>NC_079897.1:24509979-25109979 GCF_024868665.1 Triplophysa rosa | reverse complement strand
TCGTGGATATATTTAAGAAGCCGTGTCGGAAATTATAAACGGAATATCAAACGGATGACTTGTAATACGCTTATCCCGGAGTTTCGCCTGAAACTTGCAAGAGTTCCTCGAAGAGTCCACGCAGGGCTACAACTTAACTGAGGGTGTAACAGGAAGTACCTTCAATTCATTATGGTAAGTGCATCTAAAACCACAGATCATGTATTAAAACATTTTAAACGTGGTTATGCAAATAAACAGCTGCGCAGATGTCAAGATTGAATAAATCCGCGAGGTGTGATTTGTTTGAAAGACACGAACGCAACATCAGATTTGCATTGAAGTTGCTGCTTGAAACAAAGTGATCCCCCGACAAAATAAAATAAAATAAAATACTTCCTCCTTCCATTCGGACGTGCTCCACGTGAGCTTTGGGTTTACCTGTCCAACAGTTGAGCGGTGTCGTCGTGGCCTAATGCAATGCAGGCTTCTCTTTAAAACACTTAAACACTCAAAGCAAATTCGCTGGTAAAATATATTTCAACAATCCCTAGACATCGTTAAACCGATATTTTGGGACAATAGAATAAAGGAAAAGCACTGAAACGGACATACCCAGATCTCCTCAGTGTCTTGTGCTCACGACATAAAAAGTATGTTATATAGCCTATGTTAAGTTGAGATGTGATGAAATACATGTTTATATTTATTGCTATAGTCAGTGAATGTACAAGCAGCCCATCACAAAGAAAAACTCGGTTATTTTTCTTAGACATCCCAGAAGTGTCACAAATCTGTCTCATTTGGTTTCGTATGAGATCTCATCGACAAACTGACCTCAGATGTACTATCACAGTTGTCTCATTTGTTTCACCCCAGCAATTTTAGTGGAAACATTAGTTATATTTCGGTCGATACAATGTAACAACTGGGAAGTCTGTCAAACCTCTCAAGCTATGAACCAGCAACCTGCATTTTTCCTGGTGGAGGAGACAGAAATGTAAGATCAAGACAGACGGAAAGTGGCATTCAGTATCATTGTACTTAAATGACTTGAGCAATAAGAAATATTACATGCTCGGGCTGAGACTGTGTTGTGGATCACGTTTCACTGTTTTGTTGGATACCTGGACTGAATATTCCTGTCATAATAACACGTTTCAAAGCGGCGAAGGAGAAGTGCTTTTATTGCCATAGGGCCTGTATTGTCTTCACACAAGCTGATTCAGGACAAAATACTTTTTGTTATTAGACTCATCGTTACAAAGGTTGACACAATGATATCAAGCTTGAGTTGCACTACACCAGCTCTCATTTGCATTTAATATGCGTTGTGAATGTTCCCATAACGGAAAACATTGAATGGCTTCCTATATCTTGTGCCACTTTAAAGTTGTTGGTAACTGGTAGTTAATAAGTATTTTCTTGCACTTATTAACTGGATCTGAAACGTCTGTCGCATATGTGTTTTGCATTCCCTGTAAAGTAGTTGAATGTGTTTGAGTTTTCTTAATGCGAGATGTCCCAAATATAGATGCGTCTCTACTTACAGGGGAGCAAAGAAAAGTATCACTGGCAGACTCAGAATGTGAAAGTGAGCGGAGTGGACGACATGGTCCTCCTCTCCAAGATCAGTGAAGATGCCATCACGGATAACCTGAAGAAAAGATACATGGATGATTTTATATTTGTATCCTTTTGTTGGTATTGTACTGCATATTCGAAAACCCATCACTAATGCTGTAATCTGCCACCTCAGTTTTATTCAAAGGTTCAATGTGTAATTTCTTGGAGGATCTTTTGACAAAAATGCATGTTAATATACATATGTATGTCTTAGAGGTATGTAAAGAGCTTACATAATGAAGCGTTATGTTTTTAAAAAGACACGAAATGTGAATCGGGCCTTAGTTCTGTGTCAGCCACCGAAGTGCTTCGACAGGGAGGGTTGCAATTCGACACCTCACCACTAGATGCCGCTAAATTTCATACACTGGACCTTTAACACATTTACTGTTTTTAAATGTGCAGATTCTTTCAGGACTTATCCAAGGGTACAGAATCAAAAGATGACGGGGAAAAAATGCTGTGGATAAACCTTTAGTCCTTAACCACGAGTCTTCAGACATACATTGGTCCTGTGCTGATATCAGTCAACCCTTTTAAACAGCTGCCGTATTTCACAGATCGTGAGATTGAACTCTACCAGGGAGCTGTAAGTATAATAACACAAGCTTGAACTGTACACGATATGTATATAATATATAACATATTCAATACAATAAGATCTTCAGATGATGAATCGTTCTCCAGGATAAGTCATTCAGGCTTGACAGAGCTGTGCAAGCCATAGTAACAGCGCTGCATGTCCTGTCTTGCTTTGTTGCTAAGAAAGCATACAGATCAAATCTGATGTTTCATTTTTTAGAAACGAACCTACAGTATATCGTCCCTCTTCTTTCCGAAACCTTGTATGTCCATATTTGTTTTTCAGGAAATGGGAAAAACACAGTATTGCCCGGTTTTACAGACGAGGCTTGAGGCTTGTCCCAGTCTTAACTGAAAATAACTTGCCATAAAATATCTTAAAATACGTCCGTGCCATTGTTTTGTCTCAAGATGCACACCAGTAATGTGTCCTTTTAAGGCATTTTTATAAAAGCAATTTAAACATCCTAATTTAACTAAGGGTTAGTCCTGGATTAAGCTGCCCCGTCTGTGCAACCGGGCCGATGTTTTTTTTTAATGAATAAATACTGTGTTGTCAAAGTTGACGAGCACGTTTTTATAATTTTTTGTTCGATATTTGCAAAACCCACAAACATAAAAGGTGACTAATATTGATGATTTATGTCCCAAAATATATGAGGTATGCGGTTTCACAGCAGCGATATTACCATCGCCATGACAACATGTTTCTGTTCTGTTGTTCCCAGGCCCAGTATGAGAATCCCCCCCACATCTACGCTCTGGCCGACAACATGTACCGCAACATGATGATTGATTCAGAGAATCATTGTGTCATTATTAGGTCAAGAATCACACATCTGGACTCTTTCACTCTTACTGAATCTGTTTATTGAGCATCAAAGGTTTGAATCATGTGATATGAATGTGTTTCAAATACAGCGGAGAAAGTGGAGCGGGAAAGACCGTGGGAGCCAAGTACATCATGGGCTACATTTCTAAAGTCTCAGGAGGTGGGCCTAAAGTTCAGGTGAGTCGACATTAGCGTCCCACGTGCTCTTTATTTGAGGAGAACCTAATTGCCGTCTGGTAGGAATCTGAATGAACTGGGTGTGGCTGTTTCTTTTGTTAAAATCGCTCTGATCCTGTGCATATGTGAAATGTTACACCCTTGAATGGTTATTTGATGTGTGTGATGGTCAAAATACAGTCATACTTTTGTTACTTCAGTTTGGGACATTGAACAGTTCATTAGCAGATTTTACATGAGCTTGAATTTTCAGAAACTATAAAAAAGCCTAATTCCGTGTGCTTTTTGTACTTCAAACAAAAGAGCTGTAGTTTTCGTTAAAATGTAGTGTGTTTGAATAAAAAGATCCTTTATCTTCCTGTTTGTTTCCTGTTTTAGCATGTGAAAGACATTATTCTCCAGTCTAACCCGCTCCTGGAGGCTTTTGGGAATGCTAAAACTGTCCGCAACAACAATTCCAGTCGCTTTGTAAGTTTGTTTTGTAAGAGTTTGTTTTATGAGTGCGGACTAATGATAACTTGATGACGTGAATGTGCTAAATGAGGTGATAAAGGTAACGACACAGTTATGGATCTGGAAATGCAACATTGTTTCGCTTCGGTTAACTCAAAGCTGCAATTTGTAATTTTTTGTTGTTGTTAAAAACAAACAAAAGCTCATTTATTGAGCAGGTACACAAACATCAGTTTTGCTTACCTTACCTCATTCCACAACAGCAAGCTTAAAATAATGATTTATAAATTGTGCTGATGGGTATGATTTCAAAGAAAATTTTAAATAACGCTGCAATCAGTAACTTTGTTCCTCTATATTGTCATCTCTGTTTGAAACATCAAATTGAAGGTTACTTTACTTACTTACTTTTATGGGTTGATGTCAGATGACGTCAATTTGACGTTTCCTACGAAATCTGATCCAACAGCTCAAATTATAAGGCGTTATTATAAGCTTTCCGATGCAAGAAGACTGTTTTGAACACTGATCTTTTATGTTCTTTATCAATAACTTCATAACTTTAGTTTATTTTTAACCAAAAAGCTGCAGCTTTAACATTATTGTTAATTATTATATTATTTAAATATTTTTGTATGAAATGTAAATCATTTCGGGAGTACTTCTGCCTCTTTGCCTTTAGTCCCTAGAATTGGTATCATCCAGTTTTAGGAATGTAATTTGGAGCTTGCTGGCTCGCATGTCACAACTTGTTGATGCTGCAAGATTCAAGTATGAGTGTAATTTGTGTGACTGTAGATTGTGATGTTGTGAAAGTGTACTTCTGTAAGCTGGGGTATGTCAGAGAAAGATGTGTTTTTGAGATTGTTCACTGTATGTCTGCCATGAAGCCTGTTTTATATTGCAGGGAAAGTACTTTGAAATTCAGTTCAGCCGCGGAGGAGAACCTGACGGTGGAAAGATCTCTAACTTCCTTCTGGAAAAGTCTAGAGTGGTGTCTCAGAACCAAGGCGAAAGAAGTTTCCATATTTATTACCAGGTAAAGATTGAACCAATGGAAGTACATCCAGGTAAAGGTCGTCAGGGCATGACAGCACCATATGCGTCATGGTGCTGTCATGTTTGGCCAATGTGATATCATCTTGTTAAAGGGGCACTCGTTGTTTTTGTTTTTCGATTTTAACCTGTAAAGAAACTTAAAAGTAGTACTATTGAAAAATGCTTCAAATCTTGTAAGGTATATGAAGAGTTTGGTTCCAAAACGCGAAAAACGCCATTAAAAAAAAAGAGTTTCCACCAAAATCAGTATTGTGTCAGGTCGGTATTGAAAAGTCACTTTTTAATTTTACGCAAAATGCGATATCCACCGTGTTATTCTGTCATGTTTTCTCCCTTTTTTTCAAACTGCAATACACGCCAGTCTCACTTCTCCACCATTCCACGCACTGTAAACAGTAATGGCGGCGCTCTGAATACGGTCGGCTCCTAGTTTCCCTGATCGACTTTGTGTTCAACAAACAAACAAAAAAATGAATAATTTTGACGGCATTGATGAACCTGTGCTGGTTTCTGCGGTGGGGAAGAAATCTAATCATTTACGTGAGGAGGTTAAGAAGATGAGGCAGTAATTTATAGCATTAAAAGATGCCCCGTTGAATTCATTTTAGGAGCGATGACTGATTGAATGTGTTTTTAGTCCAGTGCCTGTGTGTAAGATTATATTGTATTGAGTTCAGAGGCTGTCATATGTGGATCAGCTCACTTTGTTGTGTATTTTCAACAGTTTTAATATGAAAAATAACTTTTATATTGATGCAATGGATTTATTGCATTTTTTTATTGTCATGGATTTATTTCATTTTGAGGAAAAAATGATCAGCTTTTATAATAAATCTTTTAAAATCAAAATCTGGATTTGAATTTTTGATGTTACTAGAACCTAAAGATGCTATGTGAAACTTTGAAACAGAAAATAGTGGTTTTCATCTCGCCACTTTCTTTGTAAAGAAAACAAATGGATTTATAGCGTTTTGGAACCAAACTCTTCATATAGTCATATCATATTTAACATAAAAGTGGGTCACTTCATGCGGGTCTCCATATTGACAAGTTGACGATTTTGTTTTTATATCAGTAACTCTTTTGTTATTGTAAACTTATTTTCACAGAATAAACGTATTCATTGCTGAATGCAAATTTCGCATGTTGGGTGTATTTGAAAGATCAGTCACTGATTTATAGTTATTTGAAAGATACATGAAACCAGTGTCTTGATATTGATGTTAGTGCTTTTTCTCTGATGTTTCTATGTTAGCTCTTGCAAGGAGCCAGCAAAGAGCAGAGAGAGAATTTAGGCGTCACCACCCCTGATTATTACTACTACTTAAACCAGTCCGGCACCTACACTGTGGAGGATGTCAGCGACAAGAAGGAGTTTGCAGACACCATGGTGAGTTTGAGGCATCGTTCCTAATGCCTGGTTAAGTAAATATCGCTTGGTTTTGAGTTTACCCTGTTTACACCATCAGGAATGTTGTGTTTTAGGCTGCCATGTCAGTGGTCGGTCTTTCTATGGATGAACAGGACACCGTGTTGCAGATTGTGGCAGGAATCCTCCATCTTGGGAACATTGCTTTTAGGGAGGAGGGCAACTATGCTGTGGTGGAGAGTGAAGATTGTGAGTTTGATTTATTTAGCATAAGACACTTATTGTAAATGATTACAGCTTACAGGTGAAGAATAATAGAACACAAACAATTTCAAAGAAGTCAATAAGTTTGAATGTCTGGAGTTTACATGCTAGTACGGAAAATGGTTAGTGAGGTCAACCAGTAAATGTATTTATATTTTTAGCTATAGACAGCATAGCAGTGAGTGTTTCGCATGAAAATTAAAAAAACATCGAAACCAGTGTATTGTACTGAGAAGTTATATTTGATGGCCTGATGGTAATAGATTAGCTTTTTGGCACGCTTAAAGAAATAGTTCACCCAAAAATAAAAATTCTGTCATCATTTACTCACCCTCAGATTGTGCCAAACCTGTACAAATTTCTTTATGTTAAACAAAAAGGACGATATTTGGAAGATGGTTAATAACCAAACACATCTCATCCCCCATTGACTCCCGTGGTATTTATTTTCCCTTACCATGACAGGTAATGGGGGATGTATATAGTAACTAAAAGCTCATCCAAATAATGAATTGCAGTCTTCCAGTGAAACTATGATTTTCTGATGTTGTGCTTGCTGATTTTCCTCTTTCACTCCGGTGAAGTCCTGGCATTCCCCTCATACTTGTTGGGAATTAATCAGGACGGTCTGAAGAGTAAACTGACCAGTCGCATCATGGACAGCAAGTGGGGTGGCAAGACGGAGACTATTTCCGTCACTTTGAACACGGAGCAGGCCTCCTTCACCCGGGATGCCCTGTCCAAAGCGCTCTATTCTAGACTCTTCGACTATCTTGTTGATGTGAGCCATTCTGCTAGATTCAACCTACAACCTATTATTTACATGTAAATTGTGTTTTTGTGGTATATGTCTGAAAAGGTCATTTCAAATTGTTTGTAGGTCATAAACAAGGCGATGCAGAAAGACCGTGAAGAGTTGAACATTGGCGTTTTAGACATCTACGGCTTTGAAATCTTTCAGGTGGATTTTTAGTTTCCTTTCTAAATGAATGTTCAAAGTTTCTCTGAAAGCATCGCATTACATCCACGTATTGGACCTCGTGCTTTTATCTGTTTTCAGAAAAATGGATTCGAGCAATTTTGCATTAACTTTGTAAATGAAAAACTGCAGCAGATTTTTATCGAGCTCACGTTAAAAGCAGAGCAGGTGAGTAGGGCTTTTTAAACCTGCACATGCATGGATGAAAGCGTTTGCTGATGTTTTCCCCGTCTCTTTTGAAGGAAGAGTATGTACAAGAAGGAATCAAATGGACCCCCATTGAGTACTTCAACAACAAAGTTGTATGTGATTTAATTGAGTCCAAAGTGGTGAGTTTAAACTTTCCTCGTACGTTCAAGTTTCATTTTCATTACAACTCTTCAACTAAAACCATTTCTGGGTTATTTTTAATTACCCAGAATCCTCCTGGTATCATGAGCATCCTGGATGATGTGTGTGCCACCATGCATGCTAAAGGGGAGGGTGCAGATCAGACTCTTCTGCAGAAACTACAGTCACAAATTGGCGCTCATGAGCACTTTAACAGCTGGAACAAGGGTTTCATAGTACACCACTATGCAGGCAAAGTAAGAGACATATATCGTCACATCCTTTCGAAACCTATGATATCCAAATTCACTGCTTTTCGTGAAAATCCTGAAATATGAGGACACAAGGTTTCAGAAGGACAGCAGGGATATGTAAGGGATGAAGAACTCATTTATGCTAACAGTTACAGCCAAACTTTTACCCCTTTTTGAAACTGGCAGTATAGTGTGGGTGCAACACTGCCCCCTATTGTGGATGTAGCCACTGTGCATCTCATACGCTTGTATTCTTAAAAGGGTCATATGACACGGCTAAAACGAATATTATGGTTTGTTTTAGATGTGATGCAATGTGTATACACGATTTAAGGTTCAAAAACGTTGTATTTTCCACACACCGTGCATGTTTGTATCTCCTCTTTGCCCCGCCTCTCTGAAACAAAGCTCATGGCTCTGAAAAGCGAGGTGTGCTATGATTGGCCAGTTAACCAGTGCGTAGTGATTGGTCGAATACTGCAAGCGTGTGAGGGAAATGTAACGCCTCTTACCATATTTGGCACATCACGTTCCTCTTCAATTGTACTGACAGGTACGCCCACCTTACTTGCGTATACATTTGGGCGGTCTTAGTCAAATCAGACCACCAACTGACGTAGATTTGTGGGGGTGTGGCTACACAAGGCGTTTCAGGCAGGTCTGGGTGAGCATTCGCTTTTAGATAGAATCCATCTTTTGTTCCCACACTTTAATGTTTGCAATTTTATGTGTCTAATACATGCATGGGCAACTTATAACACACCAAAGACACAGAAAAGCCCCTTATATATGACCCCTTTACGGGTAATTGATCACTGTCCTCTCCTGTAACATTCCTATCAGCCAATCATAAAATCAACATGCGTTGTTTACTAATTCATTTATTTAACTTTCAAATCTTATTTCGGATTTCTACAAAACATGTTTGTGCAAGCATGAGACCGTTCAATCCATTTTTGAAATGTGACCTTTCTTCCTGATATTTTAACAATGTGCATTATTTGTTTGCACGTAAAAGAATACACAGGAATTCCTGCAACCGAATATATAGATGCTTTTAGTGTTGTAGTGCTTTTAAGTGCTTCCAGCAAGCAGAGTCAAGCAGATATGGATTGATTTAATATAAGTAATAAGAGCTCTGTTTTTCCAGGTGTCCTATGATGTGAACGGCTTCTGCGAGAGAAACAGGGATGTGCTGTTCAATGACATCATCGAGCTCATGCAGAGCAGTGAGTTGTAAGTGCTTATCTGGTTATTTGTTTTACTCATTTAGGCCCTGTCAGCTGGACCCACAGTAACAGCGCTTCTGCCGTCTGACTGTAATTTCCTAATGAAATAATAAATAATAACATAAATAAATCATAAAATCGATTCGATGGCACTTATCTCTGGTAGATGTAAAGTTGTCTTTTGTTTTCACTGCAGAAGAAATATTCAGAGGTGTGTGTGACTTTATAGTTAGAGAGCTGTATTGGAACAGTGTCTGTGATGTGCTAGCAAAGAATAAACTGTCATAAGATTTTAAAGATGTGTGAAATGCTTGGCACGGTTTGCTTGCATCTCTACAGCGCCTTCATCAGAGATTTGTTCCCAGAGAACCTCGAGGCTGAGAAAAGAGGCCGTCCCACCACTTCTGGTTCAAAGATTAAGGTCAAACATCTGATTCACAAAACTAAAACGAGTAACTAACAATAAACATTCTGTGCCTAAACTTTAAGCCGGGTTAATATAATACTAAGAGTTGTATTAACTGTATTTTACATATGTTTCTGATGTGTAGTTTTGTTTACGAAGGTGGTATTATGTCTTCATTTACAGAAACAGGCAAATAATCTGGTTCAGACGTTGATGAAATGCACCCCTCACTATATTCGATGCATTAAGCCCAATGAAACCAAGAAGCCTCGTGATTGGGAGGAAAACCGGGTCAAACATCAGGTGGAGTATCTGGGATTGCGGGAGAACATCCGCGTGCGCAGGGCGGGCTACGCGTTCCGCCGTATCTTCAGGAAATTCCTGCAAAGGTCAGTCTTTTGGCTGATTTATTAACGCTTTGATTCTGTCAAATGCTGTGTACACTTGTACTTTACAAACTTTCATTACAAATAATAATAAAAGAGCATAATATCTGTTTAGGTATGCCATCTTGACCAGAGAAACGTGGCCCCAGTGGCATGGGGATGAGAAACAGGGTGTCCTGCATCTTTTAAGATCTGTCAATATGGACTCGGATCAATACCAGCTGGGCAAGACTAAAATCTTCATCAAGGCTCCAGAATCAGTATGCAGTTTTTTGTAACTTGGATATTTTTTTTAAAGAGCACCTCTCAAAGTTGTTTTCTTATGTATTATGGGGGGGTTCATTTGCATTTTTTTGGGTGCCCAGCCCATTATCGGACTACTATGACACACTGCTATATTTGAACGTTATTGACATTCTGTGGAAATGAGTTTTACATGTCAATTTTTTGTCCTTTTTAGTTATTTCTGCTGGAAGAGATGCGGGAAAGAAAATACAACGGACATGCTCGGGTAATCCAGCAAGCGTGGCGCAAACACATCGCTGTGCGCAAGTACGTCCGCATGCGAGAGGAGGGTAAGGACTCACTTAACTTCCCCATCCACATGAAGAATAAGCCTTTTTTTATACGACTATAATAAATACATCCAATCTTGGCCTTAGAATAGAAAATTTTTTGTAATGTTAGGTTTTGGATTTGTGTCAAGCCACGGACTAGTAATGAGCACATATGCAATTGACACAGTGACCCATTTTCATGGAGAGACTTGAATTGAAAAACTCCCAGTGCCTTCTATTGTATCTATCAATTAAAATATCCAAAAGCATAATATTATTTATTTATAAATAACCTCACAATTAAAGTTGACCCAAAAACGTTTACTTAAACGCCCTCTTGTCATTTTAAACCTGTATGACTTTCTTTCTTCCTCAGAAGATATTTTGAAGAAAGTTGGTAACCGAACAGCGCTGGCCCCCACTCACTTCCATTGTACGGACACAAAACCAATGCAAGTGAATGGGGTCCAGTGAACAACATTCTTCAAAATATCTTCTTTTGTGTTCTGCGGAAGAAAGAAAGACGTACAGGTTTGAAATGACAAGAGGGTGAGTAAATGATGACAGAATTTTCATTTTGGGGCGAACTATCACTTTAAGAATTGAGTTTGAGAACACAGAAGTTTGAAATCACATTGACTTGTATCATTTTAGCATCTGACCTCCTGTTGAATAAGAAGGAGAGAAGGAAGAACAGCCTGAACCGTAATTTTGTAGGCGACTACATCGGCACAGACAACCGCCCTGAAATCCGTCAGTTTGTGGGTCGCAGGGAGAGAATCGACTTCGCTGACGTGGTGGTCAAATACGACCGCAGATATAAGGTACGACTCATCTCCTACCAAACCAGAGATCTAAAATAGACGTCATAAAAACGGTTGTTTTGTGCCAGTGTGCTAAAGTAATTTGACAACGGATATTTTTCTGCACGTGACTGTTCTCACATGCTTCTACTACACCCACAGACTGTCAAGCGTGACCTCATTCTCACCCCCAAGTTCCTCTATCTGATTGGACGGGAGAAGGTGAAGCAGGGTCCTGAGAAAGGGCAGATTCGGGAGGTGATGAAGAGAAAGATCGAGTTGGAGAAGATCCAGTCTGTTTCTCTAAGGTGCTCTGTCAGATATTGTAAAATGTAAATGCTTGATAACCTTTGGACTTTAAAGTTCTCTGGACACTATGATGGAATAACTGATGTTTCAAAATTACGTTGTTTTTTTATCATTTTCCACAACTGAAATTGCACGTGGATGGTTGCGGATGTTGACATGTTTTGTTTCTGTTATATTCATAATTATTTGTATATTGTGCTTTTGTTCTCTCAGCACACTACAAGATGACTTCTTTATAGTGCATGAGGAGCAATATGACAGCGTGCTGCAGTCCGTCTTCAAGACAGAATTCCTCAGTCTGTTGTACAAACGCTACGAGGAGAAAACCCGGAAGAAGCTTCCACTTAAGTTCAACAACCTGTAAGCACCACTGTAGCATTTATAATAGCTGTTTCACGATGAACATTCACATGGGATTCTGTCACACTTTTGTTCTGTATTTGTTTTTGAAAGACATGAGACTTGAATATTGCTTTCTTACAGACTTGAATTTAAGGTGAAGAAAGGAGGCTGGGGTCCGTTCTCATCCGCTGGTTCTCGGCAGATCCAGTTTCAGGCTGGGCAGGGGGATGAGGCAGTTCTGAAACCCAGCAGTAAAGTCCTGACTGTCAGTGTTGGACCAGGTCTTCCTAAAAACACAAGTGAGTATGTGGTAAAGTTGTACATAAACGTACAATAACTTCATTGATTGAGATTGTTTTTGAGTTTTGACTATTGATCAGTGGAGAGTTTACAATGATACAAACCATACAGTGCACAGTTTTTCCAAAAACATTTGCAGACAATCTGGCTTTAGCAGACATTCATATTTTCTTGGGTAACAAAAATAAATATTTTGGAGTCTTTGCATTGGCTCCCTGTTAGGTTTAGGGTTGATTTGAATGATTTTAATTTTGATGCTTATTTATAAGACTTTGCATGGGTAGGCACCTCAATATGTATCTGAGCTCCAGTGCGTGACCTTCGCTCATCCGAAACGGGTCTTTTAACTATTCCATCAACCCGGTTGAGATCGACGGGTGATAGGGCTTTCTCTTCATTAGCTCCAAAATGACTTAATGCTTTACTGAATGAGATAAGGCAATCTAAATCGCATAGCACTTTTAAATCTCGTCTTAAAACTCTTTTTTTTATGGTAGCTTTTACTCTATTTTTGTATTTTATATTTGTACGGTTTATCATGTTTATTGTTTAATTTTATAATTGTGGATTGTTTTGTTCTGAATTTTACTTGTAAAGCGCTTCGAGGTGCACTTTATAGGCGCTATAGAAAAATAAAGTTTAGTAAGCGGTATTGACAATAACCTTATATTAAACCATGATTTTCAATATTGTGCTAATTCTACACGTATGATAATATTGTAAATAATTCTCTGTTTACTGGTTTATATTATCTGAACATTGTGACTGAAATTTTGTATTACTCTCTGACACTTCTCATCGTGATTATTGCTTTTTTAAGATGAATCGCTTTATGTATTTCTCAGCTGTATGTCGTGTTGGATAAAACATCTGCTAAATGAAGTATTGGAAGTAATGGAAGTATTTGCCAAACTTCTAAATTACAATTAATGCTGTAGGTGACTGCACAACAGACCATTTGCTCATGGCTAACTTTCTGTACAAATAATGACCTTGACTTTTAATAAGGACAAGATTATTTTTTTTCCTTTATCAAACAGTTTTGACTTAAGAGCCACAGTGGTCAAAAACTCGCTCTGCCTCACATTTTGAGTGTGATTCATTGTCCAAAAATGTTAATACAAAATAAAAGGGATAAAAAATGAAAGAAAAATAAAAGATATTTAAAAATATACATATGATGGATAGAATTATTTATTCATTAAAAAAATAAATACATAATGCGATAATATGATTCATGCGAAATCTTTGACAGCCTTAATAAAAATAATTTATTATACATTAAAAGTTCAAATATATTCGTTAAAACAAAAAGTAAAAAAAACCTAGATAAAACTACGATCCTGACACCATCCTGACTCGTTCCTAATATTTCTTGTCTCTACAGGACCCACTCGCCGTGACAACCGAAAGAGCAGGTACGTCGGAAACCGGAATCCCAATGCAGGCCAGTATTCTCGTGGTAAGTTTATGTGCCGCATATCACACTTTACCTGCTACTGAGTCTTTGAATGTTGCCCTAAGAAGTTTAAATGCTCTGTCATTTAAGAACCTGCCAAGACTGATGGTCGAGGAAGAGGAACTCAAGGTCATCAACCCTTTGTGAGGAACTCTCTGCTGCGTCAGCAGTCCACTATGGAACAGCCCACCTTACCCCAACAAGGAGGATCACGTCGCAGTCACCATGACAGCCAGATCTACGCTGACATGGGCTTCATGAAAGTTCCTGACCAAGGAGTGGCAGGGTGAGATGAAGTGGATCGAACATCATCAGAAAGCACTTAAAAACAGAGCTGTCAGTTTGTAAAAGCTTTTAGGAAATGTCTTAAACTCATTTTGGCTTTTTGATTTCTATTCTCTCAACAGAATGCATCGCAGACGTTCAAAAGAGTATAAACCTCTCCCAGGGTCAGGACGGCCTAAACCCGCCCCCAAACCGAAGCCCCGCACCCCACAATGCAAAGCGCTCTACACGTATGACGCTCAGGACACTGATGAGCTCAGCTTTCAAGCAGATGATGTTATAGAAATAGTAACTGAAGGTAATATACCTTATAACATATTTTATTATTATTTGTTTAAACAAAATGATACAACATGATCTGTACTATATTATACTTGTGTGTTTTCTCTCCAGACCCCTCAGGTTGGTGGTTTGGCCGTCTGAGAGGAAAGGAAGGCATGTTTCCTGGCAACTATGTTGAAAAGCTCTAAATTGACATTGTGCTGTAAAACATTCAGTGGTTCAAAGGCAAGTTGTTGTAAGAAGAACAATGCAACAGACTTGATATTGTGGCTGGGAGCTGTGTATTCTACCCAAACCCAAAGGATGTTAACAAGGATGGCCCACCTTAACACAAATGTGTTTAAATAATTCACTTTGGACCACCTACATAACTTAGATGAACTTTTATGTGATTCAGTTTTTATATAATGCAATAGTAGCGGAATGTAGAAGAATATCTGTCATTTTGACTCCCCATGTAAAACACTAGATATTTTTAAATGTCTTTCTGAGAATTGAATAGATGTATCAATATTTTAATGTACTGTTCCTGTGTAATTTTACAAAAGTTGTATTTTTAAAGATCCTTTTTTTACTTATATTGTTGTTATGTATAAAATCAGAAAAGTGTCTTCAAAATCCAGGTGAACAAAAATAAAAAGGAACCGTTTGCTTCTAGATGAAATGTTTCGTTATACGGCCAAAACATGGTATGATTTATGTCACTGTTCAGAGAAATGTCTGGTGTATCAAAGATAGATATATTCTATTTAAATATTAAAAATGCAAATTTACCATCCCCAAAAAATGTACTCGCCTCAGATGCGATGTTGTCCAATTGTGCGCGGGAAAGAACTACATTTCCCGACAGTGTTACGCCTGTGCGTCACCACGCACGGTTTCTGCGTCTGCGAGTTTCCGTTGTAGCAAAGCTCTAAATTCCACTCTTGTTATATCGAGCGCACACACAGTGAGCCACTGAGACGTACACGTTTCAGAGGTACTTTGAAGTATTTTACACGCTTGGAGGATATTTCGCTACGTGAAAACCTTCGGGCTCCGTGTGACAATGGAGGCTTATTTACGGAGCTGTCGCGACGTCCTGAAGGTAAGACTAGTGCGCGTGGTCTGCTGGTTTCACCCATATTACGCACTTATAACTTGGTCACCTCGTGAGTGCATACACTGTTTATGTTGAAACATTCATAACGATTACTGTTTGCAGTAAATGATGGCACACTCGTAAAATACTGTATGCTACTGTCTGAAGTACACTTGATATTGGGTGTGTCTGTCTTCTGTGTTTTCACCTTTTTCTTGTTTTTACAGGTACAACTTTAATTGTTTTGCTTATAGTCAATATGTCTCATGTACAGCTGCTTTGTAACAATGAATATTGTAAAAGCGCTATATAAATAAAGTTGAGTTGAGTATTGCACAAGTAACGTTACAGTGAGACGCTCGCGCTTAGACTCTGGCCCCTTGCGCCAATGACAGAAATGACCACATGCTTTGACAGCAGACAAACGTGATTGTTTTATTTATTGTTAAACTCGTGTCATGTTTTGTTCAAGAAACTGTCATATAAGTTATCATTGTATGGGTCAGTGTTTTGAAGTTCCTGCACAGTGGCCACAGAAAGTATTTGGACAGGGTTGCGTTTAGTAAACAACTTCATCTCAAGAAGACTAACTTTAGTTTCTCCCCACTGTACTGATGTTGTACATTTCAAACCTAACAAACTAGTTTTTGCTAAATGACTTGACTTTCGATGAAAAAAATTAAGCAAGGGTTTATTATAGTAAACATGTTTTTGCTGGGTTGACTGCTATATGTATTAGCCTACGATAGTTTTACTATAAATATCATGGTTGAACTGCGGTTACTATAGTAAGACATTGTAAATTGATCCATGTATGGCTTTACTATGAATACCATATTTAGACTGTGCTTACTGTAGTAAACCAAGGTTCCTTTAGTAAGGGTTGCTTTAAGATAGCGCCCTTTTTATTTGATACCATTTCATAAATGTTTACAGGCGACTGTAGTTCTCAATAATTGAGTCAATTGGTATATTATAAAATATATTTTTTGCATATAATTTTAGGATTATTTTTGACACAATTCTGTCTTGTTTTGAGCTCTGAGGATTAAAAAAAACTGTCATTGTGTTTAGTCAATAAAAGCCATTCCCACTTTTCTAGATTTACAGCTTAATGTTCTCTCCATTTCACGACTAAAGGTTGGATCTGTTTGCTGAGACAATAATACCTGCTGCCTGGTGCATATGATCCTTACAGCATCAGTGTTTGAAAGCCAAACACTGCGACACCTGCGGTCATCCACTGCTGGGAAGACATACTTAGTGTTTGACCTGAAATTGTAACTCTCAGCCCATAGAAGCACGCAGAGAAGGGTTCTGTAACTAATTCAGTCAATGATTGAAGAAACAAAAAGGAAAACGGCAAGCATACACGGCTGCACTTGTGGTTAAAGTGCCTTTTGGCTGCAATGAAGCATAAGGGTTGCAAATATAGAGTGTGCTGGCGAGCCAAGTGCTCTTTCAAAATGTTCTGTTGACCCAAGACCCAGTGGTTCTATACTGTTTACTCACTGTCCCGTGGTCCATTTCACATCGCTGTGGCTAACTTCCCATCCGGCCCCTCAGTTACGCACATGCAGGCATGTTTTTCGAGCACTTCCCTATCCAACAAGATTTTTGATGATTATTGTCGCATGATAAAGAGAAAGAGAGAGAGAAGCGCTTAGCCAAACCCTCGTCCAAGTCCTCTGGCCTGTGCCAGCTGTGATCTCAGTCTGTGTTGACCAAACAGTCTGTCGTTCAGTATTTACAGCAAATCCCAGCTGGCCGCTTAGATCAGAGTACATCAGTTGATCCTGATGTCACAGATAGCTTTTGTGTTAGGCTAGAGTAATGAAGCAGACTTAATGCTCGTTAACACTGTGGGAGTCATTGTAAAGAGGGATGAAATGTTTTATTGGAACCGGGATGATGCATTCAAAGTTATTCTATTTTAAATGCTCTTCGTCTTGAGTTTTTTTTGCAATGAAAGTAATAGGAGACAAGCTCCAGTAATGACAGAGCTATCATGTGGCTTTACTATTTTTGGGTGATGTCATTATGAACTAATGTCAATCAAAAGCAGCACAACATTTGTTTTGTCTTAATTCCCTGTTTTAGCACATATTATGTTCAAATGTTATAGAGAATACATGTCTGCCATCTTGCATCTGGTGGGAAGCCACAGAATGTGTTTTAGCTTTGGCACGTTGCACCGCACCTCTCACTGGCTTTTAGTGATATAGAGTTACTGGGTGATCGTAAGGGTGAGTTCAACATTGTTTGTGGGATGGAGTTCTCGGTTTAAAGACGTCACCACCGACTGTTTGATGCATTTTCAGATCGAGGTGTAGCTCACTGCAAGCTTATTACTCATTTATTTGTTGTAGGAAACCTGTCATTGGTAATTCATTTTAGTTCTCCAATGAGCAATTCCAGTCTAATGCATTTGGAGTCAAAACTTAAAATCTATTAATTTTTATGTGCACATTTATGAGTAAGAAACAATATTGCACCTACCTGGCTATGGGAAATCATAAAAAATGCTTAAACTAAACCCTCTGGGACTCTTCTGTCATTTTTACATGAGAAACTTTACATTTTGAAATGTTAAAAATCGTAGCTTCATCGGATTGAGATGACAATTGAATACTTTTGTCATATTAGCTCTGTGAACACAAAAAAGTTATGGACATGATTCGTATATGTTAAAGGGTCTCAAAAAAATAGTCACACTTTGCTCCTTTGGGGTCAAAAATGACCGACATCGGAAATTAATGGGAAATATGAAAATTCAGGGAATCTTTTGGTGGTACAAATTACAAATCAGCTACTGTGCAGAAAGAAAGTGCACAGCAATCAAGGGGTGACACTCTAAAATATCAAGAGTGCAAGAGAGTGACACACAAACACACACACACACTCAAAAAAATGAACTGGTAAGGTTGCAATAGAACAAAATTTGAGAATATGTTAAATAAAATCAATAAATGAAATAAATATAAAAAAGAGTCTCTCTCTCTCTCTGACACACACATGCACGCACACGCGCGTGCACAAAAATGTAAATAAATGTTTACAAAAAAGTTCAATGGGGAGAAAAATTTATAAAAATTATGACATATTAATTAGTACCATAAAATTATCTCAAAATTAAAAAAAATATATTTTGAACAAAAATGTATTACATAAATTTGACTGAAAAAAGTTACAGGAGCGTGACCGCGAAGGAGCCAAGTGTGACCCCTAAACGAAGAGTCCCAGAGGGTTAAACAGAGACCTTGTATGGCTATTAATTAACCACCAAATATTGACTTTAGTAAAGTTAAAACTTAAAAAAAAAGGTTGGTATTGACATTTGCATGGAATTGCTCAAATGAAATGCATTGACTTTATATATCACATCTTGGGGTTAAAGTTCTTTCTCAAGGTCACACTCTCTGTATCCTGCTCCTGGGTCCATTAGCTTTAATACTGCACATGTTGGTTTTATTTGAGGGTTTGATATTTTTATATTTACCAAGTAGTACTGAGTTCTTATTTTAATGTTGTTCATTACATGATTAGCTTGGTTTTATAGAGGCAACCAGGCCTGATTCTAAACTGAGCTTGTGCTTAGACATTTTTGTCCTATAAAAGTCGAGCAGTCTGTGACATTGTTCGCTTCTTTCTCAGGGTGGTTGTAAGGACAGCCCAGGGCTGCATATCATATTGGGGAATGAGGCTTGTGATATTGACTCTATGGTATCGGCCCTGACCTTCGCCTACTTTCTTTCAAAGGTATGCTATGACCGACCTAGTACACTCACCAGGTCTTATTCACCGATGGTGTGTATGCACAGATTTGTGTGTAAAACCTTTGTATTTACAATTATTATTATTTTTTCAAAATGTCTGGTAACACTTTCAAATAAGGTTGTATTGTTAACATTAGTCAACGCATTAGCTAACATGAAGTAACAATGAACAATACTTCTACAGCGTTTATTAATCTCAGTTCATGTTGATTTCAGCATGTACACTACTAATACATAATTAAAATCTGTTAGAATAATAAATGAATAAATGCTGAAACTATATTGCTCATTGTTAGTTTATGTAAGATAATCAATTTACTAATGCTAACAAATACATCCTTAATATAAAATGCTAAAGGGTTAACCTTTTCTGTACATTTTGTAAACACTTTTATCACTTGTACTGTGTTCAAGAAGCAGATCTGTGATGCTGACCCACATTTGAAATGCTCTGTCTCTTAAACCAGTGGTTCTGAAACTTTTTTGTTGTAAGGCCCCCTTTGTGTAGAGTGCATTGCTTTGCGGCCCCCCCAAATAAAGGCTTATAATCTTAAACTTAAAATTTTAATTAAACCAAGAAAATATTCTGTTAAACAATGCTAAAACGTCAATTCTTATGGTTGGTGGCGTTGTTTTTCTGATGTTTGATTGCACAAAATGTATGATAAATATCTATATTTCTAAAATGCCACAAAATCTGTGGCCCCCCTGGAACCATCTTGGGGCCCCCCGGGAGCCACGGCCCCCAGTTTGAGAACCACTGTCTTAAACGATTCTGTACTGGAGATGGAGGGTTATTGATTTGCTCATCAGTATTGTTTACCTGTCGTAGACTCTGGACTCTAAAAGGGTAGCAGTGCCTGTACTCAATATCCCACGCCGTGAGTTTCCCCTGCGTTCAGACAGCATCTTTCTGCTAAGAGAGAGCGGTCTGTCTTGGGAACATCTCCTCTTCAGGGACGAGGTGGATCTTCATAGCTTGCACAAGGCCAAACAGCTGACACTAACACTGGTCGACCATAATGTTCTGGCCAGGTCAGAATTCTGTTCTGTTGCACCTAACTGTACTCTTTTGAGACAGATATGCAATGTTATATGTTATAAATACTCGTATATAAATATGTTCAACTAGAGTGCTTATAGAGCGTTCACACCAGACGCGACTTGCGGACGCTTGAACATTTTGAGTTTACTTGCTTCATTCGCATGTGAAATTCACTTCACAACAGACCCGAATTCGCGTCATGGGAGGGGCTTCTGCTAGTCGGCTCCAGTCTCGTGTATATATATATATATATATATATATAGCTCAAATTGAGTAAAGAGCGTTTTTTTACAACTTACCAGATTGTCCGACCTCCTCACTCACTTTCTTCCAAGCAAGATCATTTTTATTGCTGTTTCGATAAAAGTAAGAAGATGTATCATACAGCTCCGGGTATCCACATACAGCGACGATGATTTTGTCCTCCATTGTTATTTCGGATTTCTGCCTCCGCTCGCTACGTCGTAATCACGTCACTACTAGAGCAAGCTCCTGATTGGTTAACGCGGCGCGAATATTCGCCAAAGTTCAGATTTTTCAACTCGCCCGAAACGCTCAATTCGCGCCGTGTCATTCGCACGAATCGCGCCGCAGGATGTCCTATCGCGTCTTTGCATTGACTTAACATGTAAATCACTCGCACGTAACGCTTCATTCGCGTCTGGTGGGAACGCAGCATTAGGGAGAAGATCAAAAGAAATGTTTATTGAATGTTATGGTAATGTTGATCTTTTTTATCTACAGCTCTGACAGGGAGCTCGAAGAGGCCGTTGTGGAAGTGATTGACCATCACCTCCAACAGAGGTCCTCGTCTCCCTCATGCTCTGTCACCGTGGAGACTGTAGGCTCCTGTGCCACTCTGGTGGCAGAGCGCATCGCCCAAAAAGCGCCTGACGTGCTTGACCAACAAGTGGCACAGCTTTTATATGGTGAGTGTCATGGTGACATGGATAAACATGGAGAGGAATGTCTGCTCTCCCAGCAGGACTGCTGTTTTATTTGCTGGACACTGTTAGACGTTAGATGGACCCAGAACGGTTCCAGAGTTATTTAGCTGTTGGGTGAATTTATTTAGCAAAACCACCCTGTTGTTTTGACGCAATGTGATATCTAAATCAGCAGAAAGATAACATCTTGCTAATGTTACGAAGCGAAACCTCTTGTGAAATGAATTTTGGCTTTCTGTTGACAGGTACCATTATCCTAGACTGTGTAAACATGGCGCCTGAGGCGGGTAAAGTCACCCCTAAGGACAGCCAGTACGCCATCTTTTTGGAGAGCTGTTTTCCGAAGCTGCCCCCGAGGGGCGCCCTGTTTCAATCCTTACAGAATGCCAAGTTTGATGTATCAGGTCAGAGGATATTTATTGTGTGGTTAATATATCAAATATCCTTAACGTTTTTCTAGTCAATATTAAAAATACTGGACTAGTTTATTTCAATTAACTAGCCCAAGACAGGATCGGTCAAATATACTGACTGAATGAGATCTAGTTGAGGTTAAATTTGTCTCCGATGATATAATCTGAATGTATGTTATGTGGTTCTGTGTATCAGGTCTCTCCACTGAACAGATGCTGTTAAAAGACATGAAAGCTGCATCTGGTGGGGATCTACGACTGGCTGTCAGTGCCATTTATATGACACTAGAGGTCAGTAATGTTATGCACTGTTTTTTTAATGCTCTCTTAAACAGAAACTAGGGATTCGGGAAAGTTTGGCTGATTGCCCTTTTATAAAAATTCTGTGGTACTTTTGCCATAAGATCACAGTTTTTCTTTTTTTTAAATTGTGCTTTTAAAAAACAGCATTTAACCGCGCGCAAATGTACAAAAGCAATTTAACACAAAAATTATTAAATTAATAAACAAAATTTAAACGGTTTTAATAGCTTCTAGCCATTTCCATTAAACATTATCCGTTTTTTTGGATGTGTAACTTTTATAACAGGATGTATAAAAAGATCAATAAAATAAATATTGTAATATTACTAATATTATTATTATATTTGGACATTGTTAAGACTGTTTCATCAGACGTACGCACCTGTCCCAAAGTTAACTTCCGGTCTGTGTTTGGTTATAATATATAACAATCTATTTTTTATTTAATTTATATTCATATTATTTCGTATATTAATTGTATTAAATTAAAACTATTTAACAGTTATTGATTCTTTGTAAAGGTCTAGCGGAAGTTAAGTTTGGGCCACATAACGTTTGTTTATGTCGTTGCCGCTGAAAGTGTCCATATACATTTATTATAAAAATATACAATTGTATTACAATTATATACAATTATTATTATTAATAATTTAATTTTGTAATTGCCTGTTTAAAGTTTGAGGTGGATACATTGGTGCATCCCTAAAGAAAATATTTCAATTCTTAAGTCTTTGCTGTGCTTTTTCGGATTTAAGTTCACACGATCACATGCAAATGACATGTTTCCTCTTGAGTAAAGCGAGTCTTGTGTTTGTGTTGTGCGTTAACCTCAGTACTCGGTTCCACAAAGTGAGAGAGGAAATGTAGATTTACGAAATGTGAGGAGCTCTTGTTGTGGGCACAAAATGTGCTCATGTGCCCATCATCATGACTCATGAACGCTTCGGTAATCCTGAAGCACAACTGATTCCAAGTTCCAAGACACACCCAATCTCACCGCAGGGCTGGGCAGTCCGTCTCACACCCACTGATTACACCGCTTGTTAGCACACCTCTTCATCAAAAAGGTCGTGCTCGAATGTGTTTTCCTGTCTTTAGGATTTTCTTCAGAGGCGTGGCCTGCAGCAAGACCTGTGTGAGTTCTGCCACAATCACAAATATAACCTACTGGTTGCCATGACGATCTCTTTCATTGATAACAAGGAGCCCTTCCGACAGCTTGCTATCTACAGTTCCAGCACTCTCTACAGGGAAGAGGTACATCTAAAGTTAAAATCGACCTTGTCGAAATGACAAAATGTCAACAAAATGTAGTAATTTACTCGACCTCTCATTTTCATTTATCTGTTTTTTATAGATCTGTAAGGCGCTAGAAAAAGCCAGAAACCCCAGTCTGGATCTTAAGCCAGTGGGCAGTCCATATTTGGATGTCAAAACCTATATACAGGGTAACACGTTGGCATCACGCAAGAAGGTATTTCCTATAATCACAGACTTCCTGAAAGAGTGGGAAAGTAAAGTATTTCAAAGCGGAAACATGGAGGACTTGTATCTGGATGATGAATCCAATCAGGACCAGAGTTACTCGCAGCAATGTGCGGAGGATGCTGGGAACGAGGACGATACCCAAGTCCCCCCAACGCCGATGAATAGTCTGGTTGAAGGCTGTCCTTTGGACAACGGCCTGCCGAAAATCAGTCCCGAGGTTTTGGTGGAGAAAGTTAGCAAGATGGCCAGCATGGAGGACGAGTCTCCTGATGGACAGTGATGAAGGAGCTGTTGTGTCAAAGAGTTCATCATAGGAGCTGGAAGAGGCCAGTCCTTTATGACCTCCAACAGACGCAGTGCATATACAGCAGTGGTGCACAAGGGTGAGAAAATGAAGCGGCACTTTTTCTCGTCTGTAAACTGGTACAACAAGGTCAAACGAGATCTTTCTTTTGACTTTAAGGATTGGTTGAATGCAGCATTACATGCGTAATATTTATCATAAAGGTGCTCAAGTCTGTATTGCTGGATGATAAATGGCGTAGTTATTAATTGGGCATATTCATATTTTGTCCTTAATTATTTAAATGGATAAGGTGTGGCTTTCACGCACATCATTTTTTAACAGCGTTCAGATCATTTTTGTGAATATCTTAAACGAATGAATTTAATTTGGTCCAATGATTGACAACATGCATCCAGTGCTTGTAAAAAAACGGGAAAAGTAAACCATCGGAGTTATGTTAGATGCCAGTTGTCAGTTTTTTTAGTATAGATTGGGTTTGAGCTGCCTGTATTTTCACCGACTTGAAACAAGATCTCCCGTCATCCAGTGAAGTCTCTTAATGTTACAGACAAATGCAACATTGAAAAACTAGATACTCTGTGGCATGGATGTAAACAAAGAAGGTATTTTCCCAAAATGTGATCTGTGGGCTGTTTAATGCATGTTGTTGATTCCCTCGTAAACTAACTGAAACTTGTTCATAGGTTTGTAAGAAGTGAATCAAGAGTGCCACAGATGTGGTTCATATGTAAGGTTAATAACACATTTCCCAGTGATTGTGAGCGATGAAAACTGAGTCCGATCCTTATGTGGCCACTTGTAGATGTTAATATACTGTGTGTTAGCTCAAATGCTAAAAATCTCAGTTTTATGTAAAAGGCAAGATGGTACGAACCTTTAGGTGAATCAGTGGGAGGCATGTTAAGCATTTAATCATTTAAAATGACCGTTTTGAATCTGTCTTTAGTATTCCCATATACTTTGTATTATTTTAGCTTATATAATTTATTGATTTAGGTTTTGTCTACATATATTTTAAGCTTAAAAGTGTGAAGAGGTCCTATTAGAGGGCTATCCAACTCCAGTTCTGGAGGTCCAGGTGTATCAAACCAAAACAATCCCACTGCAAAAAACGATTCAATTCGTACGATCTCATTCGCACGATTTGCTTTCGCGCCAGTGATGTTAGTGTGAGGGGCGGGGTTAGGGGTGGGGCTTCCGTATTGCTTTTTTTCTAGTAACCGTACGTTTTTGTGCGATTCACAATTCATGCGAATAAGCCTCCTCGTAAAATAGTTACGGATTCCTGTGAGATCAGGTTGATCAAACGCATGCAAACAGCTAAAAAAGGGTGTTGCGTCCTGCGGCCGTCTAGTAAAGCAGTTGAATATCTCTGCTGGCGTGCAAATGACCGGAAACCATCTGGTTCATAAATCAAATGAATGCAGTAGAATTATAACATCAAAGACCATCACATTAGTATATACAAATTATTTGGTAGTTACAAAAGGTCCTGATTGGATAAAACATTTACAGTTTTAAAGGTCCAGTGTGTCATTTTTTGGAGGATCTATTGACAGAAATGCAGTGTAATATACATTACTACATCTGTATAAAGAGTTTACACAATGAAACGTTATGTTTTTATTACCTTTAGAATGAGCTGTTTCTGTCTACATACACCGCGGGTCCCCTTGCATATAATTCGCAATGTTCTGTCAGCCGTCGTAGTGTTTCGGATGGGAGGGGTGAGCGGTTGGTTGCAATTCGCAACCTTGCCGCTAGATTTCACTGACTGGACCTTTAAATCATTTGGATTATTAACATGGATTATGAAGATTCAACTTTAGTTTGAACAGATATTGGCCTCTGGTATTGAAGTTGTGGCATATGATATGAGATTGTATTCTGATGTTGTAGGGTACTCTACTATACTGTTAATAAACCATGACTGATGATGGTGAACACAGAGCATTGCTGTAAAACACCAACGTAATGACAAATCACTACTTTTTAAGGTACATGTATCCGTGTGCTGTTATTGTTGTGAAGCAGGACATTCGGAAGCACCTACTGTATCACGTGTATTTTAATGCGAAAACCTTTTTTTATTTCAAATCTCAAACTTTGTAATGCACATTGAATATGAATAAACTCCTGTTCATTATTTGATTCGTACAACTGTTATCTGTGTACACATTGTATTATACATGCAAGATGTGAAGTCCATGGAAGAGGTTTTTAATATCAGGGGTATTAGGACCATGCGGCCATGCCTGTTTGTTGCTGCTTCCTCCACCTTCCCAACCTTCCCTGTGGGCGAGCAGAAGTGCTCAGAGCGGCTGAGCCAATGGGAAATGGACAATGCATTCAGCAGAAGTCAGAAATGTTGAAAAACCTGTAGTGACAGTCAGGGTGAGTTCCCTCACACGAGACACCAGATACTGTCTTGTATTGTTGGGGGAAGCTAATGAAACCGCTCGGCCCCACTTATGGTCTTCAACTGAGTGCATTTCTAATCTAGACCCTTTCTTTGAAAGAAATTTGTTATGGGGACTTACTCAGACCAAAAGGATGGGGACATGCAAAATGGGTAAGTCTTTACATTTAAGTGAACGTTTTTATGTAAAAATTCTCCCCATAGATGTTGACGGAACATCAAGAACTGATGTTATATTATGTTGTGATTACTGTATGTTTAACTGGCCTCTGTGTTCAGGATTTACCTGATCAAAACGCATTGACAAACTCAAAACAAGCAACACGAGAGCACTGTTGATTTAGCAATTGGAAATAGTGTTATGAAGTGAACAACAGTAAGACTCATAAGAAATCCTTCTGTATCGTGTTATGTGGAAAGAGGATTTAAAAAAAAGGAAGTTGAAGTTAAACTGATTTCCGGTGGTTTCGCCAGCCTTCTTGACTAATATTAAAATCTAGTAACGGCGCAGGAAGACTGTTCGTAATGACGTGTCTAGTTTTGCTATTTACATCTGACACAATAAGGGTCGCATAGCTCTTCTGTGTTACCTGTGATATACACACAGGGAAAGCTTCAAAATGTCACCGAAAGTTGCTTAAACATGGGAAAAAATCATTATTCCATTATTTAAAGAAATGTAAACAGTCTTAATAATCACAAACTTTCCATTGAAATGAATTGAGGGTATATGATTTCCATCAGTGCCACTACAATAACTCATGCATTTGGATTATACTATTTAAC
The DNA here is from genome assembly GCF_024868665.1 of Triplophysa rosa. Classification (NCBI taxonomy): domain Eukaryota; kingdom Metazoa; phylum Chordata; class Actinopteri; order Cypriniformes; family Nemacheilidae; genus Triplophysa; species Triplophysa rosa. The sequence goes on along the minus strand of NC_079897.1, from coordinate 25,083,152 downwards.
ATGGAGATTAAAACATGTTATGCAATCATTTTACTACAGTATAATCCTCATGAATCCTTATAATTGATTGTTATTTTCACCAAGTGCCCCTTCATGCCCAGACAAAACCAGAATGCATGAAATTTGGTGGTAAAGTTTATGTGATGTAAGTGTAATAATGCCTTTATTGCAACAGTGAACATCAGAATGTATCACTGAAGTATCTAACAAGCACATCTATGTTGTTTTACAACCAGTAATTACAAGTAAGAGTTATGTCACAAATAGCATTTCTCATTGATAATGGCTTTTGTTTGCCTAAAATATTATTTTATATGATGTGCTATTAAGACAATAAGGGAAGATCAACATTTGGCTAAGATTTCTGCGAATGTGTTGTTATTGTCGGTCTGCCTTGAATGGTTGAATCAGATGTTAATGTATAATCTATAAGCAGTCTTGTCTAACATTCGTGTTGTGTATGTTCCACTGTAACAGGTTTGATTTGACCTGACACAGACAGATCTGATCTAGTGCTACACATCAAATGAACAGGTTCAGTTATGGTTCACATATGAAGGACACATAGACAGAATCCGATTAAAACAAAACCAGATTGTCTGCATTTGTGCCACGTGTAATTATCACATATGCTGACGTAACAAATGTGTAAAAGTAATGCTTGAGGTGGGAACAAGAGCCGGTTTTATTTCACGGCCAAGGTTATTTTGTTTATAATATAATGTAGCATGGTGTAGTGTAGTTTTTAATCAACCACATCATTTATACAAACTATAAATCCACTAGAGAAATTCGTTTTACTTTCATTCGTTCAACTTGCATTTTGGGTTTTATTGTAGTAATAACGGTAATTAGGCCTATAGTAATAACAGTAATAACAAAATGCGTCAATTTGCCTCCGCAATTGTGGTAATTACGATTAATTTTGTAGCCTATTGAGTTGACGAATCGAAATATTCTGTGATTTATCTCTAAAGTGTTTTTATTCAGTAGAGCTCACCTAGTGCTCGGTATGTGGGCGGGGCTACTGAACACCTCTCAGGTGCAAAGAGAACGTCATCGTGCGAGGAGCGCTCTGATTGGCTGGACGGGTTCTGCGTTTGGCATGTAGGAGTTTGGCTTTGGTGAGGTAGAGGATCGCACTTGTCGATTTAAAGGCGGAAAGCGAACAACATTATTATAAACAAATTATAACACCCGGCGCCAATGCTTCTGTTTCTTATTAAATGAAAAAGTTTTTTGTTTTTGACACGCACTTGTTTTGCGTTAGTGGTGAGAAGGTGAGTTCGGCATGTTTACATTGTCGTTATTTACATATGAGTGATGTGACGGGCGTTAGCCAGCTTTACACAGCCCTGTTTTACATACAATCTGCTGCAACATGCTCTCAAATGCTCTAAATGTCTACTTATCTGTTTATATTGATCAATTTTTAAAACTGTAGTTAACTTAGATTATAACTCTGCCATCAAGAGTTCGTTTTTTGTCTTCATAATATTTGTTCATATGCAGTGTACCAATGTTTATTGATTGGTACTAACACTAATCTAAAAATCTCAAAGCATACATTATTTCAATCCTGCCTCAGTAAGTTTGGAATGTATGTACTTGCAGTTAAATAAAGTAGGCTACCAGAGAAAGGTTTTTAAATTGATCAAATCATCAATATCAATTCATATTTTAACTAATAATTATGGCAGAAAATGTTACATTTTTTTTAATAGTGGCTTATCTCACTCTTTATTGTGTTGTCTGTGTTTTAAATTTCCTTTCAAATGACACATTACACGACAATGGAGTCTAAATAAACTGAAAAGGTTAGTATTCAGTTCATATCAGTAGAGGACATACAAAAATAGAACTTTGCTCCTTTTCCTTGTTTTCTTCAGACAAATTAAAGCAACTTACAACTTGAGATTGTCATATTAAATCAACTAACTTCAATTATTCCGATTTGGTGTGCGTTAATGAATCATGTCCTGTTAAAGCAGCTAAATCTGGGCAGAGGATTTCCAGTTCCCAGTATGCTTTGCATGGCTGAATAATGAAGGTAAACGTGGAAATAAAGTGTTATATAATGCATTTTTAATCAAGATGAGAAAAAGACTTATTAATGCATAGTGTTTTTTTCATTTTTTTTAAGTTTCTGTTATGTTGATGGTTTTGAGAAGTAACCACAGTGCAGAAGAGTAGAGTAATTGCTTGGACTCATTAAGATCAGTTTTGAATGTTGATGTAGTTGAAATGTTTTTCAGTGGAAATGCGTGAGCCAGGGCCGGCTCTTGCTTCTGCCTGGCCAAACTGCAAGTTGTTCATCTAAAATAATGCGTAGTTTTGTGTAACTGTCCTCATCTAATAGTTTTATGCGGCGGCCCTTCTACAATCAATAGTGTGGTCCTTCCGTCTTTTACTGAGCATCTCACTCTGCCTGACGTTATATCAAAAAGCAAAAGCTTGAAGCATTTTCCTAAGGGCTATATCAATATATTGAGAGTTGGTCAATACATGAAAACTAACAAACCAGAACATTTGCTTCGATACAAAAAAGCCAACATCCTCTGGAGGTAGAGTTTAAGAGGCAGTCCTCCTATAACTGTTTCAATTTGTCCTGCAGGTATTCAGAAAACAGCAAGACATCTGCCTTCATTCCAGACATGGAGCTCAGGGAGGAGTGGCAAGACGAGGAATTTCCCAGGTAATCCGTTCTAACAAGTTCACACACCTTCATCTGTGTCCATCTCTCACTGAGCACAAATGGAACTACAATGACCCTGAAATGGATTATGAGACTTAATATAGTGACATACTGTATTCAATAAGACGGTGTTTCACATTTGAACAAAAGAAGTTATAGAAAATAAAATACAGCTGCTGAAAACATTAAGAGACCAGTTCAAAATGATTTATTGAATTTACTATTTATAGGTATAAGTTTAGGTAAACGTATCATTTTTGTTTCATTCTGTGAACTACTAACAATATTTCTCCCAAATTTCAACTAAAAATATTGTTTCTATTTGCATGTATTTGCAGAAAATGAAAACTGGACAAACAGGTCAAAATAACAAAATACGCTCTGTATTGTTTCAGACCTCAAATACTGCAAATAAAACAAGTTCATATTTACTTTTAAGCAATACAACAGTAATATATGTACATGTAAAAGTAAAAAGATATATATATATACATATATATATATATATATGTTTAGTCAAGTCAACTTTTTTCATTGTTACAAAGCAGCTGTACATGAAACATATTGACTATAAGCAAAACATTTAAAGTTATACAAGTAAAAACAAAAAAGGTGAAAACACAGAAAACAGAGACACACACACCGATTCTAACACCCCACACACAAAACACTCAACACACACAATATGCATGCACACGCACTAACACACACAGACACACACACAAATGCTCACATACACGGACGCGCAGACACACGCACAAACGCACAGACACACACGCACGCACGCACGCACGCACGCACACACACACACAGTGGTTATCACTGAGAAGCACACATTTTAAATAAAGGAGAGAGAAACACATGTCAAATATTAAACAGACTATAAATTCCTATATGCAATATTAATTTGAAATAAAACTTTCAAATTCTAATTGTAAAGCAGCCCCCCCGGCCAGGCAAACAGTGCAAAACAGTATGCAAATGATTACCTCTATTTTCATCACATCTTTTATGCTGTCAGTCTTTCACATTGCTGTTGGATGACTTGTCACTCCTGAGGCTTGATTTTGTTGACATGCAACAGACGCTGGACTGGAATGGCCACAATACATCTAGAAATACTGATGAAATGAACATTTGGAATGGTCTTTTAATATTTTCCACGGCTGTGTATATTAAAATATATACAGTTGTGAGTCGCTTTGGATAAAAGTGTCAGCTAAATGAATAAATGTAAATGTTAAAATATATATCACAGACTATTGACTTTTAGTTTACAATATTACATGTTTTTTTTTTTTAATAAATCCCAATTGATTGAATAGTTTGTTATCTTTTGGAGTTGCATTTATACTTTCTAGGATCATTGTAAATCCTGTGACGTATGTTTCAGGCCTCTTCCTGAGGATTCACACGGTCCTGATGATGAAGATGAAAGCCCTGGAGCTGACAGTAACAGGCCTGGTAATCTCATTTCTCCGTTTCATACCGGCTTGAAATATCCGCTCCCTTTCTATTCCTCAGTATTGACTTTGTGTGTTTGTGATAAGCTGTTAGAGATTGTGCTATTGTAGTCGTCCGCCTCTGACGGCACACCCTCTGTTTATTCCTGACCGTCTGATGCATATTGCACACAATAATGTCAGCTGTTGGCTCAAAGTCACCGGATCCGTTTTGTTTGAGCGACTCGGAGATCAACAATATTTTTTGTGCACTGTCATTTGTTTACGATTTCTCGAACCCATTTTTCAGCTTTGTTACGATCTTTTCCATAGACCTGTAACCAGACCCCATTATTTGAATACATTTTCTGCATTTTATTATCGTGGCTTTGTGTATAATTTCCCATAACCTCAACCCTAAACAAAATAACTGTGGTAGTAAGCAGTGCTTGAGTAATTTGTTTGGGGTAAAAATACATTTTTCGTCTCTTTATATTTTGTCTCTGCTAGTCCCACCAACCAGCCTGGCCCTGACAGGCAACAGTGTCAGAAAGAAGCGTCTAGTGGCACCTGCTCTTAGTCTCACTTTGGACCAAATCTCTACTGACCGGAGCTTGAAATCAGACGAGTTTGATGCTTCTGCGCTGTCGCCGTCTTACGAAGATGATCCAGACCTGGATATTAACCTGGAGGCCTTAGAAACCCCTTCAGACAGCGAGTCTTGCAACTTTCCAGACAGTATGCGCGATTTGGAGTGGGAAGGTATAAAACTGTTTCAGCATTGAATTGCCGCGCATTGTTTGGTTGTTACTTGGGAAACTGTTCAGATGGAAATCTCTTTATTGCAGATGATCTTCCTAAAATGGGCAAAGCGGCGCTCAGGAAGGGCAGTTTGCTGGATCAGGCAGAAATGGGACACTTGGAGTTGGATCAGGTGGACGGTAATGGTGTGCGATGGAGACGCTTCCATATTGGCGGGCAGGACTACCAAGTCAACATGAGTGTTCTGGAACCTTACCTCCAAGTTCTCTCCCACGGAGGTGAGCTGTTTGGGGACAAACTGTGATCACACGAATCAAGTTTATTTACTGTATATAGCGCTTTTTACAACGTGACATTGTTTCAAGACAGCTTTACAGGAGAGTTAAATGATGATTTCTTTTTGATCTTTTAAGGGTATTTTGGGGACGGATCTACAGCCGTCATCATGTTTACCTCCTGCTACCTACCAGAGAATACAATACAACACTATGAATATGTGATGGACAATCTCTTCAGGTAACTGGAATCCCAATGCTGTGTTATTTTGAACTCTGCACCCATTTATTTAGGTATTTTGTCAGTATAATCATGATTTATATATGGATTTAGGTACATCATTGGCACGTTGGACCTGATGGTGTCTGAGAATTACATACTAGTGTATTTGTGTGGCATGGCTCCCCGCAATAAGATGCCTGGCATTAAATGGCTCAGGCAATGTTACATGTCCATTGACAGAAGGTAAGTCAAATATTTATATTTATTGATATTTAGTTATAAAGCACATTTACTATAAGATTATTGGCCTGAAATAATGAAATAAAACATCGAACTAACTGTAAAAACGGAATGGTAAAAAAGTTAGCGGGTCAAATGAAATGTGTTACTTGCGATTACTGTATTTACGCACATCTCAAAATCTCAAAATATTTGCTTAAATCTCAAACTCTAATGAGTCTAACATTGATGCTAAAATGCCCACTCATATTTCAGTTTAATGTGCAGAGACAAATAATCTCTACAAAGTAACCCTTTTGACTAGCTCGATTTTCACATGAAATGTAAACACTATGGCTTTGTGGCCATCGCTATCAAAACATTTCTCTTGTTTGTTTAAGCATCCTGACCAGCCTGACATAGAAACCTTGTTTAACCAATGACATGGGGTATGGGGCGGGACTATCTGTTTTCTGAAATCCTTTCACAAATGACTGTACACTTGTCATCTCCGACCAACGTCAGGGAACAATCTTTAAACACAATCCTTACTTTCGCAATTCCTCTGGGAGGTAATGCTATCTAAACAAAATATAGGCAAATATATCCGATTTCCAGTAGAGGGCGCCTGTGATCTGAATGTGGTTGACCTCAGTTGAGTCGAGTTCCTGTATAACATGAGAAGCTATGGCTCTTTCTTCATACCTCTCATATGAAATATGACAGGAATGCTGTGGACTCGTACGTTGATAGTGGTGTTATCAGAATTCTGCCAGACGTTCCAGAGATAACCTCTGACCCTTTCTCAGCTCTGGCGTTTCTTTTGGGATATATTTAGAGATTGTTTGAGCGTGTAGGTCATGGAGGATTAGTTTTGTGGCTCATCTGTACTCTCTAATGCCGGTGTGGCGGTTCGTAATGAAAGTCATACGAATGGGAATAGAAATAAACCTACGTAAAGTACGGTCTCAAATTATTTGGGTGCAATCAACATGTCACGTCTATCGTGACTCTTATCTGGCACCTTAACCTCCCTTCCTATAATAAATTGATGTCTAATTTCTCAATATTCTGGCCCAGGTTTTTACAGTTGTAGTTCGTTGCATTCTCAGCATGAATTCACATGAAGGTTAAACTGTTTTATGTGAGGAATTTGTACATCCAGTTTTTTCTATAATTGAACATGTGAGATTTATGTAAGAAATGAGGAAATGAAGAGTCTGTGATGTTTAAAGACAGCCTGGTCTGTCATTCCCACTAACTATGAATCATTGCATGAGGTGTCCTCTCAGAAATCACGCTGCCGACTGTACAGACGGAGGAAGAAAAAACATGATATCATAGATTTGAAAAGGAACTGTTATAGGGTGGAAAAACAACTGTTAGTGAACTCAATTCAGAGGTGGAAAACCCCTATGATCAGTTTCTGTTATTTGGATACTTTCTTTCTGGAAACTTTGACCTTTTCCTAAATATATACACTGCGTTCCAAATTATTATGCAAATTGGATTTAAGTGTCGTAAACATTTAATTTTATATTGTTCAATTAAACTTATGGATGGTATTGTGTCTCAGTGCTCTTTGGATCACTGAAATCAATCTCAGACACCTGTGATAAGTAGTTTGCCAGGTGAGCCCAATTAAAGGAAAACTACTTAAGAAGGACGTTCCACATTATTAAGCAGGCCACAGGTTTCAAGCAATATGGGAAAGAAAAAGGATCTGTCTGCTGCCGAAAAGCGTCAAATAGTGCAATGTCTTGGACAAGGTATGAAAACATTAGATATTTCACGAAAACTTAAGCGAGATCATCGTACTGTGAAGAGATTTGTGGCTGATTCAGAGCACAGAAGGGTTCGTGCAGATAAAGGCAGAATGAGGAAGGTTTCTTCCAGACAAATTCATCGGATTAAGAGAGCAGCTGCAAAAATGCCATTGCAAAGCAGCAAACAGGTATTTGAAGCTGCTGGTGCCTCGGGAGTCCCGAAAACCTCAAGGTGTAGGATCCTCCAGATGCTTGCAGTTGTGCATAAACCTACTATTCGGCCACCCCTAACCAATGCTCACAAGCAGAAACGGTTGCAGTGGGCCCACACATACATGAAGACTAATTTTCAAACAGTCTTGTTTACTGATGAGTGCCGTGCAACCCTGGATGGTCCAGATGGATGGAGTAGTGGATGGTTGGTGGATGGCCACCATGTCCCAACAAGGCTGCGACGTCAGCAAGGAGGTGGCGGAGTCATGTTTTGGGCTGGAATCATGGGGAGACAGCTGGTGGGCCCCTTTAGGGTCCCTGAAGGTGTGAAAATGAACTCTGCAAGGTATGTAGAGTTTCTGACTGAGCACTTTCTTCCATGGTACAAAAAGAAGAACCATGCCTTCCGTAGCAAAATCATCTTCATGCATGACAATGCACCATCTCATGCTGCAAAGAATACCTCTGTGTCATTGGCTGCTATGGGCATAAAAGGAGAGAAACTCATGGTGTGGCCACCATCCTCCCCTGACCTCAACCCTATTGAGAACCTTTGGAGCATCCTCAAGCGAAAGATCTATGATGGTGGGAGGCAGTTAGCATCAAAACAGCAGCTCTGGGAGGCTATTCTGACATCCTGCAAAGAAATTCAATCAGAAACTATCCAAAAACTCACAAGTTCAATGGATGCAAGAATTGTGAAGGTGATATCAAAGAAGGGGTCCTATGTTAACATGTAACTTGCCCTGTTAGGATGTTTTTGATTGAAATAGCTTTTGATTTCAGTAAATATGACCTCCTAATGCTGCAAATTCAACAAATGACCATTTTCAGTTTTTTACAACCTATGAAATGTTTTCAAACTCTGTTGTGCATAATAATTTGGAACAGTGCATTTTGAGTTTTTCATTTTTTAAATAAATACTGTTGTCAGTGGGAGGTTTGTTCAATAAAATTCCAAATGTACCCTAACTGTTGATTACTTGAAAATTATACTGACTGTCATTTGCATCGACAAATTAGGAAAACCAGAGAAAGATATCATTTGCATAATAATTTGGAACGCAGTGTAAATAGTGGGTGTTAAAGCTTAATCGGGAACAAATTCTGCATTCTGCATAAAAAAAACACAGATCGTGTGTTTTCTGTGATCTATAAGAATACTTGGATGCTGTTACTAGTCAATTAAATCGACTTTCTTTGTTAAATGGACAATTCACCCAAAAATGAAAATTCTGTCATCATTTACTCACCCTAGATTTGTTCCAAATCTGTATTAATTACTTGTTCTGATAAACACAGAGAAAGATATTTGGAAGAATGCCACCATTGACTACCATAGTAGGAAAAATGACAATGGTAGTCAAAAGTCCCCCAGAACTTTTGTTGCTTTCCCACATTCTTCAAAATATCTTCTTTTGTGAACAAATAAATGAACAAATACAATTTTCCTACTGTGGTAGTCAATGGTGGCAAAGAACAAAGACAGATCTGGAACATCTCGAGGGTGAGTTTTGGGTGAACTGTTCCTTTAACAAAAAACCCAAACCCTTAATCATATCTGTAAGAAACCAAAATGAATGTGACTTGAAATTCCTTGATGCATTAGACCATCCTTGTGCGATGAACCCAAAGGAACAGTGTATAAACAAACCTACTGCCTGTCTGAGGCTTGTATGATTCAACCGCCCTGCCTCTCGCCCTTTCACACAAGTGACTGCCACATACTGCCTGGATGGCCATTACAGTCTCGTGACGTCATGTTCGGCTGGCAAATTTCTCAATTTCCTCCAGTTAAGGAAAGAATCTGTTGTTATTTATTTGACATTTTCAAACTGCTGGGTAAAATATGTCATTTCTCTCTGCAGATTAAGGAAGGACCTGAAAGGTCTTCTTGTGGTTCACCCTGCGTGGTACGTGAGAGCTTTAATCACAGTCATCAAACCTTTCATCAGGTGAGCACACATACACTTTCACTCAGCAAGCAGAGATCAAACGGTATAGTCATTATGTATGGATTATTGGCATTAATGTCTGAACTCTTTCCTTCTTGCAGTGAGAAGTTTGGCAGGAAGATGCGCTTCATCCACAGCTTGCAGGAACTGGCTGAGTTTGTTCCTGTGGACCAGCTGCAAATCCCAGAATGCATCAGAGAGTGAGTTCACATGAAGCGTCACGGCTGCACGTGCAGTTATTGTTAGACAACACCTGGCCACAGGTGTAAATAGCCAAGCGACGCTCACACTTTATGCAAAAAAAAAAAATTTCATACATTTTTCTGATTTAATGAATTGAGAATTCAATGCATACTGTGTTTGAATTCACATACAAAGACTAAAATCTTTGGGGTTTTTTGCAGGTTTGATGGGCAGCTCAACAGGTGAAGGTGTCTGATGCAAACATTGATGTGTACATACTGTATAGACTTCACACTGGGGTGACTGGGGTTAAAGGTCAAGCTTCAGGGCATTGACAGATAACTGCTTCCTAGCAGATGATACAAAAGGACAGTGTCTGGAGGAGAGCGACACATCTGTGTCATCCTATTGAGGCCGGATGATGAGAATACTGTGAGGAACATGAAAGAACTCCATTGATTTAAACTGTTACAAAACAAACCTCAACACAGCGTTTCGTAGACAACCAAATTAAGTTTATACCTTTATAAAAGGTATTTTGAGCATATAAAAGCTTGCCAAGTTGAAGGGAATATTTCAAGGCTATCAAGATTCACTTTTTTATGTTTAGATTTTTTATATGCTTGATGTGGCCAAAACTGAATTTAATAACGTTGTATTGTTGTATGGATCTTTATTCGTATGTGCACTAAGTTTATGACAATGTCTCATTGTAAGTCTAATCTTTATCTGAAAGTCATATAAACTATGATTCATATAATAATTGCTTAGAATAATTCTTTAGACTATCATCTGTCTCCAGAGCCTGCAATTACAGGGATTTGTTTTACTTTGTCAACTTTTCTGTTAGGTTTTATGAAATCGCTTTTTAAATATATTTTGTGTGTAGGTTATTTTTATGTAGTATATACCTTTTTGTTTAATTTACAGATTTAATCATCTTCAATCCAGACATAATTAAATCTAGCAGTGGTGATGACTCAAATGTTTTGATGCAGAATCAAAGAGCTGAACGAAACAAAGGGGTATTTTATGTGAAAAATGATTTGTTGTTTTTTGTTCATTTAAAAGTGGTTGCCTTAAAATGTTAAGTTAATTCAACTTAATATAAGTTGAAATAACTCAATTAATGTCTCGTTGAATTGACTAAATTCGATGAACCAACAATTTTTTTTACAGTGTGTAAGGTGATCTGTTGTTTAGTTTATATTAGTGTATATATGTTAAATATTGATATTAAAATATATGTGAGGGGGTTTTCTTATTGAAGATGGTGGAGAAACGTTCTCTTCAGTTCAGCTGCCGTTTGTAAAATGGCCCTTTCATTTTATAGACTCTCCTATGTGCAAATATTTATACAAGGTCACACTTGAACAACCTGGACATTCAACAGCAGACGTGTACTACATCTTTTTACAATATTTATGGCAATAAATGATTATACTGTTAAACATATGCTTTGATGTCACTTATTTGATAAAGTTAGACATCATTTTTTGACCTTTTGATGGGTCACCATGGAAACATTCTTGAGCCTTTCAGGAAACTAGCTTTGGCAGGGTGAGGAAGTGAAGGTAGCGGAGAGGTGAAACTTTATGCATTGAAGTCATAAACAGGAATAGAGACTTAACTATTGGAAGGTTAAATAACAGATTCCTTTTGTAACTTCTGCGTAACCCAATGGGCTAGTGTTCAAAAAACATTCATGAAAAGCAAGACGTTATGTGTTATTTGTATGTAAGAGTGCATAGCTGTATCATGATAATCAAGTAAAATATCGATTTCCTTTTATGTAAAAAGTAAATACGGTTAGTACACCACAGCTGTTTTGAAGTTTTCCATGCCATTGTTTTCTTAGAAAAAGAAAAGGAAATAAAACGTAATTTGATTTGTACCGGTGTAAGTTAGCTAAATAATGTCCATGCCAAAAGTCCATTGTTTGATGGTTTGTTGCGCAAGGGTTTTTAGGCAGCGGTCCATGCGATGTTAGTGTAGAAACCACTTTGCTAATGAGTGTTATGGTGTATACAGATGTTAAAACATACTTTTGGATTTCAGCTTTGGATTTCTTTGCCCATTCGTTTTATTCATTTTTTTAAGCTATAAGAAAAAATGCGAATGGGAAATTAAGAAACGAGCCTCCATATATTTATGGTAGTCTTGTTAAAATCCATCTTCTGGGTTTTGTTTTGTGTGGGGGTCTTTAGTATAACTGGAACATAAACCATGCCCTTTTTTGTAGATCTGTACATTTTTCAAGTACAGGAATTGTGATATACTGTTAAGACGGCAGTAAGGTTTAAAATCACTCGTAAAAAAACTTCAGTTTGAAAAACCATCATAACTGCAAATAAATGTAAGATCAAAACCACTATGCAAAGAACAAAACTGTTTGGTTATGCATTATAAACCCCTCTCTAACGCTACACTGTAAAACTTTGCTGTAATTTCGCAGTAACTTACTGTAGATTTAATGTACAATTTTGTTTTAAGCATAAACTTGCCTAGTTTACATATTTTTCTTTCATAAAACAAGATCTTGGGTCACTTTTCTTGTTATGTAAATGTATCGTAATTTAAGAAGTTCTCAATATTTTTACAGAAAAGAGAAAAACGCTTACGAAGAATGTCATCTTTTGCAGTGTTGCTGTGCTAATGCCAGTCTCTTGCTCATTTTGAATCTCAAAAGTCAAAGTGTTTTAATTTTGATTAAAGTAATTGAAAAAAATACTAATTGGAAAGTATATTAAGTATTAATTAAATCTACAGTAAGTTACTGGCAAACCTGCTGCAAAAACTACAGCAACGTTTTACAGTGAAATTCTTTGGACAGCCAACAAAATGTACTGGTTCAGTACAATACTATCACTATGTGCGTTTAATAAATGAAAACAAGCATACCGCTCTTTGTACAACTGTATTGTTACAAATTAAAGCACAACAAAAGGAACAAAAAGACGCACCAACATAACACCATGACATATGAACCACAATATCACTGCTCAAATTTGATCACACGGAGTAAAACTAAAAGATTTTTAAACAAAAATAAAAAACAAGAATAAGGAAGCAGGCTGAGTGCTTTGCACCATATACATTTTGGCTTTGAAAGTGACAGCATATACTTAATGATGGTAAACAGCTCACACGAAAAGAAAGCCGACATTTATCATGACAGAGATGTCATTCTCTACTGAATAAAGAATGAAATGTGTTTCTTGAGCACCACTGGGCAACTCGGTACTATAAAAAAATGTGTTCCTACATTATATTTCTACAGTAATACGGACATTGTGGAATTTTTTCCTACCAAAATATTTTTCCTACCAAATTACAGCAAGTAAACTACAGTTTGGGATCCAGCAAAGCAAAACATGATTACAAGCAAACATCCGTTTGTCAACACGAGGAATTCCCCACAACACAGTGCTACACAGAGCCAAAAAACATACACAAAGTATACAAGGTGTGTGTCTGCGATTTAGTGGCAGTCACAAGCAGGTGCACAGTAGTGCCATGTGATCACGGAAAACAGAAAGTGTGTGTTTGATAAGTAAATGTCAAATGTGACTTTAACCAGCAGGAAGCCTTGATGATAGCTGATGTTCAAAGTCCCAAAAATCAAACAAGCGGTTAAAGGAACGGTTCACTCAAAATTGAAAATTCTGTCACTTCCACTTTGTCCCACATAAAAAATATGAGCATGTTTGTTTAAAAAGGGTATTAAGCAGAATTTTATATTTGAAAGTAAATGTTTCCTTAAACACCTACTGGAGATTAAGACAAAGAACTACGACTTCTATGCTTCTGCCAGGGTTTTTAAATGCAATCCTGAGTCACCATTAGAAAGGATTTAGATCATTGTGCAACTGTTAATAGAAAGTAGTTGAGATGCTGTAGGTAAACACATTTTCCATCACAAAACGAAATCGAACGCATTGGCACACATCCTTATCACGGGCAGACTATGACAAACATGCCAGTTCAAACTTTGGGAAGGCAGTTCAATAGTCCCCTGTGTTACTGTGATAAGAGCCTTTCCTCTTCTATAGCGCACGCAGCAAGCGTCTCGAAACATTCAAACTCACACTTCACACGTTCACAATTTTCCACACGTTCCCGGTCCAAATGTAATAAAACAGTCTTAAAGGAGGGACAATATCTCCTCTGAAAAGAAGACCAATAACATAAAGAACCCTGCAGAGGTGTCATCCACGTTGGCAACTGCAGCAATCGGATGTTGCCATTTGTCACCAAAACCTGTACTGTCGATGTAAAGCCGGTCCTGTGCTAATTGGTAAAGTGCTGCTAGCTGGACAGGTTCTGCTGAGGGGTTAAAAACCTGGGGAACAGAAGATGGCTCAATATTAAAATGACTGATTGTTTGATAATGAGAGAAAGTGTGTGTTTGTACTCACAGTAAAGAGGCTATAACAGGCTGTTTCGTCCATTAGCGTGAGGCACTTTGGATCTCATCTGTTCCTGCAGGGGGCCAGACTGCAAGAGGAAGTGAGGCAAGCAGGTTATGGCCATAGTAAAGGCGAAGAATTATTAACAAAACATGAAGCATCCTTGAACCGAAATGCATGTCCTCTGTGTGTGGGTCAATGATGTATAAGGATTTCTCACATGCCAATTTTAAAATAAATAAATAATTTATATTGCAGCTATTCAAACATTAAGAATGTGGTGTACTTAATTAAATTAAGTGATTTTAGTGTTTTTCATCTATGAATTGGCCATAGTCTTAAATTAATTCATTATGCTTGACTTTTTTTTTTACAAAGCATTTTTACAAAGCATTTACATTTTTGTTCTATAATTTTGTCCTGAATTAACAAAATTAACAAACTTAATTTTATTGAAAATCACACATAACTGATATATTTCTGGCACAAAAATTAAATACATTTTATTTTTTAATTAATTTAATAATGGTTGCATACCGTCGCACCACATAATAAATGGTCATTATGCATCATTGACCCATGTACAGAAAACAATAAAAGTCCATAGGATATTTTCAACAGTGGGATTCTTTTCATGATAATTTAGAACACTGTACAACAATTTTTTATTAACATAGTATGAAAGTATGAAAAACCCTTTGGAAAAATTACTAAAAACTGTAAATATTTAAACAGTAAATTGTCAACGTGTTATTAAAAAGTAGTATTTGTTTGCCTTTATGTGTTACCTTAATTCGTAGTGCTAAAGTTGGAGTGAAAATATGCATATTGTCATAAAATAAAATTGTCACATAGCAAAAATAAAAAAGGTATTAACAGATAAAAATGTCTTATAATAAAAACAGTTTCTCATTTTGGAGACCTGTGCATTAATGCGATTTTTCAAAGTAATACAGCACATCCACATTATAGTATTTGTCAACTGAATTAAATTACAGAAATGCGGTGGACTTTTCATAAAAAACACTAACTGGAAGTCAATAAAAAAGAACAAGTAATTCAGACATCATGCAAAGGTGGAAAAACAACGTCCATCATGCAAGAACAAGCCTGTTTCACAAACAGAGCTCTTCACTTCGACACACCCGCTGTTACATCATACGTCGCAAAAAACACTGAATCACACCCCACAGCAGAAAGAGGAAGCTCGTCTTCACCGGGACATTATAAACACACTTCCCAGCACAACACAAAAGAACAAAACCACATGGGAAAAGCCAGCAGGTCAATCGCTCGAGTTAAACGCTCGGCCCGTCCCAGCTCACATGGACTCTGAAAGACCGATAAATCCTGCGTATCACTGGACGTTTCAGCTATCACTGTACAGGTCCAGCCTGGACTTGAATAAAACTACTAATAGCACCATTCAACAACACTAGAGAAGAAATGAGCATTTACTTCCCACACAATCCGATTGAAAATTAAATACTTCAAAAAGCACACTTTCACAAAGCTACAGACTACTCAGTCAATTATAAAAGTTTGACTTTAAATGACCGCTGCAAAGACCTTAACAAACATTTCCTCATTTAAAAAGCTCAATTCTCCCTCTCTCTCCAACGGGATACCCGCCAACATTCCTCTGAGCAAGTTGCAGTCTGCTTGATTCTGCCCAGGTATTCAATCTCTCTGTGAGCTGCAGGATTAGCTAACTCCTCACCTGTTTTATGACAACAGTCCAATGAGCACAAACTAAAGATAATACAAGCCACACATCTATCGATCTATCTATCTACAAGGCCATTCTACTTCTATTATAAATTCTGATGGGTGTATTAGATTATACGTTAACTATTGTTTAAAAAAATATTATTTACAAAAATATTGAAATTAGGGTTGTCAAGCGATTAATCGTGATTAATCGCATCCAGAATAAAAGTTTGTGTTTACATAATATATGCTGGTGTTCTGTGCATATTAATTTTGTATTTATAAACACATACACATAAATGCATATATTTAATAAAAATATAAAATAACTATTAATAAACCTTTATTTACAATTTCAATTATTGGTAAATATAAATTAATACATTTAAAATGTATAGACAAGTATGTGTATGTTTTGTCTTTATAAATACAAAATTAATATGTACAGTACACAGATATATATTATGTAAACACAAACCTTTATTCTGGATGCGATTAATCGTTTGACAGCCCTAATTGAAATCAATCAACATGATTTCTATAGCACATTTATAAAAGACAAGTTGACCTTACACACATACAATAAGATTCAATGCTCATCAACTAAAAAAGGCTTGGCAGATGACCACTGCATCAGGGAAACTCCCACATACATAAGCAGTTAAACCAGTGACAACATGCCATGTTCACTTTCAGACGCCTGGCAGGTGCACTGAATACGAGACTGTCTGTGTATAAAATGAAAGAGAAATATGTCAAAAGAGAAATGATGGGGATTTTAAATGGGGGCGATATGTACTTCTACAAAAATTCCAGCAACACTCTTTGGATTTACTGTAAATGTGTTGCCTGGGGCCACAGATATCTGAAGATCCATAGATAGAATCCTTGTCAGAAGAGAAGCATTCATTCTGTTACATTCACAAGTCCCACTGTACCAAAGCAATGAAGTACATCTTACCGGCTGCATGCCATCTGCCATTTCACCAGAGCCTATGTGTGTCAGATGGACGAAGTTTGTGGGCTCTCCGATCATGCTACGGTCGATTCTCCTCCGTTTCTTTTTCTGTAAAGACAGAAATTTAGATTAAAGAGAATCAAGTATTAAGATCTAATGCACTGGGTTGGTGACTCGGCATGAATTAAAACCCTTTAAAGTCTCTGTTAAGGCATTGCCAAAAAAGGCAATCGCAAAAAAGCCAATGTCAGTAACGCCTACAGATAATGTAGCTTTCTTAAACATAAGTGTAGTATAACAGAATACAAGAACGGCTGTTTAAGTGATATTTCAATGACATTAATTATTTGATTAATATCACATTAGCAATAAACCTGGCAGCAATTGTGCCATAATAAACTAAAAAAAAAAGTAATAATAATAATAATAAACGTAGGTTGGTCCAGCTAACGTGCATGGCAAGGTTTGGTTCAGGGCTTAAACACCAAGCCCGTGTTCACACTTGACTTCTTTTATGAAGCTGCTAGCGTCTGTTTTACATTATAATTCTATGGAGTAAACAGTGTTTTCAAAAAAGTCCTGGGCCTGTATTCATGAAAAATCTTAGCGCAAAGTGTTGCTCCTAGTGACAAAATTCTAAGAAAATTCTTAGAAATGTGGGCGTTTCCCCTTAAAATTACAAAAAAGATCAAGAAATAAGTAATTCATAAAGCATCTTAATTCCTTAAAAGAGCTCTTAAGGTCCAACATTTTAGGAGTAGCGAGGACGACTTTTAAGAGACTTAAGAGTTTCTTTAGCAGCAGAGAAAATGGACGAAACACGAAATGTGATGCAAATTGCAATGCATAACAATTTCCATTGTTCCAAGTTTTTAAGCTAAATTAAGAGCTTTCTTGGAGGATTCTTAGAAGCTTTAAGAATACGGGCCCAGAGCGCTTTTTTAAACGCCAGCGTCTTTCTGCAGCTCAGAGCGTCTTTTGAGGTTAAATGTTAAACTTTTCTGAAGAAAAAAAATGCCCCAAGTCAAGCACCTTTTTCACAGCTAACCAATGACAGAGACCTGTCGTTTCCATAACACGCGAGGAACGTGATTGGTCGAGAAGGCTCAAGCTCGAAAAAGTAAAATGCCTGTTGGAGCATAGTTTTGTATAAATGTAAGTTTAATTTTCACTTTCAATAACTTCTGATTGCATTTCTAGCGAGAAATTAGTATTGTAGTTTTTAAATATTTGATTGGTTACTGCAAAGACGCTCTCTGTTTAGACTTCCGTTACGCTACCTATGAAGCCTGTCTCTCTAAGCTGCCTTCGTGCACAAATACTATCTTTGAACATTGCTGGCTAATATTTGCCACAACGCTGCAAGCGTTTTTTTTAACTAAAAAAGCGCCATTGTCAACTTTTTCTTTTCAAAAAAGAAGTCAAGTGTGAACACGGCCTAATAAGTGATAAAGAATTTTTTACTACATGGACCAAGTAAATAGTTGCTTTTTGATGGTTATTTCTCTTGTACAATTGCAAGCCTTTGGCCGCTAACAATATTCTATTTGTGGTATTTGACAAATAGACCTTAAGATTTTAAAAACAAATTGTTAAATTGTATTTTTTCTATTAGTAATATATAATAAAAACAGCATAAGAGATTTATCTTTATTATTAGTTTTTTTTCAAATTTTTTGCTGTCACATATGACTGGTTTATTTGTCAGCTACCCATGTGTACTTTTCAGAAACGAATAATAAACTGGTCATTGATTTTACAGATGGATCCATTATCCATTAAACACGTCCATGTACACAGATACTTGCACTAGTGTGTTATCCAACTGGCTCAAACATTTCTCCTTCCTTTCCCACAATTCCACTGTGTGTTAGAGTTAGTGAGTCATATAAACGAAGCAGGTCTAAAAAAAAGCTTCAACATCAGAACATCAACAACCAGAATAATTATTTGATGAGATCATGTGCCATAAGAGGGGAGTTGGCATACTTGCTATTACTTGCCTTCCCAGAGTAACTAAAGCACACTCAGCACAGCATACTTCACGAGTCTTCATTTATCTATACATCAAATAATCATCAACACCGAGCTGACATTTTCCATTTTACAGCTGCATCTCCACCTCTGAAATGTCTCTTATATAACCTCAAACATCCTTCAAAGGAGTTTACTTTCGTAATCTTTGTATACGCAAAGGCCCGTATCACAGAAATACACAGTACAAGTTCTTATCACAGACTGTGATGTAAGGTGACAGCTAATCTAAACGCACCCATTATATCTGAAATGGTTTGAGAAAACAGCTTGTGCTGGGAAGCACCATTTGTTCACGTTACAGATGCCCACTGTCGTCTGACATCACCCCCCACCCAACAACAGAACAAACAAGAACCTAAAAATAAAAAGAGGAAGGAGGGAGGAAAAGAATGAGAACTCCCATTTCAGAGGAGCCAGCTTCCCTTTAGAACCCCCTGTCATTGTTACAGGAGAGACTGTGCTAAACCTGGGCTCATTGGCTCAGAACCACAAACCAGATAGCAACAAACCTGCTCGCAAGCCTCCGGCGAGCCAATGGTCAAATATGCAAAACAAGTCTGGTAATATAACACGGCTCTTTTTATTTAGAGAAATATTAAAGGAACAGTACATCCAAAAATGAAAATTATATTATTCTCATCCTCATTTTGGTTTAGACCTGTATGACCTTGTCAAACAGCTGTCAATGAAAAAGCAGAGAAAAATTATGCTAAATATTAAAGGGTCTACAGCCCTAAAGTTGTAAACCCCTGCTTAAAAAACAAACCAGGTACGTTAGCAATAAGAATAATTTATGCAAGAACTGTGCATGTCTTAAAGTGATAGTTCACCCCGAAATGAAAATTCTGTCATCATTTACTCACCCTCTTGTCATTATAAACCTGTATGACTTTCTTCCTTCCGCAGAATACAAAAGAAGATATTTTGAAGAATGTCGTCAACTGGCCCCCATTCACTTGCATTGGTTTTGAGTCCATACAATAGAAGTGAACGGGAGGCCAGTGCTGTTCAACAACCAACTTTCTTCAAAATATCTTCTGTTGTGTTCTGCGTAAGAAGGAAAGTCATAAAGGTTTGAAATGACAAGAGGGTGAGTCAATTTTTGGGTCACCTATCACTTTAATTCAAATGTGCTTTACTAGCTACAAAAATGGTCTGGATCTACAAACAAACTACATTTTTTAAGACCGCTGCTTCTGGAAATTTACCCATGCAGCGTTCCATGACAAAGTATCCTTTGTTCATCTGCATTTCGCGTCTGGCTTTACTCTCCAAAACACATTTGCAGTACTGGCAAACCCCTGAGAGTATCTGGGTCACATCAGCTGAATAGCTTCTTTTCAGTCTAAAGGTCTTTGCACATACAGTCCGAAATTTTCGTGTGCGTTTTTTCGTATTCGGCACTCGCTTGTACAGTGTCTCTGAATTGTCAAAATGCTTGCTAGGGATGCGAAAAACACAGAATCGAACCCAGTCCCAATTTTCTTATGACGGATGAAAATATCGGAGGCAGTGTGTAAATGCGATTGACACAACGAGAGATCCTATTTATTTTTTAACGTGCAGAAATTTCGGACTCAATGTGCAACGGCCTTAAGACTGAAGAACCTGCGTGAGTCACTTTCACGTGATCCCCGAACACTAGATTCCCACAAGGGCCAAATGACTGAGACGTGGGGTAATTGATTAAATTAGTCCAGATGTTGACCTGCGATTCATGCCGGTTCTTGAAAACAGACCATTAGTGGGCAAAAACAGTCCAAATTTTGTGAAATGTGATTGAGAAATAAAAAACTGGAAATGGTTGAGATAAATGTAAGAGACACTAACCGGAGGAGGTTTGGCTACCACACAGCAGCCAATCTTATGCCAGAAGGCACTCATCTCCGGCGTGCACCGGTTCGATTCTCTCCTCTCTCTCGCCACCCTGCAGGCCGTTTTGACACGAGATGGAAGGAAAAATCAAATCCTCAAATCTCAATGAAATAAAACTGAGGTTCGTCCAAAACCCTTCCTCTTGTTCGATTCTCAGCTTGTGTCTTTTCCTTTATCAAACACAAGACCCCTTATTCCCAGAGTTATTCCTGGTTTTTAGTTGCTTCCGTTTATGTGAGGTTGTGCTGTTTCAGTAGAATCTGTTTAATGAAAGGGAAAAGAAAGATTTTAATTAAGCAAATATCATTAATACATCAAATAAAAAAATGTATTCATAGTAACAGACCAAATATATATATATATATATATATATATAATAATATATAGCGCTCACATTACAAATAGAGAGCTTTCTGCTGTTTTCAAGGTAGTATTTGCATTTTTGAGATGTTGCCAAACTGTTGTAAAGCATCTTTTTAAAGAACATGAAACTGTTCAGAGCCATTTGTGAAACCACAGCCGCTATCTCTCCAGTCTCTTGAGTTATATCGTGAGAAACAGTTCATTGTACCCCAGTAACAATGACATTAAACACTTGGTGGTTTATAATCTCTACAAACAAGCAAACCGCGTGAAATGTAAACAAACAGCTCGAGGAAGCAGAGAAAAAACAACGTTGTAAAGGTCTCAGAAATTAATTTTTAACCACCAACCAGTTTAACCTTGCAGCCCAGTAGCACGTTAATTAAATTGTCAAAAAGTCATGCGGCTAAAGTTAATTATGTAGTTCACTGTTTCACAAGCGCTCAAACTAAAGTCGCGTATCTTACGTCTTCTTCTCAAGCACACAGGCGGTTTGTTTTTTATTCAAACCAAACTGGAGTCGATCGGTACCAGCCATATTAGCGGCTCCGAAGAATTGATCAAAGTTCATCCAACGCTGAAAGCGTTCGTACAAATTAAAATACAATGTGACTTTTGTAAGAACGAGGAATACCGTACCTTATTGTAAATCTGAATTCAAATGTTAACGCTGGAGTGAATGGTCTCTTGTGTGGATGGAGAGTGGAAATACTGTGTTTCCAAGATCTCTGAGGTGTGGTTAAAGTTTTCCCCCTTAATATAAGGAAATACTGAAAACTCTCCAAACCAGAGGCCATTAGCGCCACCGACGGGCAGTATATGTCATTTACCACATACACGTTAAATTTATTTCACATGAAAAAAGAGGATAAACTAACAAACAAACAAATGATACAAGTGAAATCAGATTTTTCTTTCAGATTCATTAGTTTCGATTTTTACTTTCAACTCTCCTATGTTTATATTGTCCAGCGGCCAAGATGTAAAATCACTGACAAATATATACATATTTTTGCGACCACACGTTCCTATTTATGTAAAATGATAGCATACAAAAGTTTTAATATTGAAAAAGAAGACAACCGCACAAAGTTGAGAGAACTTTTCACTGAATGAATGTGGTCTCGTTCTGATTTGTTTGGGTATGCCGTAGGGGGCGCTCTAGATCCAGCAACTTCCAACACCACCGAAGAAGAACAATTAAATATTCTTACTTCCGGTACCGTTCGTGCGCCATCTTTGACGGCTCTGTTATTTTTGTTTTCACAAAGTATAGAAAAGTATGATAGAACACTAAATCCCGTTAAATAACACAAACATACATTTAGTTTTTGCATTTTAACAGTATTATACTGTAGAAGTCGTTGGGAAAACATTTTACTGAGGTAAGAAGCAGAAGTTTTGTTATATTCTGTTTATTAGCAACTGACTGCAGGAGTTTGATGAATTGTTTTTAAAGGATATTTTTATTACATATGTAATTACGCACATACACGTTGTGTTGACGATACCGTGGCGTGAACGATAACATTACAACGTAAAAAGTTATTTTATAACTTAACAACTTCTTGAGCTTAACATAAAACTTAATAAAGACAGTAAATTTATACTTTCAGCCGCTTCATTTTAACATCGATTATTGTTAACGTGACAGCGAAACATTCTGTAGTTTAATATTTCTGAAAATAAACTTAAAGCTCGTAGCAGACAGCCAACAAAAGTTAGTTTTAATAATCATGAATTTGTTGTTTCGATGGTCAGCATAAGATCAACCTCCACCGGAACTTGCTTTGATTATAAAATCATGACTATTTCCCGTCCTGTCACTAATGATGAATTATATCATATAGTATTGTACACATCCGGTTCCTGGTGCTTACAGTAATCTGCCATCTGTGTAGTTGGGTATTAATCAAACTAAACACACATATTGTCATATTATACAATATACTGTTTTTATATGTGAAAATGCATCTCTTTAATGTTACATTATTATAGTACAGGAAAGTACCTTGTTAGAAATCTCATAATTCCAGGTTCTACCCTTGTTTTAGATGTCGCTTGTGGATTTGGGAAAGCGTTTGTTGGAGGCAGCGCGTAAAGGCGAGGATGATGAAGTGAGGTCTCTTATGGCCAATGGAGCACCTTTTACCACAGACTGGGTGAGGGTTACTTATTCCATTCAAGCATACTAAAATCGTCTCTGTTCGTGGGCAGTCATGGCCTAATGGTTGGACTTGTAACCCAAACGTTGCCGGTTCGAGCCTCAGTACCAGCAGGGATTGTAGGTGGGGGGAGTGAATGATCAGCACCCTCCTCCACCTTCAATACCACGGCTGACCCTTGAGCAAGGCACCGTTCCCCCCAACTGCTCCCCGGGCGCCGCAGCAATGGCTGCTCACTGCTCTGGGTGTGTGTTGTTCACGGTGTGTGTGGGCACTTGGATGGGTTAAACATCACATCACATCTGTTCATATGTTTTAGCTGGGGACCTCACCACTTCATTTAGCAGCACAATACGGCCACTACTCTACAGCTGAAGTGCTCCTCCGTGCCGGGGTGAGTAGAGATGCTCGCACTAAGGTCGATCGGACCCCTCTTCACATGGCTTCTTCAGAGGGCTATACAAGCATTGTTGAATTATTGGTCAAGGTAAGAACACATGATGTTGATATAGTATTGGAATGCCTTGGCTATAATTAGTTGATGTCAGTAATATTTGTTATAATCTGACATATTTATTATATATTTGGTTCTGATCATAACTTGGACAGAGTGGAGCAGACATCAACGCCAAGGACATGTTGAAAATGACTGCCTTGCACTGGGCGACAGAACACGGTCACAGAGGGGTCGTAGAGCTGCTGATCAAATATGGTTCCGATACTCACTCCCTCAGCAAGTTTGATAAGACGCCATTCAACATTGCAGTGGACAGAGGAAACACTGAGCTTATGTTGTTATTACAGGTAAAGCAATATTTGACTTATGGAGCTTTGCTCCAATCTTAATAAAACACACCTGAACAGTCTTGTTTGACCTTATGCCCTATTTTTGAGTAAATCTTTTAACTATGAGTAAAGTACTAAAACCTGTTTCATCGCTCATGCATGTGCTATGTTGAAAGCTGATCAGAACATTAGACCAGAGTTACTTATAACGCAGTCATGTTGTTCTTAACTTGGTCTGCCATTTTTTGTATTTCTTGTATCATTATATTCTAGGATGGAATGCAGAACCAGGTGAACATGAATCCAGAAAGAACTATCTTAGGTAGTTCTCCAGCCACTGCCAGTCCTCAGTTCATCATCTCATCACCAGGAGGGGTCAATCTCTCTGATATTGTTCTCACCAATGCTAAAACAAACACAGGTTGGATTTGCACAGATTATAGACATTTGCCTACATGAACAACAGGCTTTAATTCCCTTAAACTAGTTTTGTGGTCCTTTTTTGTTTCTTGACAAGTTAAAAGAGAGTTAAGACTGATGTCATTGACACTAAATGCCTGGCCATAACTGTGTTTGAGTAAGTGGGATTTATTTTTCGTGAGTCAATTCAAATGGTCAGTTTCAATGAGTTGATTCTAAACTCTAAGGGGTGGTGTCTCAGACAGGGATTAGCCTAAATCAGGACTAAGGCCATAGTTTAATCTGGAAATTTAAGTAGTTTTTACCAAACATGCCTTACTAAAAACAATACTTGTGTGCATTTTGAGACAACAAAAGCAGTGATGTATTTTAAGATATGGCAGTGCAAGTTGTTTTCGGTTTGGACAGCTCTAGCTCTATCTTAGTCTAGGACTAGTCTAATCCCTGTCCGGGAAACCGCCCCTAAATTATTTTGCATCATCATTAAAAAATGTTAATGCATAGAATTTCAAATATTGTTAGATAATGTGTAAATTGTTCTTTTTCCGTTCCTTTAGGAGCTGGAGAGAGTGTGATAGCTGCAGACTCCGTGGACTCGGCGATCCAGCACCTTGTAGGAGAAGATGGCCAGAGAGTGATTACCATAGTAACAGACCAACATGGCAGTCTGGGACAAAAATTCTTTGTCACAATGCAAGGACAACAGAGTGAGTAGACTGCTGTGTTGTTCATTCCATAATGCCTTCAAGGCTTTGATTCCGTAATTTGGGTTCGTAATTCTGGATATATTTAGTGGTTGCGGTACCCGCTGGCCAGATTTCTGAAGAAATTGTAACGGAGGACACCAAACCACTTTCATCACGTAAGAGGAAGTTTGAATCAACAGTCAACCACACAGATTCCAGACATAAGGTTCGACCAATAGAAAACATCAGATTTCTATTTCATAAAATTAATGTCAATATAAAGACTAACTGTTTGTGGTTTCGTGTAGGAGCTTACTGAGAAAGACAGCCGGGAACGATTGGAGCAGCAGCTAAAAGAAGCCAACAGAAAAGCCCAGGAGTATCGGCAACAGTTACTAAGGAAGGAGCAGGAAGCAGAACAGTACCGGCTTAAACTTGAGGCCATTACCATACGACAAACCAATGGCACCTGCACAGAGCCCCAAGAGGAAGTGGTCCTTCAGGAAGAGGAAGAGGAGGAGGAGGAGGTGGTTGGTGGAGAGGAAGTTGTCATGTTCTCAGAAGGGGCCATCATTATTAAGGAGGAGGCCCTTGACTCTACAGAAGGAGAGACATTGACATTAGTAGATGCAGCAGATATTACAGCCACCTCTGAGGTCACACCGTAGCAGTAAATCCAAAGACTGAAACACTCAGGAATTGCATAAACTTAACTAGTCTGTGTACCTGGAGTGCCATGTTGTATTTATTTATTGTAAATCATAACCATTTGTTTTTTATCCATTTTTTTTACTTATTTTAAGGAACAGTTGGGATGAACCTCTGCAATGATTTCCATTTAGGTGGCCACAGCATCAAAGCTGAACCATTCAGATTGATAGGAATAGAATAGGGAGTGCTTTTTAACACAAGTGGTTATGTTGGTTCAAGTGAAAATGCTCAAGCCACATTATTAATCTAATTCTTTTGTAAAGTACACAATGTGACTGCTTCATATTGCTTCACAATTTACTTATTTAACAGCGAATGGAAAACAATGGATTTGAATGGCACAATACCAAGCATTTTGCAAAGTTAAGGCGGTTGTTAGCTTTGAACAGTAGTTGAAGTTGGCTAGTTTGTAATGAATAATAAGTAGCTGTGTATGTACTTAGTAAAAACTCTCTATTGGGATTTTTTAGTGGTTGCTAAGACTGTTACTCCCTTCTGATGAATGTTTTGCTTGTTTTTATCTTGCATTGTTTCCTTTGTTTTGTTAGATACACTAATTCACAGTTGTATTGCTTCAAAGAATACGCAGCATTTCCTTGCATGTGTTTCATAGCTTGGCTATGTGTCTGTTTTGACGTCATCTGATATATTGTAAAATGCTGCTCTGTTTCCAGATGTTAGCAGCTTTTACAGTTGATCTTGCAGTGAAGTTATATCATCAGTTGTGTTGAAAAACATCATTTGTTGCATGACAACGAAATGTTTTAAAATGTGAATGAATATGAATATTGTTTTAACCTTTATTAGGCGTTTTTCTTTTCACAGACGTTAGCAGTATTTTTGATTGGATTTCCAGGTACACAGCTGATGATTAACATTCCTTTAAATTAATTTTAAGGGCTTTATTTGTAGCTCAAATTATACTTTGTACATATGCAAATATTTCCATCTAAACCCATGGATATTATGTATTTATTTAATGGGTGCTTGGGGATTTGTTTGGACAAGACAATGTTTTTTCTTCTACTTTTTGTTTACTGATATTTTCAGTTGTATATGGTGATATCTGAAGTGGTTTGTAATTCAAAATGATGACAAGCATTAAGATTTGGTTTTTAGTTTCAAATCTAAGGCAAATGATGTTTAACTTTTCAAATTGTTTTTGGAAAGTTTGATGGGCTGAATAATCAATCACATTGAAAATGTTTTTTTTTTAGTGTGATAGATGGAAATGCTTAGAGCTCGACAAACATTCAGGCAGACGAACACATAATGCATAACAGACGCCAACAGTTTGTCGCTAGGGTTTGTTTGTATATTTTACATGTATATCATTGCAATGAAACACTATTGGGTGTTAATTTTGATATTTACTAGTTTTTATAGGGAAAAATGAATAAAGTAATAAACACTCGACTCGTTAACAGAAACGGATTTTACTCACATTTTTCTTGCGTTCTCATGACAGGCTTCACTGAAACGATTTTTGAGAATGTCCTCATGCGGCATCCGTATTCACGTTGCACGCATACGCGCTCGAAACAACAAGGAATTTTTCTGCTTTTATTTACACATTTTTAAATACTACATTATTTCTAGAGAGTTTAGGTTAATATTGTAAAACATTAAAACAGATTTAAAGCCCGTCTGATTTCGGCTACGTTGTCAATTAAGTTAACGTTAGCCGTTGTTGTTTAGCAATATTGTTTAGTATTGGTGGCGCATGCACAATTTATTATTTCCGTTACAAATACATTTGTTAATTTTATCGACAGCATGATAAATGCTAAGGAAGATTCGGTTTAGTCTTCGAATTAGACAATTTTGTCCAGTTTTAAACACTCCGACATGTTTCCAGAGTTAAACAGTATTCTCAGTTCCAGCCCAGACAGTTTCAGAACAGTAAGTATTTTATTTCACATCTTTAACGTGTTTGAAGTAACTTATGTCATACAGTCTACCTAAAGTTTTTGTTTGCACGTGTAGGGTGACTTCATCGTGCTGTCTGACAGACAAGCCGATGCTTCATTTCTCATTCATCACTATCTGTCTTTCTACCTACGTGGTAAGTGACCTATTATGTAGTAAAGTTTTTGATTGTATATATACAACTCAAGATTAAATAGATTTGCGAGTTATACTTGTATCCTTTCAGCTGGTTGTAAGGTGTGCTTTCTGGGTCTCGTGCAATCTTTCAGCCACTACAGTGCTGTCAGTCAGAGGCTGGTAAGTCCTGTTAAATACTCAATTTGTCAACATAATTTAACGAAAGAAACCGTGAACAAAACTTTTGTTGTGTTTATTATTTTAGATAACTTCTAAATATACGAATACATTATTATTGCACATTAACATTGGTTAAAATTAATTTATAATAAAGAATAGTATATTTATAAATTAACATTAGCCTAGCTCATGAAACCTAATGCATTAAGTGGTGTTGGCTAATTTAACTGTTTTAATAAGCGTTATAGATATTTTTGCAGAAATTGTATGAATTATCACTTGTTTTCTACAGGGTGTGAGTCTGACCCAGGCGAGGGAGAAAGGGCAGCTAGTATTTCTTGAAGGATTAAAGGACTCCATTGGAGTTATATCACAAGAGGAAAGCAGCCAGAGCAAACTACCTTTGAGTTATCTCAGGCATGTATAGCACATACTCTTTTTCTTACCAATAAATGAGATTTCGTAGGAAAAGATTTGTCTTGCCATAGCTTTTGTTTATCTATCTAGGTCCCCAGGTGCTGGACTGGAATGTCTTTTCAAATTTGTGGAAAGTTCTGTGCGTCAGAATGGAGAAAATGAAGATGGTGAAAAATGGGGTCCTCCGGTATTACTCATAGATGATCTAAGTGTACTCCTTAGCTTAGGTGTCAGTGCTGGAGCAATACTAGACTTCACCCTCTACTGCCAAGCCACCATCTGTTCTGAGTTACAGGCGAGTCTCGATGTTTTTGAATCAGTGCATGTGTGAAAAAAACAGTACAGGTCCTGAATCCTAAAAATAAATAGATAAATTAATATTTCAGCCTTACAACGTTTGTCAGGCATCAGATGGGTAACTAGAGCAATATGTTCTCTTTATTCTTATTCTACATTAAGATGAATTAACTCTTAACTGTTTGTGTTCAGGGAAATATAGTGATTCTGGTGAGACGCGAGGAGGAGGATGTAGATGATGAAGGTTCAAACCTGCTTCAGAAGGGAGTAATTCATCAGTGCAGCTTGGCACTACATGTAGAGGGGCTGCCCACAGGCTACTGCAGGGACATACATGGACAGGTGTGCTATCATGTTAAAAGTCCCTCATACTCTATAATCAGTTGCTCTAAATTGATTTAAGGTTTTTATGGTCTTTTTAGATGGAGGTGTGGTGGAGATCGAGAGAATTTGCCATGTACAATCAAAGAAAAATGTTTCATTATAAAGTCCACGATAAAGGAGCATCATTTTTTGCCCGAGGCACTTCTAGTGCTGTTCTCTAACAATTTTCAAATAAAAGTCTTCTCTTCTAATTTTACACTGAAACAATGTCATTATTTAGTTTGCTGTCCATAAATGCATATGTTAAACATCTTGCTGTTGTTTTTATTATCGTCGGAGTTCATTTTCATTGCTATGCTGTTTCATGTTAACAGGATATTATTATTAAAATCTGGAAAAAGATCACTAAATATCACTAAATCTAAGTCTAAATATTACTAAAAGTCTAAATCTGATACAAACAGATAAAAATATAATTTATAAAATATAAGATATAATTTTTGTGGTTTGTAAATATAGTAGTCCTTGTCCTGGAGAAACAGGATAATCTACCCAAATTTCCCCAACTACAACAACAATTTTGTATTTTGTTGTCATATACTTGGCATACATATTTTCCATAATTTAGATGAAGTCCTCTGTGAACATGATGAAGAGCTGTTCTTTTTTCTGTGGGAAAGAAAAGTAAAATCAGTATAATAGTTGATACTCCTACAGTTAAATCACCAAAGATCTTTATTACTAGCACTTATGAAAAGGATGCTTACATACAAACTATTCTTTATTGAAAAGGGTGGTACACATGTCACTAAAATAACACTTACAACTGCACTAGCGTTTTATAAATTCAAAATAATTTGCTTTCCTTGGTGTCATATAAGTAAAGGGCATTTCTACCGTTTTAGTACAACTATGATTTAGTATATGTAAACAAAAACACACAGAAAGACTGAAAGGCCTATAAAACATAACGACAGCTCCTTCTAGATGAGCAAGAGCTTTTAGTTACCTTCTGTAATTTATTATTAAGCAATTCAGCGAACACAGATCTATCTGATAAACATTTTATTTAGTCTTTAAGGGCTTATGTTCACAAATTCACAAGTTTGCAACCTTTGCATGACACACACACCTTACCGCGACATTCTAACGTTACCTGTTTAAAAGAAAGACGTACGTGTGGGAGTAACGCTGATTGGTCAACTCAGTTTGCAAGAAGAGCACCTTTGCTTTGACCAATTATAATCCTTTCGGCACGCCCCCTATAGTTTGGCACGCCCATTTATTCGACCTGCAGAAACCCTTGCCTTTCATCGCTGCTGTCGACCGGATTTCCTATTTCTGAAGTGAGTGAAGTGCAAACGTTTATGTAACATGCTTACAAGTCAAGCAATCCTAAACATAAATTACTGTAAAATTCAGTATCAAATACCGCTATTTGCTCCGAAAAGCGTTAGGCTGTATTTTAAACGGAAATAACTAGGCTGTATTTTTCTCTTGGTTGTCTAACCAACAGAAGAGTGTGTTCTCTTGGAAATTGGTTCGTTTTCTATGCTTTGCGCAGACCGATTAGCGCATGAAATCGAAGCACCGCGAGAGCGATTCGAAATCATACGGAGCAATCTGCTCTCGCGGTACTTTGACGTCATACACCGTTCAATCTGCACAGCTGTTGAAGCGACCGCCCTTTGGCCCTGCTTGTTGTTAGACCTGCAAGCGAGGAGCTGCAGACAGACTCGTCTCGTATAAAGGTTTAATTTTAGTCTTAATAGTACGAGACCTGTCAGTACCCGCCATGGGAAGTTTGTATCAGTCAGGAGGTCGGTGTTTCGTTCGGCAGGTCTTCTCCGGCCTGCCCAGCATGCTGCAGCGACGGTACAGCCTCGACATTTCAGCGCGGCTTCTGCGGACTGAAGGCTTCATAGACGGGCGCTGGGTGTCAGCTGCATCCACGTTCCCTGTGTTAGATCCAGCCACGGGAGAAGAGGTCGCAAAAGTGTCCGACTGCGGTACGAGAGAAGCCCAGGACGCTGTCAGTGCTGCATACAAAGCGTTTCACCCGTGGAAGAATCACACGGCTAAGGTGAGTTTATAATGTCAGGACTATTAGCTCGCAAGATTACATTTCATGAGATCTGCAGGTGGATAGGCTGACATGCAGGTTATTGCAGATCAACACAGAAATGTAGAAAGGTGATCACTGGAACCACGTGTACAATGTTGTTTTTAATAATAATACCTTAATCAAACTGAGATTTATCTGCTATAAAAGACTATACAAATTCTGATGGTTTCCATTACAAACCATTATGAACCATCAGCTGTTTACCATTAACACCTTACGAAGATGATTTATGTAGTGTGTTTTGGGGCTTACTGTAATAGCATTTAATGGTGTTTTATTGGTTCCCATCCAACAAATAACGATAGAAGCCAACACATAACCAGTAGAGGCCATTATAACCAATTAACCCATTATAATTTCTGTGATGGGTTTCTATTGTTTTATTCAGAAGGGTAGTTTAGCCTGGTACACGTGGTACATAAAGTTACTTCCGGACCATGTGTTGTGCATTATAATAATAATCTGCAATATGATTGAAATATAAGTACATATGTATGATTTTGCAGGAAAGAAGCATTTTGTTGCGAAAATGGTTTGACCTGATCACTCAGCATAAGGAAGATCTTGCCAAGCTGATCACAGCAGAATGTGTATGAATACTGATTCATTACATACATAGATCATTTTAAACATTTTCATTATTTAAATAAGTTGTTTTATGAATGATATACAACTACAGTGCATTCCTGATTTGATCAACTTTAATTAAGGTCAGAAAGTTTTAAGCAAGTATTGATTTTTTTATAATGTGTATATAGGGGAAGCCCATGAAGGAGTCTCTTGGAGAAATTGCGTACTCGGCCGCCTTTGTAGAGTGGTTTTCTGAGGAGG
Source organism: Triplophysa rosa (assembly GCF_024868665.1). Classification (NCBI taxonomy): domain Eukaryota; kingdom Metazoa; phylum Chordata; class Actinopteri; order Cypriniformes; family Nemacheilidae; genus Triplophysa; species Triplophysa rosa. The sequence goes on along the minus strand of NC_079897.1, from coordinate 25,051,079 downwards.
CAAGACGTGTCTATGGGGACATTGTCGCACCACCAGCCAAGGACCGCAAGATCTTAATACTCAAACAGCCAGTGGGAGTGGCTACTATCATTACTCCTGTGAGAGCTCCACCTTCATTTTGATGACATCATCAAACTGTAGTAACTTTAGATCAACTGACTATACTAAGGCTGCAAACTTTTCCCTTCATACAGTGGAATTTCCCCAGTGCCATGATAACCAGGAAGGTGGGTGCTGCCTTAGCGGTGGGCTGCACTGTAGTGGTGAAGCCAGCTGAAGACACGCCTCTTTCTGCACTAGCACTTGCTGAGGTCAGTCTCTCTGTTTTAATAACAGTCTGTGTAACTATTTTAAATAAGAAGTTGTAGTTGAAGTGTGTTGTGCACCAGAATCGGATAATGTCTTGTTAAATTCAAATTTAATTCCAGACAGGGTTGAAAAGAAGTCAACAATTCTTATGGGTCAATTTTTTGAAATTGATATTTTTACATAATCTGAAAGCTGAATAATTGAGCTTTCTATTGATGGAGGATGATCTGGCGGCGATACAACCGTTTAAAACTTTGGAATCTGAGGGTGCAAAAAAAATCATAATATTGAGAAAATTGCCTATGAAGTTGTTAATTAGAGGCACTGAAGCAGGCCATCCACTCACAAAAATAAAGTTTTTATATATTTACGGTAGAAAATTTACAAAATATCTTCGTGGAATATGATCTTTACTTAATATCCTAATGACGTTTGGCATAAAAGACCCATACAATGTATTTTTGGCTTTCACTAAAAATGTTCCCATGCTACATACTTAAGGTTTTGTGATCTAGGGTCACTCACAAATGATAAAGTATGTATTTGGTTTTTATTCAGCTTTCAGTTCAGGCTGGTATTCCTCCAGGGGTGATTAATGTGGTTCCTTGCTCAAGAGAAAAGACTCCTGCAGTGGGAGAGGTGCTCTGCACTGACCCTCTGGTGGCCAAAATCTCATTCACTGGCTCCACAGCCACTGGCAAGGTAAATAATCCACCTAGCGTAAGAATATACAGTTTTGCATCAGCTGTCCCTTTAAGGAAAACATTTGAAATATTTTGCAGATACTGCTCAAACATGCAGCAGGAACTGTCAAAAGGGTGTCCATGGAGCTGGGAGGTCACGCCCCCTTCATTGTATTTGACAGCGCTGATGTGGACAAAGCTGTGGCAGGGGCCATGGCCTCCAAATTCAGGAACTCGGGCCAGGTGAGTGTTCAGAATAAAATCAGAATAACCAAAATGATTTGCTGGATTTTGTCTACAACACTGTTGGTAAAGTCACATAATCCACAGCAAACAATTATTAATGCGTGAATTGAACTCAAGGGGGCCTAATAATTTCATCCGGTATATTAAAGGGATACTTCACCCAAAAATGAATATTCTGTCATCATTTACTTGCCTTCGAGTTGTTCCAAATCTGTATGCTTTTCTTTCTTCCGATGAACACAGAGAAAGATATTTGGAAGAATGCTTATAACCAGACAGATCTCGCCCCCCATTGACTCCCATAGTAGGAAAAAATACAATGGTGGTCAAAAGTGCGCCAGAACGGTTTGCTGTTCTACATTCTTCAAAATGTCTTCTTTTGTGTTCAACAGAACAAAAAAAAGGATAAAGTAATTTTTCCTACTATGGGAGTCAATGGGGGGCGCGATCTGTTTGGTCATAAGCATTCTTCCAAATATATTTCTCTGTGTTCATCAGAACAAAGAAATTTATACAGATTTGGAACAACTCGAAGGCGAGTAAATGATGACAGAATTTTCATTTTTGGGTGAACTGTCCCTTTAAGTTACAAGGAGATGTTTAGCAGCAATATCATGTACCTGTCTCTGTCGTAGACCTGTGTCTGTTCCAACCGCTTTCTGGTTCAGAGTGGGATCCATGACTCATTCGTGGAGAAGCTGGGAAAAGCCATGGACGTAGAGCTGAGGGTCGGCCACGGTTCGGAGCCCACCACCACGCAGGGACCGCTCATCAACGTCCGTGCAGCAGAGAAGGTGCTTCACAGGAATATTAAATACACTCAGAAAATGTGCACACACATAGAGTTCAGATGAATGGTGCTTATCAGCTTTTGTTTGTTGTAGGTGGAGAGCCAGATTGCAGATGCTGTGTCTCAGGGGGCTGCTATAGTTAGAGGTGGGAAGAGACTGAAGGGTTCCTTTATGCAGCCCACCCTACTGTCCAAAGTCACCACTGACATGCTCTGCATGCGGGAGGAGACCTTTGGACCCCTTGTTCCTGTGGTTAAGTGAGTGTTTATTTTTATGATATATTTTCATATTGATGAATAATCTGCATGATTTTTGACAACTGACTTTGCCTCTAAATCAGAGATTTATATTATTTTGACAAAGTTAAAACTAACCTGTAGTGCATAGAAAACTATAACCCAATGGATTTATCTGTAAAACCGTGGGTGTGACTGATTCTTGTATGTCTGAATAATTCATCTGTGTGGTTGAGCTCTCCCCAAGATGCTTTTCTTCACCAGGTTCAACACAGAACAGGAGGCACTTGACATCGCCAATGCTTCACAAGTTGGTTTAGCAGGTGTGTTTCATCATAATTTTCTAACATACACTCTAAATTATGATTTTTTTATTGGTAGGATAGTCTTGAGTTTGACCACTGTTTCTCATCATTTATTAGAAGAATTGTTTGAAAATGTAGTAATGAGTAAATAAGGCAAAAAGAGCTACATACTGTACCATACATAAGCTTTCAGCTTTAGCTCAATACATGTTCCACACATGTTCTTCTATTTCCACAGGTTATTTTTACTCCCGAGACATCGGGCAGATCTGGCGAGTGGCTGAGCAGATGGAAGTGGGCATGGTCGGGGTCAACGAAGGTATGATCTCCAGCCCAGAAGCACCCTTTGGTGGAGTAAAACAGTCCGGACTGGGCAGAGAAGGTTCCAAATACGGTGTGGATGAATATCTGGATATAAAGTACATATGTTTTGGAGGACTTGCTTCTTGAATGCCCCAATCTACAGATTTGACCAATTAAAGCAAGCATTACAGTCAAGTATCAAGCCAGACACAAAATCATTACTGCGCAAAACACTGAAGCAAACTCTTGTCAATTAGACGGTATATCATTCCATATGGTCCAATGAGCAGAACCATCTTGATAAAGGGAAATTTACCATATAAAGGAATGGTACATATGCCCGCAGCCCTCCTTAAGATGTCATAACTCATAGTTCACTGATAGAACGCAGGTCCGGAATAAGATTAATTCAGCTAATTCATGGCACTGCAGGACATAATCTGGGATTTATATATCATTAAGGATGTACCATTACATTACTGTGGGGATCTGGAGAAAAAACAAAGCAGTAAAACTGCAGCTTTTCACCAGATAGTCATCTAACGCTGGTTAAGATGTTTGTGTCCAGCACCATGCAGATTAAACCTCTGTTTGTGTATTTGTATAGACAAGTGGTGCTGGATAGTGGAGCCAGGTCTTCTACTAAACATGTTGAAATGACAATACGCACAATAGGCTTTACTCGTGAAACATGAAATTATACATTTCTCACCTGTAAAACAGTCCTTGCTTAGATTGTTGCAATATATGTTTGAATATTGTGTGAAACGATTAGAGAAATGTTGTGCTTGTGTTTCATGAATAAAGCCCAATGTTAAAAAGGTACTTTAAAAATAATAAACAATACATGTTAGTCTGATGCCTGTAAATGCATTTCCTAAAATGTTTTAACTTGACATGACTGCTCTATTTTTATATTTTAGAAATGTTGGCTGCTAATGTTTAAAAAAAACTTGTTTTGAGGTACTGTAGATGTGTATGTTGAGTCATGTCTAGCAAGGTTTAAAGTGTCTTAAGAAACCTAATTCATTGTCAAATGTTGTCCTAAGTGCCAATGTGGTTTTTTTTAGTGAAAATCTGTCCTTAGTTTTAAATAATGTTGATATATTTTGTTGAAAATAGTAATTCTCTATGAATAAAAATATAAAACTAATTGTATTGTGTACTGTTATGGTTGTGTAAAAGATATTATGTCTAAAGAAGTTAATAGAAATGAATTAACACACTCTTAATGATCTTTTCATCTTGCAGAAAGCATGCTCGAGGTGCAAAAACAAACCTTTAATTCTCTTACAGACAGATGTCACAAACACACAGCCACTACACATATCTCTGTATAGGGCCACAATCTTATTTCTACATTTAAAACTAGACCAAATTTCTCCTTGTTAAGATATGACAAAATCTGCTCATTGGATAATGTTTGTTAATAAATATCTCAACATTTAAATAACCACTGGGTATAAATAAACATTTATACTCAGTATAAATGGCTTCTACTGCATGTTCAGTTTAAGCAAACTTTAGACCAGTCATATCTCAAACGAGACAAAATAATCCTTGTCGATCAGGCACATAAATACATAACATTGGTTAATAAATAAGTTAAAATAAATTGTTTTGCATAAAGAAAATGGCTTTCTCTGCGTCAGTTATATGTAATTTCTCCCCATAGCAAAATAAACTGGATGCGAATCGCTTGCAACGCATCACTGAACATACAAGCATTATTAAGCGCATATTAAGGGAGATTGGGAATTTAATGCACAGCTCCTAAATTCAAATAGAATACTTGAAAATCAAAGTCAAAATGCATCCAGTAAACAAATGAGAATTCATAACAAGACCAATCGCATTCAATAGTCGGTCAGTTTTGTAAAATTTCAGATGATTTTTCATCAGCACTGTGGAATATTCCACCCTGTCCTTGTGTTCACCTGGGACTCAACCTTCAACAGGGCAGAGGCTGAAAGCGTCTCCGTTTCGGACCGCTCCGTTGGCTCTGTTCCGGGCTTTATCGCTTCTTGTGTAGTTGAAAATGTTTTCCTGTTCGCTGTCCAGCTCTGATTCTGACATCATCAGGCAGGAGTTGTGCTCTGTGCTCTTGTGTTTGATGTCTATAGAGGACACAAAATATGTGAATGTGATGACTGTTATTCCAAATGAGGGTGTCTTTTCTGGCACCCTAGTAGAAAACATATTTTTTTTACATTTTGTCATGTAGCAGATGCATTTATCCAAAGTGAAAATGAGCAACATCGCAAGCGATTTGTCCGCCTCAAACCAAAAAATCTGTACCACAATAAATGGATGGTGGTGAGAAATTAGATCTGGAACTTACTGTACTTTGGCTGGAGCTCCATTCTCTCCTGCTCATCCATGTTGTCTAGTATTGTGTACTTGGTTTTCTTCCTTACTTTTGTGCGTCTACCTCTAAAACAACCAAAACAAACATGAGTACAAACACTGGAAGCAGACGAACAAGTGTGCTAACAGTCTTTTACCTGATTAGAGGAAAATAAATGACAAGACACCAACCCTACATATGTAGACATGGATGTTTGCATGGAGTGATACCGTTACAAAAGATTTCATTAATCTCATTTGATCTAGACAGCAATATAGGGGAACCAGACTTTTAGTGAAGTGTAAAAAACTGCTCATATTTGCTAAGACGCCATCTGCAATAAGACATTTCAATACAAACTCAAATATTTCTCATCAAACTGTTCATCCAAGACCAAATTACATAAGCCGCGCATCCACTTTTAGCATCTGATTGGCTCAACTCCGACATCTCAGGCCATTTCATGTAATCCATTTAAATCAATGGATTTGGTAAATGAATTATTTATCACCTTTTACAGCAGCAGATGCAAACCCAGCTGACAGACAAGAAGAACATGACTGTCACCAAACAAGAGATGGTGACATACGATACGCTCCAATCTGCAGAGACAAGAGACAGAAGATGAGCTGTCAATCATTTATGAAAGAAGAACGATTTTCTATTCATCCTTTCATTGACATGGCAGTTCATCAGAAATATCTATTCCGTAGATAATAATTGAGCTTTGCAGAGAGCACAAACAGACTGAATTAGCTTTTATCCAAATTGCATTCACACACTGATGCAGTACGTTTGTCTCATTCAGTATAGATAAACAGAGACTCGGGTACCGCAGTTGCTCTCGCCATCGTCAAGGAAACGGCGAATGGGGTTCTCCATCCAGAGGGGGTCACAGGAACAGCTCTTTGTAATGGGGTCACACTGTCCACGTCCAGAACAGAGCAGTAAGCACACTGCATGTATTGAAAAGATTGAAAGAGAGGATAACTTTGGTAGGGTTTTGGTGGTACATGAATATATTGTGAAATCATGATAATGAAAAATAACTCACTGACTGTGTCCACTCGCAGGACCTTGAAGAGTAAGAAGTCGGTCTTCTCGTGTAACAGCTGGTTTCTCAGGAGCCGGGCGAGTTTAGGGCCTGGGATTGTTCCATCGGGACCCTGTACTGAGAACCTAAACACTGTGCTAAACACAAAACACATCTAGACATTCAGGGGCTTCAACTAAACACTGTGTGTGCGGCAATAAAAATGCCTTCCCAGAAGTTTGATAAATCTAATAAAAACAATATTAGATACAGAAGTGGCCAAAAGTGATGTCCGGGATCTGTTTTTGATGCCTCCTCAGATTAGAATAAACCAAAATCAACAAAACAAAAGTTAAAGTGTTTTTACTATTACTATTTTATTATATTTACATTCTACATTATTTGGCAAAATGTTTCAATACACACAAAAAAAAACATTTTTTGTACTCGAATATAAAAAAATGCATAGAAAAACACATTGATTACAATTGTATCAGTTATTAGTAGTTGTTGATCCTCTTTTGTAGTAAGATTTTAGTAGACATCATCCTGGGAATTCACTCAGTAAGCTTTGCTTACATGTTGTAATTTTTAGCCAATTCTCCTTTAAATTCTTTTCAAAGTATCGACCGATAGTCGATAGTGTGAAAAATTGCTTTGATAGACCTATACCGATTATCGGCCGATATATCGGTGCATGTCTAATCTTGAATAATATAGAACGAATAAGATAACAATAAAGAACAAAGTTAGGCATCACTTCTAGACACTTCTGTATGTCCTTATCAGAACTAATAATCCATAAAGAGACAAAATTTGTCTTTACATATCTTTATTTTTCATAATAAGCAAAAGGGAAGTCCCAGGTGTTAGCATGTGTGTTGTACCTGATGTCTGACTGGCCATGCAGACCCTTCAGTGCAATGTCTGAGTCCAGAACATGCAGTAGAGCGGCCAGCTGTCTGACCACTGTGTCCTGCTGCTGCTGACTGACCTGAGCCACGCCCACCTGCAGCTCAAGCTCCACCTCCTCTCGCTCGCGTGGATCTGCACACAAACATCAACAGCATCAAACACACACATCACTTTTCCATACCCTCTACAACTGTATGTACCAACAGATGTGACTTAAATTGCCATGTATATCTTTCACATTTTCTTTATATATTCTTATGATGATAAATAGTGAATTATCCTCTTAGCTGCTTACCGGGACGCACTTCTATGGTAGCTGTGGCCGTGCTTGACCGGCCCAGGGCGTCAGTGACCCGGAGTTGAAACAGGTATGTTCCCTCCACCAGGTTGGCCAGGTAAAGGAAGGCCTCATGATCTGTACCATATAAAACATCCTACTCTCAAAAGACAGTGAGAGGGAGGGACGGTCAGCTAAAATACAGAGCCACTGATCAGGATATTGTACGTGAATCATTTGTCTCACCCCTGCAGCAGGACTCTGTTCATCTCTGACCCAAAGAAAAGACACATTGGCCACTCCGCTGTTGGACACGGAGCCCCTGAGCACCAGTGAGTTGTTGGGTAAAGTCAGGGTGTGGCTGCCGCTAGCATGGGCAACAAGTGGCACGCTTTTGGCTGTGAATTTAACAAAATACACAATAACAATTGCTTATAAAAATGGTCAACATAATCCAGGGATATATCTAAAATAAACAACAAATTTATGTACATAGGATAAATAAACTGCAGGGTCCCAACGTTTAAATGAAAATGCTTTTTGAATGACAAATTATACTATGGAAAATCTGCATTAACGTAATAGTTCACCCAAAAATGAAAATTCTATCATCATTTACACACCTTCTTGTCATTTCAAACACGCATGACTTTCTTTCTTCCGCATAACACCAAAGAAGATATTTTGAAGAATGTTGATATCCGAACAGTGACGGCACCCACTGACTTGCATTGGCTTTCTGTCCACACAATAGAAGTGAATGGGTGCCGATGCTGTTCGGTTAGCGACTTTCTTCAAAATATCTTCTTTTGGGTTCTGCGGAAGAAAGAAACTCAAACAGGTTTGAAATGACAAGAGGTTGAGTCAATGATGACAGAATTTTCATTTTTGGGTGAACTGTCCCTTTAAGACTGAATTAACAGCAAATATGAAGTTACATGCATTATCTGCTCACCGTCTTTGATGGTGATGGTCAATACTGCGCTGTCTGTTTCTCCCTGCTCATCTTTCACTGTCAGCCTGAACTTGTAATTCCCAGCTCTCAGGCCCGTCACTATAGCAACTGGTTTGTTGGCATCCTTCATCTTTGAGCCTGGAGGGCCACTTCACCATTATAAGGAGAGCGGCATTGGCACATCAATATGCTTGACCACACATTTCACTATCAAACACTAATTTGACTAACTTGCTTTCAAATAGGTAGAAATGAGTAAAGCTAGGCTCAAGGCTAATATCACGTGACCAGCTTACGCAAAATGCACAGAAAATTAAATAGAAAAATTCTAGTTAAATGGATTCTTTGTATAAGAGTCAATAACTGACCCCATGAGCATCCTTGTTCTGCTGGTGTACAGATACCTGAGCATGTCCCATTGGCAGCTGCTGATAGCTTGATCATCTGTGCTGCCACTGCCATTCAATGTGATGGTGGAGACGGGGAGAATGAACTGCATGTCTGGTCCTGTTATAGCAACTGGTGCCCTGTTTGCTACCCCATAACAGATATATGTTATACACCATATGATGTTTATCTTCAAACGCATTCTAAACAAATGTGCGATCGTTCACTGTATGCCTTTCGTTCTTCCGCACAACACAAAAGAAGATATTTTGAAGAATGTCGTTAACTGGCCCCAATCACTTGCATTGGTTTTGTGTCCATTCAATAGAAGTGAATGGGGGCCAGCACTGTTCGGTTACCAACGTTGCTCAAACTATCTTCTTTTGTGTTTTGCATTGGAAAGAAAGTCATAAAGGTTTGAAATGACAAGAGGGTGAGTCAATGATGACAGAATTTTCACTTTAAGTATATAATGTGTGTTACCAGGCAGCAGCGTGACTGAGATGGTGTCTGAGTCTTGTTGACCTCTGGTGTCAGTAACTGTGAGCTGAAATGTGTACTGACCCTCCTGGAGGTCAGAGAGCTGCAGGTATGGTGATCTCACACCCTGAAAACATACAGCTAACATCACCATCAACAGTTCACCATAAACATCAACTACACTCACATATACATACAACTGAGTCCCCTGGAAGCTGAACACATATGCCCATAAGTCTGGGTGAAATCTAACTACCTGCATGGTAACCTCTCGGGTCAGGCTGCTGGGATGGAGAGTCCAGAAGAAGCTGATAATGCCATTGTCATCTGTGCTTCGGTTACCCCACAGGGTGAGATGGTCGAGAGGTAGAGTGATGACCTGGTCATGGCCCGCTCTGGCCTGAGGAGGGTCATCTTTTGGACTTTTGACCCTTATGGTGGCAGTGGTGGAGTCAGTCAGCCCTTTCGAATCAGAAATTGTCAACCTAATGTAGGCCAAGCAAAAATCAGTACAGGACACTTTAAGTTAATGAGGTCAAGGCAAATTAAAAAAGCCCAAGAGTAACCGCCCACCAGAGGCAGACGACAACTTCTGAGACAGCAAAATGTAGAAGGTGAAGAACAGAAATGAACCACATGATCCGACATCAATAGAGTATTTAGATACTGATCACCATTCGATAAAGTGTAATGTTTTTAAAAGAGTTTTATTCTTGTTTGTTTATTAGAATGTTGGTAATGTTGTAAAAACCACTCAAACATTTCTCAAAATATCGTCTTTTGTGTTCCACAGACTCATATACAGGTTTTGAATGACATGAGGGTAAACACACGATGACAGAATTTGTATTTTTTGGCTGAACTATCACTTTAAAGACAAGATCTGTGCTCTCACCTAAAGGTGTATTCTCCTGGTAAAAGGTTGTGTAGCTGGAGTACAGGGGTGTCAACAGGTCCATCAGGTTTCCATACAGGCCCATTCACCTTCTCCCACAGGTAACTGACTATCCCAGCATCATCCAAGCTTTCTGGAAACATTCAGGTATATTAGCTTGCGAAATAGTACATTTGAATACAAATTTTTATAATACATTTGTATATTAGGCGTTGGGGAAAAACTTGCTTTGCCACTGAAGTATGTTTGACAAATACCTGCCAAATTGAACTTGTTTTGTAGTAAAACCATTCAAAGATTTTCAAAACATTGGGTTGGAAAAATCTGTTTTACCTCAGTGACTAGTTTATTCTTGTTGTAAGCATAAACCTAACTCAATTTTTTAGAGTTCTCTGACACCAGGACTATAAATAAACTACATAGACATAAACTACATAGACTAGACTTATAAGTTAGTCATCCAAATTTTTTCTTCAAGACTGGTCATAACTTCTTAAAGGGGTAGTGCAACGGTGTGTCATGCATTCTGACTTCTTCTCATGCTTAACATGGTCAACTTGTCAAAAAACGAGTTGGGCGTATTACGTAGTATTTCTGTGCTCAATACACTCCCCCAGCGATCAGGTTTCGGAAAGTTTTTTTCGAACTTATAAAACTGTTTCGTAACAATTTTTCTTAGTCCCTTATTGGACAATTCTCCCGGACAAGGAGAGCAGGAGAAGGAGCATGCGCAGATGTCACTTTCACTTGTGTGCAGGAGAGAGAGAGAGAGAGCATACGTTCGCGAAGTTCAGGTGTTTGTTTGTTCACTGCATTTGGGTGATGAATGTTATATAAACGCTGGATATAACGCTGGATTTGGAGATCGTTTGAAACTGATATATGGAGCCGTCCCAGCACTAAAAGATGCCGGACATGAACCGTGTTTTGTTGGCAATGGGTGCGCACGTGCTTTAGTTCAGCCTACCCTAGCCTCCCCCCCCACGCACGCGCCGTATGATTTCAGAAATAATCGTACAGCTGTATTTATCTTTTATAAATGTGATCAAACTAAATACTCTTCGAAGATACAAAGTATGCAATACTACTCTATAGGTACTCAAGATATGAGATTGGCAGAAACCACGTGTGTTAGGGCCGCTTTAAAGTCAGTTACATAAAATGGTAGATTGGTCTAATTGAAATCTGAAAAGTAAGACTGATTGGTCTTAAACAATTGCTAGTCAGTGAGACTAGTTGTTAAGACACAGTCTTAATTTAACTACATGAACAGATTTTTTTAAGCTAGACATCATACACTTGCAGACTTTTTGAAAGTTTCAGATAGAAACACACTAGCTGATCAAATCTGCAGACTGGCACAGACTTTCTGCAACAAGTCCGGACTGAAAATCTGGGCAAAATCTGAGCAAAAGTCTTGTAGTGTATTTTAGCCTTAAGTTTATGCAACTGGCCCCAGGACTTAATATGTAAAAGATTTTATACAGTAAATGGGAGAAAATGCTGAAAAGACTAAATATGTTTGTAATATAACAAAAATGTATCTTGGTCAAACAAGTTTTATGTTTGATATATTTGAATTTAAAGTAAGGTTAACAAGCAAAGAGAGAGAGAAATGGTAAGAAGCTGCTACATACGGCTGGCATTGATGATGAAAACTGCGCCAGGCTGGAGAAACACATCCTGGCTTTCGGGCATTGCGATGGCTTTAGGAGGCATGTTTACATTCACTGCTGTAAAGAAAACTACATTTATTCATATATAAGCCACATGGGCAGTAGGTAAATAATGTCAAAACACCAAATACAGTTGTGGGACAACAATATTTCTGCCAAATTTCAAATAAAAATATTGTTTCTAATCGCATTTATTTGCAGAAAATGAAAACTAGTTAAAATAACAGAAAATATGTTTTGTATTTTTTCAGACCTCAATTGCTGCAAAGAAATAAAGTTCATATTCACGTTTATGCAATACAACAATAATATATGTACATGTATTTAAAAAATGTTTTCATGTGTCATGCTCTTTGTCTTTGGTAAGAATTTGAGTTTGGTAAAAACAAACCTGCAGTGTCTTCTGGATTGACTGACGCCGTAAACTCAACAGTGTTTTGAGGCAGCGTCACTTCAATTGGGCCTCCGATAGACACAGCCAGAGTTCTCACTGAATAATGAGAATAAGTCAGTGGAATGAGTGAAAAGAACCTTTTCATTTGTATTTCATTCATCTTCACATTTAACATTTTTCCACATTTTATGAGGTAAAAAACCTTTCCATGCTTTTCAGTGCCAGCACATTAAAGCTCACCCAAAAATAAAAATTCTGTCATGATTAACTCACCCTCTTGTCATTTCAAACCTGTATGACTTTCTTTCTTTCTTCTGCACAACACCAAAGAAGATATTTTGAAGAATGTTGGTAACCGGCACCCATTCCCTCGCATTTGGTTTTGTGTCCGTATAATAGAAATGAATGCTGGTCGGTTACCAACTTTCTTCAAAATATCTTCGTTTGTGTTCTGCAGAAGAAAGAAAGTCTTAAAGGTTTGAAATGACAAGAAATGACAGTAAATGATGGCAGAATATTCATTTTTGGGTGAACTATCACTTTAATATTTCTCATTGGCACAAGAAGAAACAAACGTCATTTTATCATTCTTAACAAAAGTAAATTTGTCGTGTTTTAAGGATGACAAAAGTGTGATTTTTCATTATAGATGTACATAAGTTTTAGCTGTACCTGGCTCTTCTGTGATCACCTGTGATGTGGGTTCAGTGCTGGTCTGAGTTGTAAAGAAAGTACCAAGTCTGCTTAACTTCAGGGGCTTCGTGCGGACATATTGCAGCATGCTGGGCTCAGTAACAGATGAAATGTTCTTGGGGTCTTCTTCAGCCTTTAATAAGAACAGTATCATTGCTTTCACACTTTTCACTCACAAAGTCTGTGCACAAAAACAAAATGATGTGTTCTATATACAGAGATTTCACACTGCAGATTGTGCGAGATTGATTAAAAGTTTGGCCAGAGTGCGAGCACATTCAAAAAGAGTTTTACTGACCTTCACGCTGAGCACAGTAGTTGCTAAGGGTGAACCAGTGGGTTCTGCGTCAGTTACAGAGGATTTACTTTCATTTCTCAATTCAGGTAAGTGACTTGGGGTCAAGGTGCTGCTTTCAAGAGAGTCCTGCACTGCTGTCAGTCCTCCCTCAACCCTCTCTGTCTCTGTTTGGTTGAATTCTTCTTTTCTTTGGACAAGTGGCCATTCATATACTCCTGGGCGTTCTTCCTGTTCTAGCGCTGCACCATCCCGATCTTCAACCCTGTCAACTCTTTCGTCTTCTAAACTTTGAAAACTCTCAGCATAGTCAGCATCGGTGGTGTCCAAATCCTGAATTCCATCCAGCAAGGCCAGATCCTTCATGGGGTCTTCAGAGCCCCTGTGCCTGGGCAGAGGTTGCCAGTGGTTAGGAAAAGAATCTCCTCGCACTAAGGACTGCAGAACCAAAGTCTGCGGAGGCCCGCGTTGCAGGAAGGCCAGGAGAGAGTCAGTACCGGGTCTCTGCTTTGGCTGACAGTTTTCTTTGCGCTGACAACTTAGCACATAGCAGCGGCGCTCAAAAAACCAGGCCAGGTCACAACCTGGGAGATCACAGCAGGCTCCTGCGCACTGGGCCAAAGATGACACCTCCGGGACCCGCAAAATACTGCTGCTCCTCAGCTCTGGGGACACCACACTCTCCGAATAGGTAGCCACCTGCCTGCACTCTCCTGATGCTGTCAACAACAAATGCAAAATACATAACTGGGGTTGTTAATATAGATCTAGCACAAAAGAAGACTGTGGTATGGATCATTAATAAATACGCTGAAATGGAGACGCGTGTGATGCTCAAGATTCCAAAAGAAAAACTTAAACCCAAACTTTGATGAACTTTTTGGAAATACTAAATGCACTCTTTGCTTAGATATTCCCTCGGAGTCGCATGCACTGCAAGTCAGTTTAGATAAGAGCGTGCTAAATAAAGCACTCGTCAGACTGTTCCTAAAATATCACAACATCTGGGATTGAAAAATACACATTAGTTAGTACATTACTGCTTTATTTCACGGCTTCTTTGACAGATATGATCACGAACAGCAGTGTAGACTTGCAAAGTACTGCATCCTCTCACCTCTGATCCAAAACAGCGATACAAGGGAGAGAATTGGTGAGAAGTTCATGTCGCCTTTTCACAGGGCTGGTTTCTGAGAATCATTACCTCTTCAGACACCTCTTCAGGAGAAATACAGAGTAAGAAATCAGAAGCTAGGTTTGAGAGCAAGGTTTGAGCAGGAGGTAAATAAAGAAAAATCTGGCAGCATAAACAATTATAAGAATTTAGTCAGGGATTCTGATGACGCCCTGGCAACCGCCCCTGAGTGCTTTGATACCTCTGGAGATGTGGTTATGTGATAACCTCCTTTTATGGGTAGCTACCTTATAATGACAAACCTCATGCAAATTAGTAAACATACAGCAAGTTAGTAGCACAACAACATAATTATTCACCCGTATGTAAAGTTCTGTAAGTAAACAAAAGCATCCACTAACCATTAACTGACTTATTGCATTAACTAGCCCACATAATTTAGAAGACTCCTGAATCACTTGTCTTCGGCAAAATAAAATCAAAAAAGCATTTAAAACACTATCAAAATCTAAGTGTGTATTGTGAGGTGTAGCAGCTGCGTACCTGTGGGACGGGATGCGCTTATTTACGCATCTGTTTCCATGACATCGTCCCTCAGCTTCCGTTCTGCACAACCATCGCGAACCCGCGCTGGATATATATCGATGATAAATACCGTTGATGTAGTGTTTACATTAAGGTTTGGTTATGCTGGCGTGATGTTGCGATGTAAAGCCGATATTACCGAAGTGAAGTTGTGATGCGGGTGTGCGGGAGGGGGTGTCAGGAGACGAGCACGAGCAGGGCGGAGAGAGACACGTGATCAGCGACGCATGTGATGTTGCGCATCAGAAACCGCAAACGTATTCATATAATGGTCATAATAACATTATTTAGAGTTATATAATATTCGCCAAAAAACATTGTTATCACGGAATGATAATTATTACACCCCTTTTTTGCATTTAAGCTTTTGGCGGACGCTTATCCTAGCGCCATACTGAATTACAAGGTATACATTTTAATCAGTAGGCCTATGTGTTTATTGTGAAAAACATTCAATTTCATGAATAATGTCAAAGGTTTTAGATACAAAAATGAATAGGCCTACCCATTTTATTATAACTTTTGTCATATCGAGCCAACAACCATTACAGTATCATTGTTGTTAAAATAATGAGTAAATCTAACAATTTTAAGTAATTTTTGAAACCACAGACATATACCTAAACGCGCATTGTCCACTGGATCGTACGCCAACGCCGCCGCCATATTGGTAAGGGTAAAACCGACGATAAACCACATACAAGTGAATGGTGGAACTGCGGCATATAAACACAACAACGGTGTCATTCCTCAACTAATTCCAATACTTTATTATTTACGTGGAGTACAGAAACGTTATGGCCCCAGTTTAAGATGGTTAGACTAGAAAAAATATTGTCATTTATTGTCATACGGAACCCAAGCTTGTCAAGCATTCATTTAGGCTTAATAATTGTGTTCACATCGCTAATGTGATATCATTTAAGGTAGATGAAATGCACACAGCTCGTTCACTTTAAAATCTTGGGGAAAACCGGGTTGTATTAATTACTATATTGCATATTATTTATAATGCACGACAGTGTTATTTGTTTTACTATCCCACATGTTTACTGCTATAATTGTTTTGCCGGATTTATAGAAGAACATCTTTTATCTTTGATAAATGATTACAGAAAAAGCCATTTCCCCAGTTAAAAATCTATATTTTTTATATAATATGTAAATTTAATTATTTTACCTTGGGTGTTTTGTTCGACGATACAAATAAAACTCAGAAACAATATATGGTTGCAACCATAGATATAAAAACTAAATGCCGCATTCAAGCGCTCCAAGGAAGTAGACCTGTCCGCCTTCTCAAGTAGGGGTCTCTGCAGGTCGGAGAAATGGGCGTGTCGAAAGGTGGGGGCGTGCCGAACGGTAGGGGGCGTGCCAAAAGGTTTTTCATTGGTCAAACGTGCTCTTTCTTTCCAACTTAGTTGACCAATCAGCGTTAACCACACACCTCATTTCTTTTAAACAGGAAGAAGATCGCAATAAGGTGTGTAATAGAAAGGTTTCAAATTGTGAATTTGTGATCATAAGCCCTTAAAAACGAAATAAAATGTTATCAGACAAGTCTGTGTTTTTGCTAAATTGCTTAATAATAAATTACAGAAGGTAGGCCTAAGTAAATAGCTCTTACTCATCTAGAAGCAGCTGTCGTTATGTTTTATGAGTATTTCAGTCTTTTTCTGCATGTTTTTGTTTACATATACTAAAGCATACTAAATCATAGTTGTACTAAAACGGTAGAAATGCCTTTTACAGTATGACATGTTGTTATTCTATCATGACACCAAGGAAAATAAATTATTTTGAACTTATAAAACGCTAGTGCAGTTGTAAGTGTTATTATGTTAGAGACATTGTACCACCCTTTAAATAATTATTGTAATTCACATTTGATTGTGACACTTATCAGCTGTTCCTTAAATATCAGTTATTTCTAAATAGTTCAAATCCAATATGTGCATCCACTGTACCTTCATTTTACATTTACAATAAAACGCAATATGACATTAACACCTGCTTTTCGTTTTCATTTTAAATAGTTAAGGTAATGTGATTATTTTCATTTTTAATCAAATGCAAAACACATTTTATTGTAAAGTATAAACTTTGCACAACAGGGGAAAACAATTCAGACAAAAGTACACAGGTAGTGCTCCAAGACTACGTTTAAGTTAACTAATGAATACATACAGCCAGGCTGTGTATAGTTATGAAACTCTGACTGACCTCAGTCAAAATGATTAGTCTCGAAACTAATAGATTCATCAGACACACGATTGCCCATTATGAAACGTAACCAAAAACTAGGCTATTAATCCTATTACCACTGAAGTGATATTAGAGGCAGCGGCCAATTTGAGGTGTATTTGCTGCCATCAAGCTGTTCTTGGCGGCGCTAACAGCCCGGTGATCACGGAGAACTCACACATTAGATTCGCGTCGAGGCCAATTTTAAAATAGCCACTAGTATCTTTATAAATCAACTGCAGATTCTTGGTTTCATATTTAAAATCTTCGACACAAAAACACCACAGTGAAAAAGTGGCTTTAGATGTAGGCCAATAGCGTTTAAGCTGATGTTGAACAGGCAGCTTTCGTGTCCAATTGAAAAGACGTTTCGGTACGCCCCCACCTTTCGGTACGCCCAGTTCTCTGACCTGCAGATACCGCCTTCTTGGAACGGTCCACTGACGTCACTCACAGCTGACTGGAACGTCCCACTGCGCTGTGCGGCCATGGCTGTGAAAACCACGGGGATTTAAATTCCCGAAAAATGGGATAACCTTTCGTTGTTGTCATGTGTTAGTGTAGCAGATATAATGTTTGAGTTTACACAACAATAAATATTTTTCATAATCATACACAGTCCGCTTAATTTTGAGTGTTAACGGACAGGCTCGCACCGTTCCAATATGGTGGACGACCTACGAAGGTAAAGCAAAAAGTGCTGTCATGTAATTAAGACGTTTATTATTTTATTGGCTTTGCTGTGGTGGATTTTCATATCGTGATCACGTGATATGAGCCAAGTGGGAAATCGAAAGTAAACTATAAGAAGACTTAAGTTGCCTCTCTTGAAGAAATAATGCTCTCTGAGACAAGAAAAGTTGTCGGTAAGTATCAAATTAAATTTATCGTCGATTCTACATTACAGATGTTAGATAGATGATTGTGCCGTTATATTTTGCAATTGTTACCTGCTCAGTTCAAATTTGAGTTTATTTCACTTAATTTCTATATCTCTACATTAAAAGGTAATTAATTTGATATCAAATGAATGGATTTTATAGATATATAAAAGAAAAGGATCGCATATACAGTATAAAGCAGTACTTACAGTTTACCAGAGGTTAATTTAACTTTCATATAAGTGTAACATTACGAAGGCTACATGGCAGTAAAAAGGTACATTTAATTAATTAACATAAATATATGATCACGTACAACCTAAGCTAGTTTACGTAAGGTTTTTGATCTAACGTTAAATGTTGTTGACAGTAATGCAGACTTTTTACACTCTTGAGATGTCAACATACAGTAACACATGACACACAAAAGTCGCTGAGTAATAACTATGCTCTGCATAACCATATCTTTTGTAAACACATCCACGTCATAATAATCACTGTTTTGCAGGACCAAACTAAGTTCAGAAGACAGAAACCGAATGAGAAAACAAAGGAAAGACAGCAGGGAGAACAGATTCAAAACTGAGCATATCGTCCTAATTTAAGATGGATGATAAATCAAACCAAGGTTTACCAAGGTAGGATTCCCAGAATTTTTACATAAATTAAAACATATTTTAGTATTTGTTTTATTTAGTATCAGCAAACGAATAGTAATTTAGATGTATTAAAAATGACGAGTTAGTAATAGAATATTTTGTAATAGTTAATCTGTTTCCACTGTCATGTTGACTTAGATCCGTCTTAATCTTGGAACTACAGCAACGGTCTATTTTAGAATCAATGCTTTTAAGGTTTTATGATTGTGGTCTAACTAAATACATGTAGAATAGATGCTTCTGTTGACATAATTTTGACAGTCATACCTGCTCAGGAGAGCCACCTGCTGGCACTAAAGGAAATTCTTCAAGTCCTGTGGACGTCAAAGTTAATGGAAAAACTGGAAAGAAGAAAAAGAATAAACACAGACAAAGAACTGCATGTCAAAAGATAACAGATTCTGTGTGCTCCAGCGTCACCGTTGAAGATCAGTCATCAACTTTACAACAGAGGTCTAAGCAGACCAAAAAAAGGTGTGCAAGGTCAAAGCAAGAAAAAAGTGCACAGCAAACATCAGATAGATCTACCCGCGACCAGTCGACCCAAACGGAGTCTCCCCAGTCTGTCCAAACACAGACTGAAACTCCTTCAGATCAGGGTATAGACTCACCAGCAACAGAATCAAAGTCCACCCAAACACGTCAGACCAGTTTTACCTTGCACCAGGCATACTGGGGAAAATCTCCAACTGATGACGGAGCGGTTGATGAGCAGGCACCTCAGTCTAATTCCACTAGCAACCAACTGACTGTGATCTCCTGGAACATAGATGGTCTGGATCTAGAAAATGTTTATTCCAGAAGTAAAGGCCTGCTGTCACATTTAGGAAAGTGAGTGTTCCTTTTTAGTATAGTAAGTTGTATAAAAGGTTTTTTTTTAGGTTTCTTATTGTTTCTTTGGTGGCAATTTATGAAACAACAAAAACCTGCCAGACTTTATGAATGAATGACTGAATTGTCATTTGTAATGCAGGTACCGTGCGGATGTGGTACTGTTGCAGGAGCTGATTCCTCCTTATTTGAATCTTTTACAGAGCATCATGAAAGATTACGAGTTTGTGCTAGGTATGCGTTTATAAAGTTGTATACGAATTCAAATAGTCAAATATCACCGCATGAATATCTGATCACGTATTTTAGGCAATCAGGAGGGCTATTTCACTGGGATTTTGCTTAGAAAAGGCAGAGTGCAATTTCTTGAGAGCAACATTGTAAAGTATCCCACCACAGAGATGGACAGAAATCTTCTAATTGCAAATGTAAGTCAGTTTTTGTTAGCCCCTTAAAGGGACAGTTCACCCAAAAATAAAAACCGTGTCATCATTTACTCACCCTCCAGTTGTTCCAAATCTGTATTAATTTCTTTGTTCTGATGAACACAGAGAAAGATATTTGGAAGAATGCTTGTAACCATTGACCACCACAGTAGGACAATTTTTGGATGAACTGTTCTTTTAAATCTGAATTTAATGTTGACCGATTGGGAATATGCCATTATTTGCATGTGTCAAATCTTTTGAATGCTAAAACACAGAAGGGTGCATTTATGTGAGAATAACCAGGTTTCTATTCTTATTTTTTCTTCTTTCTGCATGCTTGTGTAGGTGAGCTTTCTAGGTCGTCCATTGTGCATTATGACATCTCACCTGGAAAGCTGCAAGGCTAACTCGCAGGAACGTTTGAACCAGCTACGCAGAGTCTGGAAATGGACGAAAGAGGCACCGCTGGACCATACGGTTATATTTGGAGGAGATACCAACCTTAGGGATTGGGAGGTTGTGTGTGATGTTTTCAAACCCTAATATTCTTGAAAATCAGAGCTTCCTTATGACCTACATCAAAATCTGGTTTGTAAGTTTGTCTGTTTATTGTGACAGGTGAAAAAGCTTGGAGGGCTTCCGAATGGTATCTTCGATGTGTGGGAGATGTTGGGGGAACCAGAAGAGAGCAGATATACCTGGGACACGTCCATCAACGATAACAAGGAAATACCTAATTCTATACGCCTACGATTTGACCGACTTTTCCTCAGGCCTGCAGCGGAAGGTGCTCAGGTACAGCCTGAAACCATGGCTCTGATTGGTCTGGAGAAGCTGAAGTGTGACTATTTCATTAGCGATCACTGGGGCATCCTTTGCACATTTTTATATGGGTCGGCATAGGAACCGTGTGTCACGCAATGATTTTAGTTTTCACGGCCTGGATAAAGTAATGGCTCTGTATCATAAGAACATTACACCTTTTAAACAAGCTATTGCTGATAAACTTGATGATTGTCATCATAAGCATTTGAACTCCAGTTTAAAGCATTGCCATGTAAACCTAAGACTAACTGTATATCTATATGTAGATATAAGTAGATTTTAATTGTATTAAAAAGGTCATGTTTCTTTCTGCATGCTACAACACATAAGTATGAAATTGCTTGATTTGTCCACTAGAGGGAACCCAAAGAACAGCCTGTTATTCCCCTTCGAGCTTCGACCTTTAAGGAATATTAACCAAATAAATGACTTGTATTTATTTTGTTGATGTTCATGCTGGTCGAGACTGGTCTTTTCATCAGAGTATATGTATAAGTACTATAGACACTGGTTTAGGATTACTGACACTATTTTTAGATCATTGTATTTCAAAATCATCAATATAAGCCATTTAAACTGCATATGTTTAGCACAACACAGCTGCAGAATACTTGGCCTAAATGTTTATGGGTGACACTGAGCAATCAAGTCTAAATGAATGGTTAGGGAATCATTCTCTGGCGAGAAACTGGCAAATACAGCCCTGTTTTATTTGCAGAAATGATTTACAGCACATTCTTTTCCCTACTTAGCTAAACAGAATTGAAATGTGCCGGTGCAGTTAGATGCGAATTTTGAGAGGTGCCAGACTGACAACAAAAATCATTCTTTGTCATTGGCAAGGTTTCAGGAATTAGATTAACAAAGAGCCGTCGACCAGGGCAGTCAGGCCGTTTTCTTCTCTCGTGAAGAAGTTACTGTGCAGAATGTGCCATGAATCTACTAAACTACTTTTCTTTGTTTATATTGCCAGACACATGTCATCCTTATTATCTAGAGAGTCTAACCAAATTCTGCAAGCATTACCTCAATAAACACATATAGCAATGATTACATCAGTAAACGGCATGAAAAAACATTGACAAAACTGCCACTTCCACATTTTTTGTGTCAATGCCGTTAATCAAATGTCTAACGGGTAATGGATCAACCTGTCACGCTCTATTTGCTTAATTCCAATACATCATGGAATGAGAGCAATCGTCATATCTCCATATCTCTAAATTGCCGTGTCTGTAAAGTTTTTAATCAAATGTTGAAGTAGACTATTCTGTCTGAATCTAGAGAGCATTTTTAATATAAAGCACTATGAAAGGTTGTGATTGATCATTAGGTATATATAGTAATATTAATATTTTAGATTGGTTTATGGTGTGTTTAGGTTGGGCCATACCAAATTCCCATACCAGACTGCTGTCTGAACATCTGATTTCTCAACAAAGAGTCACCAAGTGACTTTCAAATTTGACCTCAGCTCTTTGATTCTGGACATTGGGCTTTGTTCCATTTCTTACACACTTGCTTGGTTTTTCATATGCAAGTGGTTCTGAAAAGCAGTGTGTTCTAGTGTCAAAGGGAGGAATGACAGAAACAATTGAGAACCACTGACATAACTAATTGTCCTTCACGTGCAGTGTCCAAACTTTATGCTGGGCTCATTTTAATAAAAACAGACCCCTCAGCAGTTTTGTCTAGTTCAATGACATCAGGGGTCACAGGGAAACATTGCAAACCAGGTATAAATAGGCATAAACTATCAAGACATTGAATATACACTCACCTAAAGGATTATTAGGAACACCATACTAATACGGTGTTTGACCCCCTTTCGCCTTCAGAACTGCCTTAATTCTACGTGGCATTGATTCAACAAGGTGCTGAAAGCATTCTTTAGAAATGTTGGCCCATATTGATAGGATAGCATCTTGCAGTTGATGGAGATTTGTGGGATGCACATCCAGGGCACGAAGCTCCCGTTCCACCACATCCCAAAGATGTTCTATCGGGTTGAGATCTGGTGACTGTGGGGGCCATTCTAGTACAGTGAACTCATTGTCATGTTCAAGAAACCAATTTGAAATGATTCGAGCTTTGTGACATGGTGCATTATCCTGCTGGAAGTAGCCATTAGAGGATGGGTACATGGTGGTCATAAAGGGATGGACATGGTCAGAAACAATGCTCAGGTAGGCCGTGGCATTTAAACGATGCCCAATTGGCACTAAGGGGCCTAAAGTGTGCCAAGAAAACATCCCCCACACCATTACACCACCACCACCAGCCTGCACAGTGGTAACAAGGCATGATGGATCCATGTTCTCATTCTGTTTACGCCAAATTCTGACTCTACCATTTGAATGTCTCAACAGAAATCGAGACTCATCAGACCAGGCAACATTTTTCCAGTCTTCAACTGTCCAATTTTGGTGAGCTCGTGCAAATTGTAGCCTCTTTTTCCTATTTGTAGTGGAGATGAGTGGTACCCGGTGGGGTCTTCTGCTGTTGTAGCCCATCTGCCTCAAGGTTGTGCGTGTTGTGGCTTCACAAATGCTTTGCTGCATACCTCGGTTGTAACGAGTGGTTATTTCAGTCAAAGTTGCTCTTCTATCAGCTTGAATCAGTCGGCCCATTCTCCTCTGACCTCTAGCATCAACAAGGCATTTTCGCCCACAGGACTGCCGCATACTGGATGTTTTTCCCTTTTCACACCATTTTTTGTAAACCCTAGAAATGGTTGTGCGTGAAAATCCCAGTAACTGAGCAGATTGTGAAATACTCAGACCGGCCCGTCTGGCACCAACAACCATGCCACGCTCAAAATTGCTTAAATCACCTTTCTTTCCCATTCTGACATTCAGTTTGGAGTTCAGGAGATTGTCTTGACCAGGACCACACCCCTAAATGCATTGAAGCAACTGCCATGTGATTGGTTGATTAGATAATTGCATTAATGAGAAATTGAACAGGTGTTCCTAATAATCCTTTAGGTGAGTGTATTATGCCGATTTGTGTGATAAGTTTACAACACACCATGCAACTTAAGACAACATTACAGTAAGAGGACATTTTGATGTCTCTTCGACATGTGACGTCTTTGTAGGATTCTTGTATGAGAAAATAGGGAGAAATGTAAGACTGTTTGAAGGTCAACCTACACAACACAACACCAAACTTGGCCAGACTTGTTCGTAAAGTGACAGGGTCGATATTTCCATAAACACAGATAATAGATGGGTTAAGCTATGGAGCCATTTGCAGGTATCCCAAGTAATAAATAAATCAAACACATGCACCCTGTGCAACGACAACAATGTTTGTGATGCGATCACTCACAAACAACCAAATTCTGATGGCTGATAAAACGCTGATAAGCGGCCATTTTCAAACACAATCTCGCTATCCTTTCTTGCCTTGATCCACCCTGTTAGTGGGACATTGTCAAGAAGACAATCCCACCATGTATCATTAGTCAGGTAACAGGCTGGTGATTAAGGAGACACTTGATGAAGTGTGGCAGCTCAATTATATGACGTGCTCAATGCGATAAACACATACGTTTTTCCTTCACCCAACAGCTCAACCAGAAACCTGATGCATCAGTTTGGACTGCTTCATTTGATTCTCCTGTCTATTTGTCCAGCTTGATCTTTTGTAATTATGCCCCAAAGGGCTTTCCTGTCTTTAGGCCCTCATTGGCTATATCGACCAATTCACTCTTGTTGACGAATGAAAGATCTAATGTTTGAACGGCTGGTGGTACTTTTTCCTATTTTTGGAAAGCAGTCCACTGTGCACTGTGTGGCACTCTTGTTCTTTCTCTAGGATGCGGTTGCCATGAACACCATGTTGCGGGTTCTGACATGGCGGTGACCTGTGAAGAAATCCTGGTGACTGGACTAACACATGTTCTCCAGCTGGTAGATAATGTCACTTTAATATTTACCTGCTGCCTTTGCTCTGCATGCTATACAATTAAAGTGAGAGTTCGCCCAAAAATGAAAATTCTGTCATCTTTTACTCACCCTCATGTAATTTGAAACCTGTATGACTTTCTTTCTTGAGCACAACACATAAGAAGATATTTTGAAGAATGTTGTTAACATGGCTCCCATTGACTTGCATTGGTTTTGTGTCTGTACTGTACAATAGAAGTGAATGGGTACCGCCATTGTTCGGATACCAACATTCTTCACAATATCTTCTTTTGTGTTCTGCAGAAGAAAGAAAGTCATACAGTTTTGAAATGACAAGAAGTAATTGATGACATCATTTTATTTTGGGGTGAACTATCCCTTTAACTGCAGCATTTAAATCAGGTGCCCATTTTCACAAAATGTCCGAAACTCAGTCTTTAATTATGAAACAATGGATGTAATTGCCTAATTGCTTTTAATCTCAAATTTGCATTCATTATTCTATGAAGCAGATTTTGATTACCCAAGACAAAACTCTCTGAATTATTGCTTACTAATTGCAATCCACCAGAGAGGAAGTTTTATTATGGCCCATCTTTTTGTCATCAGCCAAACACTGCACATACAAAATCGAATCATCCCACTATTTTATTAAGAAGTATTTTGTAAAAAGCAAAAAAACAAGCAGTTATTATAATCACTATTATCTGAATCTGTCCTTCTCTCCAGCTCTGATTTGCCTTCCTATTGTCATGGCTACCTGAAAAACAAAAGATATCTCTATGTGACAGGATGATGGCAATAAAAATACACTAAAAACACCTTTTAACCTCTTGTCTTCCTGAATGTAACAATGTCTAGATGCCAAGGTATGAGGCATTTTGGCTAAATTTCGTAGCATATCAACAATTTTCCATATATTAGCGTACCATTGTTGCATATAGAATTGTAAACTTAAGCAAAAACATCACTGATTAAACAATTTCTTTGCTTAATAGATTAAAGTTTTAACATGTGCTGTTAATATTTTACTACTGTATGTGGTAACTCTTTTATTATATGAATAAATTACTTTACACAATGCCAATTAAAGGGATAGTTCCCCCCAAAATGAAAATTCTGTCATCATTTACTCATCCTCTTGTCGTTTCAAACCTGTATGACTTTTATTCTTCTGCATAACACTAAAGAAGATATTTTGAAACCGAACAACGGGCGATACACATTGATTTGCGTTGGTTTTTGTTTTGTGAATGGGTACCATGGTTGTTCGGTTACCACCATTCTTCAAAATATATTCCTTTATGTTCTGCCGAAGAAAGTCATACAGGTTTGAAATGATAAGAGGGTGAGTAAATGATGACAGAATTTTCATTTTTAGGTGGACTATCCCTTAAATGACTACAGTATAGACCTGAAGTATAACGGTGATGGTGAGTTTTATGGCTATGTAAGACATTACATATGACCCGTGACTACAGCATTGACTGTTGAATAAACAATAACAAAAAGGGACAAAGACAAATAAATAATGTCCAGAGCAATGAATCATCCACACAAGGACAACGCAGCTAATCCAGCTCACAGCGGTTGAATGCATGTATGCATGTGTGTGTGTATGCCTTATCTGGAGAGTGCCTGTACGCCTATTGATCTGAATGTGGACTCCATTCATCACAATGAAGAAGGCTATGAAGTTTGACTCTCTGTATTGATTCACATCACTATACCACCATAACCCAACGGTTGCCACCTCATTGGCTCTTCAGGTGCCAAAACAGCTTTGAAGACTGTTTGGATAAAGTATCTCTTACATCATCTGCCCCAGATGATGGGGATGCTGCAGGAAATGGTGGTCTTCTCCAATATGAAATGCATTCGGGCAAAGCATTCAAAGAAGTTTTAAAGTACATTATACCACGGGGCTGTTGAATGCTTCATTCTGATTGGCTGACGAACGTTCGACGGGTGTGCATTATTTTTCAGTTAAACGCACACCTATGAAGGTGTTCCAGGTCTGCTGACCGCATTACAGTTCCATATCACTTCGCCAAGTTTAGCCTACTGTCCGCCAGTGAATATGTATCTAACAACAGACAAAGTGACTGGCAAATTCCATTGTCTGAGAAGAAATAACTATTAATATTTATGGACAGCATGAACATTTGAACAACAATGGCGAGAGCACTGTACAGGACTGTTCAGATGAAAAACTAAAGCATATATCAAAGGTAACGGCAAACTACATGACACAATCAGCGGGTTAAAGATAAAACACGAAGCACAAAAATAACAACAACAACAACATGTTAAATTCGTCTGTGGAATGGGTAAACGGGACTTAAAACACACAGCAGGAAGCTTTCTATGCCACTGCGAGAACCGCAGCTGGCGCAGAAACCTCCGTGTCACTTTTTTCTCTTAATACTTTTCTTATACGACAGGGGTGTTAAATACGACGAAAACAAATCAAATATAGATACTTGTCTTTTCACTCTCAGTGAAGCAAACGCGTGTGCACGTGCACTGTCTGTCTTCCTCTCGCTCTCGGAAAACTGCATGCAGGCTCAAGCAACGCCTTCAGATGAGATGCGTAAGAAATTAGTCCTACCAGAAAGAGCATTCCGGGACAAATACCATACAAATGTCTTGAGATAAAACATCGTAACAACGTCTTGTGGTATCGGAACAACGTCTTGTGGTGTTGTGACCGTGGTATAAGCGGAATAATTGACTCCGGTCCGTTCAATTATCGAAAGTTAATGCACACCCGAGGTGTAAGGGCCACTCCGCTTCGCGTCGTGGCCGCATTACCACCTCGGGGTGTGCATTAACTTTCGATAATTGAACGGCCCGTCGTCAATTATTCCTTACGTATATAACTCCATAGGATTTCTACAGATGTTCTCTTTACTAACCTCTGACTAAATGTATAAATTCCTCTTCCATTCTTGTTCACACTTTCCAGCAATATATCCTATGTCCCACAATAACTGTTAACACAGTTGCTATTTTGCCATCACAGAGCTCAATGTCAGGACCAGGCAGCAAAAAATTGAAAATATTTTTTGCAAGTTTAGTCCAAGATTTTTGGCCTACAGATAAAATGGACACCAAATGAAAAGCCCAAGCACGGACAGGTTTGGAGTGACCAAAGCGCCACCAGGAGCCAGACTTTAATTATCACCTGCCCGTAGACAACAGCAGTGGGCATATTTGTATTCATATAGCATAATGAAAACACACCAGACCTTTGGGAATGAATGTTTACAAAGGTAACACGCAACCAATAGCATGCTTACATGTGAATAAATAAAAGACAATCAAACAACTTCATTCGTGGTGAATTGCAAACTGTTTATGGATACTGATTTGATTCTGTTGGTTTATTTGATCAGTAACGGATATTACTGGTTATGGGTCACATGATCTTAAAACCTTTTTATCTGAAGGCATATATCAGAATTTTTAAAGGGGTCATATGGCGCGAACACGTGTTTTTCTGTGTCAAACATTAAAGTGTGGGAACAAAAGATGCATTCTATCTAAAAGCGAAGGCTCACCCAGACCTGCCTGAAACGCCTCGTGTAGCCACACCCCCACAAATCTACGTCAGTTCGAGGTCTGATTTGACTAAGACCGCCCAAATGTATACGCAAGTAAGGTGGGTGTACCTGTCAGTATAATTGAAGAGGAACCTGATGTTCCAAATATGGTAAGAGGCGTTACATTTCCCTCACACGCTTGCACTGGCCAATCATAGCACACCTCGCTTTTCTGAGCGATGAGCTTTGTCAAAAATCTGCGCGTTTCACAGAGGCGGGGCAAAGAGGAGATACAAACATGCATTGTATGTGAAAAATACAGCGTTTTGAACCTTAAATCGTGTATACACATTGCATCACATCTAAAACAAACCATAAAATTTGTTTTGGCCGTGTCATATGACCCCTTTAAAATGAGATAAGTGGAGAACAACGTAACTAGGTTATTAGTTACTACGTACATCGTACTGTTATTACCAGTTGGCTGTCATTCTAAAATGTGGAAAAATAATGTAGAATATATAAGTAAGTACTGTACTACTGTAAATAAGTCTATACTTTAGGTAGGTAGTATAAAAATTTTAATCAATGTTTTAATAACTTTTTTCCCCTTATTGTGAATTCATACATCAGTGTCAATCTCAGAGGTGACAAAGTGCCAACCTGACAAAAATAACAGGAATTAGCATTTGTCAGATGCGAGTTCAAATGTGAGGTGTGTCAGCGTGTGTGCTCCCCTGCATGCAATTGCTTTTCTTCTGCATACAGTATTTCAGCCAAAAAAGTCTACAAACATGGCATGGAAATAGCTTTCATTTAATTTCAGCTTCTGCACTCCCAATCTCTCAAATGTATTCATGTTTAGAGGCACAGAAAAACTGTCATTTTAACAAAGAACTTTTAACTTTTTAACAAAGTTATTTTCCAAACACACAGAAATAGAAATAAAACCTGAAATGATTAGAAATAAAGGCCACAGGAAAAGAGAAATACAATTGCAGTTTTGTTTATACCCTCTGCCACCCATTTGTGTTCTTTTGTTTCGCTCGGAGGTCCTGCAGTAATAAATTGCACTGAGATAGTATCAGTTAAACAACCATTGCAATTTCACAAGATTTACAACCTGCAGTACTATAAAACCAATGGCCTATAAGAAGTGTTTGCTACGATGGACAGGCAAGATAATATTAATGTGAAATCTCTCCCCTGAAATGAGCTACTCATGGAAACACAAGGCTGGAAAGGCAGATGGCAAAATTTGCAGGAGATTTATAAGTGTCATAAGGTTCAAATCATGTTAGGTGTGTGTGCTGTCCTGTTAACAGTTGCCTTCATTGGTTTAAATCCATGACTGGTTTAATATAGTATATGATTTTCCCATCAGCAATGAGTCCAAACTATACCAGGGCAAAACGTGAAAAACATGATGTTAATAGACATTTTGAAGGCACCACCTGTGTGCGCGTGTTTGTGATGGTCTCATTTGTATTTACAGTAATGGACTGACGGGCACATCAAAAATGCAAACTGTTCTTTGGTTTTAATCTAATAAATTAATCAATTTACTTGGATTGTATGACAAAAAAAACAAATATTAAACATCCATAATATGCAAGATCGAAAGCCATTTGGGTTTGGAAAGACATGTAGGGGTAAGAAAAGACAGAATCTTCATTATTGGGTCAAACATCAATTTATAATTTTAATGACAAACATTATACATTACATTATACAAGTGACAAATAAAGATCTTCTCACAAATTTGTCCCACTTTTATATATATTTTGTCTCAACAGATGCTGACAAGACAAGGCTACTTGGCCAAGCATCAGCGTGTGTGTGTGCGTGTGCGATCATGCATGAAATTATAACACCGGGTACCACCGAGATGACAATAACAATACACTCCCAACGGTACACCTCAATATAACTCTTTGTAAGACTACATTAAACTGCACACTATCACTGACGCAAAATATTGAAGCTCTTACCGTACGTGGATCCTCTTGGATTCATCTGTCATTCTTGTGGTTTTTCTAACAATCACAGCAATAAAATCTTCACATGAAGTTTCATGCAAAAATCATTACACTGCTTATGATGATATGTCAACAGAAAACCATTAGCTAGATTATGTTTTCATATGATGTGCAAAAATAATATACATATTCCTGTTTAGTGAAACAATTTGCAAAGGAGGGTTGGGTAATAATCTCATGTAAAACATTAGCTACTGGCAAATGATTGTGTGTGTGGCAGCATAAACACTATATGTTGTTTATCGGGTACCTGAAGCTGAAAGCTGGTAGTAAATCATTGTGAATTTTTAAAGAAATTTATTAGGACTTAAATCCTTTGTTTCATTCAGATGGAAATAGGCCAACACATCTTTTTCCAAATATTACAGTTATAGTTCTTTTTCCTGAACCCCATGTCATTACAAACACATTTCTCCAAATATCTTCTTTCGTGTTTCACAGCAGAAAGACTCATATACAGCTTTTTCACAACATGAGGGTAAAAAGATCACATTTAAGTTTTGGATAAACTATCCCTTTAAATAGCTAGAGAACATTCGACATTCAAAGACAACCAACAGGAAGGTTCAATGAATTCACTTATTTACCAAATTATGTCCTCCAGTCATTTAGTAATTCTGTTAGGCAGCCTCCACTCTGTCTGATCTTGTCCGACCTCTGTCTCTTTGTATTTTTCTGTGAGACCTGATCTCTGCCTAAACAAGCGTGGTTGAAGTGCTCACAAGTTAAGTGTTTGGCATTTGAGGAACAAAAGGCCCCCACTTCCTGAATATAGCCATGGAGCAGCCAAAATCAAGCCCTGTCTGTTCTGTCCCTATAATGAAATCAAAATATGCAAAACCACGTGGGTCTCCCATTGAGAGGAAGTGAAACTGAATTAATCACATTCATGAAATACACGAGCATTAACCTTTTAACTTGTCAGGCATGAGAGGACTGACTGCTTTCTTTCTTAATGTATTACCTTTCTACCAGCATTGTTGTTAAAAAGACATTTGATCACAATTTGAAACCTCTCCCACACATTCACCATCATATGTGATTCTTGCTGGCCTTCTCCCCAGCCATATCTCATAATGGTCAACCCAAGATCACATCACATGTTGCCTCAGGGATTTGTTTCTCAGCCATATGGAAGATCAAAGGGGTGGAAAGCATCTCTGCCAAGAACGAATGAAGATGGTAAATTGGAGTACGGATTCCCAAAAGTGAGATTACAAAATAATCAAGATTATATAGGAGAGTCTTATGGTCTCAATTCAATTTTCAATTCACACCAGTGACTTCCCCAGAGAGCAATGTAATCGCTCATAATCTACCCCTGTCATCGCCGCAACCGACATTCTTTTATCTTTGAGCTGCAGGTGATGTGCGCTTGTGATACAAAAGATGCCTGGGGCATTGTGCTGTATTAATGTCATAATCACCTGCCACCCACACAATGATGGGAAAAAAGTAAATGGACCACTTGCACCTTTTTCCCAAAATTATTACAGCTTTCTATTGTGTTGTTAGATAAGCTCATCACTCCAGTTTCACCTGGTCCTCAACCTGCGATTATTGAACTCGTTTTCCCTTCCATGGCTGAGCTCAGAATAATGCAGCATCCTTCGTATCCTGATCTGTGTTTTTGTAATGTAGCACTCGACAGTCATTTTTCGTCATGGTATTCATCATTAGGTATTGTTTGATATTTTCATGACTATTTTCTACATTCATAATTTTCAGATACTGCTACCTTTGCAGTGTAAATATGGCTATAGATACACGCTTTTCTTTTCTTGACCTTTAGTCATGCTAAGCCCCCATGACTCTCTGTAGTGAGTAATCAGTCAGCATGCTGTAACTCAGTCTAATTAACCCCCTGAAGTACTAGTCTAATACGCTGTGGGGTGGTTAACTCGCTGCACTCGATGCAACTGGACCCAGGCTGGGCCTGATGAGCTATGTGAATTACTCGTGTCCTTTGGAGTGCACAAGGAAAATGATGTTTAACAGCAGCTCTGCTAGAAAACATCCATGAGTGACAGTAATGACTGTTTTTAGCATCTCTCAAACCCAAGAGAGATCATTTCTACCGGACAACGTGCAAAATTTCAAATCATCATTTCTATATTTCTTGTAAGATTGAAGTAATGCCAGACCTGTTTCCAGCAAGTGGACTCAGTGTGGGTCATGGGATGCTCAGACACCACAGCGACATCTCATTATGTTTCGAGACATTTTAGATAGTACGATGACGCAATAGCACAACTAAGTGTTGTGATGGTTGATTTTACATGCTGCCAGGAGAACAGAAGTTATATGGACTACATGATGTTTTTGGTGCCATTTCGGAGCTCCAGACCTTAGTGAATATCCCTATATAGAAAAGAAAAAAGATCAGAGTTTAAATGCTATATAGTAAAGTAAATAAAATCAGCTCTGATGTGAAATATCCCTCTGGCATTTATGCTACAATAAAATTTGTCAAGAGATGTGGAAATGTAGATGGAAGGACAAACAAGGTCTCATTGGCAGCTTTGTGTCAATTTCATCAACTTATTGTTAAGGTTCTAGAATTACACTGCCTTTTCACAAAGACATTTTGTTTTGCCGTTTTTATCAAAATATAGGTTTTATTGTTATACCGCGGGGCTGTTGAATGCTTCAATCTGATTGGTTGACAAACGTTCTATGGGTATGCATTAACTTTCAGATATAACATGGGCTCGCTAAAGCACCAGAAAACCTCCAACCACCAAATCTTATAACACCTTACCAACCACTCAGTATGCAAACCCATCCCCTTTCAGAAAAACAGATAAGTATAATATAAAAGATAAGTACGAAAAATAAGTACATGAAAAGATAAGCGTAATAATAATAGCTATATTGAAACTATTTTGAACCATTAAGCTCATTTGATGGTATAATAACCCTAATAACCAATAACCTTCACCACCTCCTCCTAGTCTCTCTGTCATTAAGCAACAAGTGTATAAGGTGTGGCTGGATGTTTCATCCCATTTAGATAATTATACTGCTGGCTGTGTGTACTACATTGTGGGAAAGCACTTACAAGCCACGTTTACACAACAGAATACGGGTTTAGACAAATAAAAATGCTTCCGTCCACACATAGACGACCGAATTCTATAGCCCAGCCCAGAACTGCACTTACGGTAAACCGCGCTGTAACGCAACGGCGTCTCGCGTTGAGCTAGTCTGGATGCCAAACGCCATAAAACAAGAAGGCAACTCGTGTTTGTGTATAGAGAACGTGAAGCTGACGTCACGCCCTATGTTGCATGTTGTAGTGGCACCTCCATCTTGGGAGGATCATACTCCGCTGTTATTATTGTTTTGATATGTACCGTTACTTGTTTTGTATGATATATGGAGAAATGGAAAGTGAAAGATCCAGGGGCTTTTCCTGAACGACTCTGCGTAATGCTATTGCAGATTTTAAACACAGCAAGACCGACCTACCATAGTTATATTTCCTAATCAAACAAGAAAAACAAAACACTGCATTGAACGCACTAGCCGCCATCCTCCCAAGATGGCGCAACATTCGACGCGGCGTGACGTCGATTAACAAGCTCTATACCGTGTTTTAATGCAGGGTTACAGTTACTCACACATGAGACAGAGATATGAGCCGCGTGTCATCTGAAGGTTTAAGACCCAGTCGCTGTCATCCACAGGAGCAAGTTTGTAAGACGTTGTGCCACACTAAAAGTTACAAACAAAAGCATGCAAAGTCAAATTTGGTTGAACTCATGACTAGATACGTATCGACCTGTTGTGAAAAACTCACGTTTTATCAGTTGTGATAATAAAACCTTTACGTTTAGTAGGCATCAACAACTTCGTTATTTGCTAGTCGCTGTCAGGTGTTTTTCATCACGAGCTACGCATTGACGCAGCTATCGCGAGAGTTAACGGGATTTATGGCAGGTTCCTTAATCGCGTCTCCAGTCACTTGTTATTAAATACAGTTAGTACCAAAAACGTGTGTAAACATAGCCTACACAAATTTGTGAATAAACGTAATAGATATAAAGAGCCTGGCGAATTTGGATAACATAGTTGAGGGATTTTGCATATTGTTCAGCACTTTTTATACCACTAACGTTATCTCTAAACTCTTTATACTATAATTTGGAAGTAAGCAATTAAAGGGCCTTGTTAAATTTCACAGTTAAAGGTGCTGTGTGTCATTTTTTGGAGGATCTATTTACAGAAATGCAATATAATATACTGTACATAACTATGTCTTCAGAGGTATATAATCAAAAATACTTCTGGTGCTTTTATGATAACTTTATGTGCTATTCTCATTTTTCATAGTTTCACAGACCCAGTCAGCTGCATCGAAGCAGCAGACAGTCATACGAGTTTGGAACAACATAAGTGCAGATGTTAAAGGTTGTTTATGGAACCAAAAGGCATCTATGGCATCCAAGAACCTTTTGAAGCACCTTTTTTTAAGAGTGTATACATGACGGCTCAGCTAAGAAATTATAGATATACATGAATGCTTCTCGATTTGCAACTAATGTAAACATTCTGTGATTCTGGCTTTTCCTTGTTTGGTGTTTTACTCTGAGGCCTTGTTGTGGCTGTATGTGCAATATCCTGTTTTGCATGTTTACACCCAGTGACCTTGATTTCTGGATGCGCTTATTCGGAGATCAAAGTACAATGTGAGTGATGTGCAGAAATCATATAGATTTAAAATGCCCCCAGCCTTTATTTAAGCCTTTTTGGCATAAATAAGTGCTGCTTCTGACAGAGGAGAGATGGAATGGCAATTTCACAATGATTACATATTGATTCAAAAGTAAGACGGTATTGAATCTTTGTGAAGTATTGTCATTAATCTAGTCATCTTAAAGGGATACTTCACCCAAAAAAGAAAATTCTGTCATCATTTACTCACCCTCAGATTGTTACATTTACAATAGATATAAAGATACATTATACATTTCTTTGTTTTGTTGAACACGCAGGAAGAAATTTGGAAAAATTTCAGATCTCATTGACTCCCATTGTAGGGAAAATAAATATTGTGGGAGTCAATGGGGGGCGAGATCTGACATTCTTCTAAATGTCTTTTTGTGTGTTCAGCAAAACAAAGAAATGTATACACGCTTGGAACAATCTGAGGGTGAGTAAATGATGACAGAATTTTCATTTTTGGGTGAAGTATCCCTTTAAGTTGCATGTTGTTTTTTTAATGGAAAACCCAGACAGGATACTACAGAGATTCCAGGCTTGACAGATCAGCGAGGGCAGCCGGTGAATTTAGGCTTGATGGATCATTAACCTTTGCCCTCAACAAAGGCAAAGTTCAGATGATTCATTATAGGTTGTTCAAAGTCCAACTTTGATTTCAAAGCACTTGGTATATGAAACATGGAAAGGGAATCTAAATGTGACAGGTGTTAGTTTAATGTCTGTACACAGTATGTGTCAATTGTGTCAAAAGCAACAATTTTGATGTTTATTTGTGTTTATGAAGTTTATATGATTTCATATTTAAAGGGGTCATATGGCGCCAATACGTTTTTTTCTGTGTCTTTGGTGTGTTATAAGTTGTCCATGCATGTATTAGACAAGATGGATCCAGGGGATCACAGATTTTGTGGCATTATATGAAATATAGACATTTATCATACTTTATGATGTTCCAGCATTGTATAACAGAATTCATTTTTGGTTTAATTACAATTCTAAGTTTAAGATTATTGTGCACTCTACACAAAGGGGGCCGTACAACAGAAAAGTGAGATAGAGAAGTCAAAGGAGAGTCTTCCTAATGATAGTAACTAATAGCGAGGTGTGTGTGCGTGCGTGTGTGTGTGTGCGTGTGTGTGTGTTGTCTAGGGTAACCTGGACGGTGGCAATGATGATATATAGTTTTACTTTAATAACTACAATAGTTTTAATACAAACGTAATGATACAATATAGTTGCTGCCTGTAAACTCTTATAAAAACCCGTTGACATAATTACATTTAAAGCAAAACAAGGAATCATTTTCAAAAAGCCTGTTTCACCTGTGAATCCAGATGGCACAGTGCCTGTAAAGTACATTTACCTTGACCATACGCACACGTTCCCCTTTCCTGTTGGTTCAGTGAAAGTTTAACCGAAGGGACCCTGCGGCTCTGACGGAGAGTTTCTGTTGATGAGACAGCTGGCAGACTGTACATCTGGACAAACAGTCACGGTCAGTCTCACCCGTCACCCCTGTAACGCCTCATCACATGAAAACCAATCATAAAGACAAAGCAGCAATAGGGGAAGTCACATTAAAATGTGTGACAAATTATAAAGATGTCACGGAAACAAAGTGACTATTTTGAATTGGATACATGTTTTGATCAATTAAATAATCTGTTAATATATGAATATTTTATACAGTATATGTACATTTTGCTTAAAACTGTAGGTGAATCACCTACTTTGTATATGTATCCAATACATTCATATACTATCTTTTTTTATGTTCCCTTTCAGCATATGTAAATGACAAAAAGTAAATTCATCTTTGCACCAAGTAGAATAAATAGGTAATCCATTCACATTTCTGTCCTTGTTGGTTAGCGTGCCTTGGAAATGTAACTGTTATGCAATCACATCTGGGTTTTTTACTTATTAACAGGTGCTACCTTGGACCCCTGGCTCAAAAAAACCCCTTGATAGAAAGCACGTTTTATTCAACACAGCAAATAAAGTTCAAAAAGAGTCATGTGGCAAACAGATTAGGATAATGCATTTGTGCTTAACTGCACTCACAAGTTTGTTTTTTTCCCAGTTACCAGAATCCACTGCTGTAAATATGGTTTTGTAGAAATTTCTGACCTTGGTACTGTAGAGACATGCCTGTCACATGTTTCGTTCTGTTTACAGTCGTGTCCGCATGCATGAGCTAACTACAACATTTCTGATAAAAGTTACACATGGGCTATAAACTAAAGGCAGTGTAATGCACTGCCTGTACGCCTGCTGTCTGGACCTGACTGTTTTTTTTTCTCCATTTTAGTGAGTGAAATGTCAAGTTTCTCAGGGGATGGTATAATTTCTTGGAATGGACATGGAGATTTCCAGCTCTCACCATTTATGCAGCCAATGGGACGAGACTTTCCCGTCCTTTGAGAGTCTACACTCTTTTTTCTCTCTCTCTTATCTGTTCTCATAGGATACACACACATCTTTTTTCTAGGTGCTGTCTGTTTGTGACTGCCAGAGACTGAGATCATGCACACCAAGGAAAACTCATGGTAAATCGAAGTTTTATATTATAGATTTAATTTACATTCCCTATAACACATGAAGCTAAAACTTCAATGAACTAAAACAAGGGAATTGCTAATGTCATTTGGATTCACAGCTGTTGTCTTAGAGTAAAAGCCTTTATCTGTTTAATCAGATTAGTAAGGCCAATAAAAATATATCAGCCCTGCCAAACACAGATGAGTCACAACAGAGCAAATTATTCTCAAATGAGATGCAAATGAAATAGATATTTGACTTCTGCATGCTGAAAATGAGCTTTTGTCGATTGTTTTTGGACTCAATTTTTTACATTTTCATTTTATTTGAAAAAAGGTGAGCCTTAATTGCATTATACCAGCTACCTGTTTAATTCAATCGCTTAAAACGGTCTCTGCTGATTAATTTAAAAATAAAATCCTCAACTAATGGAACATTTGGAACATCAGATAAAATTATTTTCTCAGTGCAGCTGTTGTTAGTGGTCAAATTACAAATTAAGTTTGATACATCTTGCATTTAAGTGGACGTCTGTTTTGGGAAGTGCTTAAATATCTGCACATAAATATCTGCACACAAACGTTATGTTATTGTATTTTGAAAGTGTGCTCACGAATTCAAGGGATAGTTTACCCCAAAATCATCTAACCTCACGTGAGTAAGTGATGACATTTAGGGGTGAACTATCCCTTTAAGTTCACGTTTAATGGCCTATGAGTGCATATACGGTATATACATTAAATATGATACCACATTAACCCTTTAATGCATGAAAGTCACTAAAGAGCAGCTCTTACAGCCTCCTTGAAGTTAAGTTGTGATGTAACATCCAACGCACTATGGGTGATTACTTTGAACTCTTATTTAATGTAAGTTCGATTTCAAAAATCATGTAGGACTTAATTGAATGCAGTGGTAATCTGTTTATGTGCCCATTCTTCTCATTGAAGCTGCTGTTCGTTTGATGACTGTAAACTGACTACAGAATGGCTGCTGAGCATGACGAGACACAGGCCGAAGATCGCCATCGTGTGCGGCTCGGGTCTGGGGCTCCTCGCCGAG
This sequence comes from Triplophysa rosa, assembly GCF_024868665.1. NCBI lineage: Eukaryota > Metazoa > Chordata > Actinopteri > Cypriniformes > Nemacheilidae > Triplophysa > Triplophysa rosa. The sequence goes on along the minus strand of NC_079897.1, from coordinate 25,012,445 downwards.
ACCGCCTCTAACAAACAGGACGTCCGCTATGAGGATATTCCTAATTTCCCAGTGAGCACAGGTACTGTATACTGGAGTGATGGAAACATAGCTGAATTACATGTGTGGGTCATTACAATCTCAAAAAGCGCACAATATATACAGTGCATAGATTTAAAAGATTTTCTACACATATTGAAAGCAACAGTTCACCCAAAAATGAAAATTCTGTCTTCATTTATACCACCCTCAAGTTGTTCCAAATCTGGATGAATTTCTTTGTTCTGATGAACACAGAAAAAGATATTTGGAAGAATGCTTGTAACCAAACAGTTCTTGGCCTCCATTAGTAAAAATCTCTTGTTGAACACAAAAGAAGATATTTTGAAGAATGTTGGAAAGCAAACAGTTCTGGGGCACCTCTTGACTACCATTGTCATTTATTCTACTTTGGTAGTCAATGGTGGTCAAAAATGGTTTGATTACAAGCACTCTTCCAAATATCTTTCTGTGTGTTCATCAGAACAAAGATATTTATGCAGCTTTGGAGCAACTCGAGGCTGAGTAAATGATGACAGATTTTTTATTTTGGGGTGAACTGTCCTTTTAATCTTCAGTGCTGTTTTGGACTAAATATCGGTTATAAAGAATATGACTCAGTTGTAGGTAATTATAGCCCGTGCTTTTCTTTTCTCTATTGGCTTAATCCTTAATGAATAGAAAACAAGTCAGTGAGCAACGCTGAAATCTTAGCAGTAATAAAGTGAATGGAGCGGATGTTTTCTTAATTTACATATCCTTTTAGTCAGCATGTTGAGTCTGTAAAAAAGCACCGGAGAGTTGGCGCTAATGCATGGACGAATCAGAATCAGTTTTTCTATTCTGTCCCTCATTGTATTGTATGGCTAACAAATTACGCACAGCTCCCGGTAATATGAGCTACAAAATGAATAACTACTGCCTATGAATAAAATATGACTGGAGCAAAAATAGCTCCTAATATTTGCCACGGGGAGTTCATACTATGATATCGCGGACAGATTTAAATATTTATACGCTGAGGTGAATAATCTTGAGAAGCTGCATCAAATCATATTTGCACCACCTGTAGCAGATTACGGTTACAAGAATAATAGCCTTTGCCTAACATTTAAATATGTCCAATCTGTTAAAATTGGTTTAATATCATAATATCAGATATCATGTAACTCTCTGTGACAGAGGGGTCGTGTTATTGTCATTGATTGAATTTGATTTGTTCTTGAGCGACATATCGATTTATGGCTACACACTCACACATTTATAACATTTGCATTGATGCATTTGGCAGACGCTTTTATCCAAGGTATGCGATTTTAATCAACATGTTTGTTTCAAACCAACCATTGCACACTATAGGAACATTCTTAATGAACATTTTTGGCTTTTGACAACCTACATTCAATAAGCACACGTTTTGTTTCAAGATACTGTATGCATATGCACATTATCCATTTCTGATTAAAATATTAAAGTTTGGTTATTGGAAAATTGTAAGCCTCGCTATATTTATCTCCAAACTTTTCTCATTACACACATTGTTTGGCCAAATTGCGTGGCGTCTGATTAAAATGAAAATCAGCCTGCGTGTGCTGAACTTCATTTGCTCATTCATTTTTGGAAGGTTACAGGAAATAAATTTCACGCCGAGTGTAACACCCCCCTCTCAGTCTCAGCCTTTTGTGAGAGCCATTTGTCAACGCTCAAGCAAGATTGGCCCTTGAAAAAATAGAGCTATTATTCCACCAGAACCTCATTACGCTGCAGGTTTTAGGGCCAAAGAAATCTCATCAGCCAGAATTCAAGGTTACACTTAGCCTACACGAGCTCACGTTCACTTTATGCGCTCAATCAACCTATCAAAGTGAGTTTCTCTAACCACAAACAAACTGCAGCCTCCACCGGGTTATCATTTTGGTAACGTTACTCCTCTAATGATGCACACTCCTTGATGACATCAGCAGTCGTCCATGAGCGGCACCAAACAACTCTTCTGATTGGCTGGACACTATCAGTATGTTGAATGAGCAAAAAAATGCAAATCGATGAACTTTCAAATACAGCCAAGCCAGCGGGATCTCTGAGACTTGGGAAAAGTCATCATTATTAGTCAATTAACATTACATTATCGAAAAGGATTAGATGGCTGCTCTATTGGATGGCAGAATGTGACCCTTTGTGCACTTATTGCAGAGTAATGCATCATCAGATGGATATCTCCTTTCGTTGGGTAGACGCAATATATTATGAAAAGAGCAAAGAGTAAATGCTTTACAGCGGGAGGTTATTTATCATATAAAGGCAGCTTTGGAGCGCAGTACGCTGCATCATGCATTACATTGTGTTAGAGCAATTCCAACCCGTAAAGTTTAAATCAAATAATATAATTCAATGTCACGTAAAATATTTTAGAAACAGCCAAATATATGCCTTTGTCTAACACCCTGATGAAGACCTGCTAGGGCCGATACGTGTTGGTGTTTTTAATAGTTAGCCCTGGAAATAAAGGCTTTTTAAACGACTTTTTACTTATATAAGAGTGCCTGGATATGGAATCTTTTATTTATTGGGAGGAATCCCAATATTTTTTTAATATATGCCATGTTGAAAGCTGTGACTATGCTGTGATGTACTTTATGTGTTTTTTGCACAGTTCCTGGTCATGAGGGGCGTCTTGTATTTGGTCACATCAAAGGCAAGTCCTGTGTCTTCATGCAAGGAAGGTTTCATCTCTACGAGGGTTACTCATTGTGCAAGGTGAGCTTAACATAATGGTTTAAGCTGATTTACAAAAAAGCATTTTTTTCATTTACAAAAAATCCAGCATGTTTACAATTTTTATGTTCTCTCTTTTATTCTTGTACCATTAACTCGGCTCTCAATAGACTGTCAAGTGGTAGGCCTATCCATTTATAATACTTGCATACGCAGTGGTTTCTTGAGGTAAAGGTCAATCTGCTTTTAGTTTATGCCACCAATGTCCGGATTGTGTGTATTTCATATTGTTCCTTATAACGTCAGCTCAAGGACAAGAGAACTCTATGAAAACCAATCCTATTTGCAAAAACAGAGCGGAGCCGTTACCTCCTGTATGGGCCATTAAGTTTATCTGTCACAATCAGAAACCACACCGCATGAATGCTGAGAATGCAGGTGCAGAGAAACAAACAGCCCCGTCACTCTCGTATCACAGCGGCTCAGACAACATCCAGCTCGCAGCTGTAGGGTAATGCTAGTGATGGTCAATGGGTTTGTGTGGATGAAAATATGAATTCTGTAAATGTGTGTGTGCGGAGAATGGCGTTTTAGCAAAGAAAACAGTTTTGTTTGATTAGATTGGGGTAAAGTTAATTTTAGGTTGACAGAATGCATTGACATATTGTATGCGATAAGTAAAATTTGTTTAATGAAGTTTTATACGAGTAAATGAAACATTAATGTGAACACCACTATAGAACTTGAGGCCAGAGTTTTTTTGTTTGTTTTCTTTTTATTGTTATTCATATTTTGAATTAGCATTTATTTCTATTTTTAGTTTTCATGTCAATTTAAGTTGAATTTTTAGCAATGTATGTGTTTTTTGCAATTTTCGTATTTATTTTATTTTTTTCATCTTGCTAAATTGGTTTAATTTTTTTCTGTTTTTGTTTTAGTTTATGTTTTATTTATTTTTTACGTTTTTTTATTTTTTATTTTATTGCCTCAACTTATTTCAGTTTATTGCTAGGGAACATTTCTAAATTTACAGTTTTATTATACAGTTTTTAATATATGTAGCCATATATATTTTTTACAATGTCAATGATTCCCTTACTAACATAATAACACACTATTTTTCATTATTTGTTTGAAACTAAACCCATGTGTTTAGAATAAATATAACTAAATGCTTTAAATGGTTGATTTAGCTTTTGGTTAATCCTTCATCAACAGTATCTCAGCATCTCAAACGTACACACATCTGTCCAGCGGAATAATTTGTCTGTTGTGCAAGAGAACAGAGAGACTTTTTACCAAATTACAGTTGCATCTACAACCTTTTTGCCCTGGAGTGGAACCTAGTAATTGCAGGCCTGACAACATGACACAATGCATTAGAATTAGTTGTCATGGTCACCGTGCCCATCTACAGCAACACACGAGCTTTTGACTCCTAATGTGTCGCTGTAGGGTATAGTCATCAGTGCATTATTAACCACTATATTATTAACCTCTAGCCTTACAAAATACTGCTTTGGCTGCAATGTCATAATGGCTATTTTTCTTTGTGCAGCAATCAAATGTGCATACTATCCTTGTTTGAAATGGGTACATACAAAAACATTATATTTTGAAAATAGTATGCTCCCAATATAGTATAATATTGTCTAAGTATTTTTTTTAAGTGTGTATCTGTGCATGTAATATTGCACACCCCTTTTTGCACAATGAGTGTAAAGTTTTCTTCTGGCAGTTATAGTTTTACAAAGGTGGCAAGGAACAAAAGGCTAAATATGTCTCGTCAGTTTTTAAAGATGAGGTAACACGTGTAGTTTCTGCCAATCTCATATTAATCTTGAGTACCTATACAGTAGTATTGCATACTTTGTATCTTCGAAGAGTATTTAGTTTGATCACATTTATAAAAGACAGATACAGCTGTACGATTATTTCCAGAAAAAGACGAGGGCCTGGAGGCATGCAGGGGGGGCGCAAGTACAGCACGAGCACACAATACATCACTATAAGTTTGTGTCGTTTACATTATGCACTTACACGCCGATTGCCAACAAAACACATACTACTTAGTTTGACTTACCGCGTGCGGTTGTTACGAAACGGGAATCCCTTTTCAAAAAAAACTTCCCGAACCCTGGCGGAGTGAATCGAGCACAGAAATACTATGTTTTACTCTAAAATGCACCACATTGCAGTGACGTGCCGTTTTATATTGACCTTTATGCACTCTGCATCATTAGCGAACTAACCAATCAGGTTATTGCATCCTTTATCAAGCTGAGTTTGGTGCATTTGTGAATGAGCGATCAGTTCATTAGCATTTGGCTGACTCTAATCTATGAGTCATCGCGAAAGTCTGTTCCAACCCACAATATCAGAAGTAAATAAATGTGCACTAATAATCAGCACAATTCATTTACAGTGTATGATGGGAACTTGCTAAACGGAAAGCATTGCATTTAGTATCTTTAAGCGATTGCTTGGATATTTGCTGTGAAGAATGCTTCTGCTGTGTTTCTTGGGACAAAGTAGTTTGTACCGTTGTTTCAGTCTTTCAGATACTGCATATAAAGCAAATAAAGAGATGAAAACTGTTTAAACGGATCATTTTTGGTTGGTTTCATGATGTTGTTTTGTATTTCCCAAATAAATGTGCTTTATACATTTTTAAAGATATTTTCTACCTGCTTTGCTGTTTATACTATATTAGAGCTTAAAATAATTTGTCTATATGTCTCTTTTCACTATACAACGCACTAGGCAACAAAGCAAAATGAAATTCTCCATATATTATCATGACTGAGTGCACAAAACTCAAGCTGGCAGTGATGTGTAATTATTGAACTGTCTATGTATGTAACGCAGTTCCTAGATCGTTGGAGAATCAAATTAAAAGCGACTTTTGATCTCTAACCCATGAAGATGTCGGCTTTGATTTAGACGGCAGCGGGTTTGGGGTGTATTTTCTGAAAATGCACCTCTTTGACCCGTCGGTGTACAGTTGGGATGGCAGTGTTGCTGGTGGCGGCCCCACACGTCCACCATCAGCCATAGAACATACTGACAAACTGTGACATCTCTATTGAGCGGTGCTATACTGAGCCTACGAATTCATTGTTCATCTTCTGCTCATACTGACACTTCCCTTAATGGCATTCTGCTCCCCAGTTTGGAATTACTGAAGCTTGTTTCATCCATACTGAAAGCTGTGGCTGGCTGTGGAAAACTATTGCACAGTTTGCCATGTAGTTGTATTTTGGTGTTATAATGACATGCTGTGTTTTATTTTTGACTTCTATAGGGTGTAGGGTGTCATTTAAAAATGTACTATAGAAATTAAATAACGACAGTCAAAAGTAAGGTGTTTGGTTAGTGAATATGTGTTCTTTCTTTTATTTATGCATTTGGCAGATTCTTAATAAATGTAAATCTCTTTCTATAATATCTATATTATTTTAATAATATGATTTCATTTCTATAATAAATTTCAGTTTAATATTTAATGTGTGTACTGTATATGTGGTTTATTTACTTACTTTCATGCAATTGATGGATGCTTTCATCCGAACGATGAATTACCTGGGAATCGAACCCATGACCTTGGTGTTGCTAGCCCTTACTTGAGCTATACACGAAAGCCAAACTCATGTGGTACTAAGGGTTTAGTGAACGTACAGTACCTGAAGATCCTTTGTTGTATGGTATTTTTCCAGGTCACATTCCCTGTTCGAATCTTCAAGCTGATGGGCGTGGAGACCATTATCGTGACAAATGCCTCTGGAGGTCTTTGTCAGGATTTTAAAGTGGGAGACATCATGGTTATTAAGGATCATATTAACTTGCCGGGGTTTGCTGGACAGCACCCGCTGTGTGGGCCCAATGATGAACGGTATGTTAAATGGAAATTGAGACGGGGAAGTTGGGATGTGCTACTTTCCGTTGAATAGAACAGGGTGAACTCTTAAATTGTACATCTCTTTAGGTTTGGGATCCGGTTTCCCTGTATGTCTGATGCTTACAGCAAAGCCCTGAGGAAGCTTGCTCTAGACATCACGACCGAGCTGGGCTACTCCAATTTTGTGCACGAGGGGGTCTACTGTATGGTTAGCGGACCCAACTTTGAGACCATCGCTGAGGCACGCATGTTACAGATTTTGGGGAGCGATTCTGTAGGTATGGACTATATGCATGCTTATTCCTGTTTGTATTCATTTTCTTTTAGAGACTATTACAACCTCAACTAATAATATTGCCTCACAAAGTAAATAGTAAAATGGCTCCAAAACACAGTTAAAAACAACACATTTTGTGTTCAGGTAAGGACAACGCATCTCTGTTTTATTTACACCGTGTGTGTTAAAATAAATAACACAGAACAATGTTTTAAAATGAACACATCAATTTTGTGTACATTATGTTTTTCTTTATGTTATGTACATTATGCAAAAAGTTGCAAAATCTTGCAAAAACTTTGAAGCTCAATATCTCAAAACTGCTCAGAATGCAGATAAAGCAATCATTTGGCATTGTCATCTGTAAAATAGGTGCCATTTAATACATCTAAGACGCTATTTTATATATGATGTAACAATACACTGTATAGGGCACAATACTGTATTTATATTTTAAAAATCCGGTATTGATTTGTAGGGTTAAAGCAAGGGAAGCAAGGGAGAGAATGCCCAGAGGACATTTTTTTTGCTCATTGGTTGCTTTTTCTAAGCTCAGGAGACATAGTTGTGATTCTCGTATGTTTCTTGATTAAGTGTCAGCAGTTTATCAGATATTTCTCCTAAAATTCCTTAGGAGAAACAAAAATAGATGCAAATGAGAGATGTCTAAGAGAGTGAAAACTGAGATTGTGGTGAGAGAAGCTTGGGAAATATCTTTATTGTCTAATTTAGGCATCAGGTTTGTCTTCCCATGTTTCTCCTAAAAATCCATTAGGAGAAATAAGAGTAGACACAACTGAGACATGAGAAATATCTGAGACTTAGTTGAGATTCTTATTTATCTCTCATTGTAGTATCAACAGTGTCTCAGATGTTTCTCCTAAAACTTCTTAAGATAAATAAAAGTAGACACAAGTGAGACATGAGAAAGTCACGAAAAGAAGAAAATTCCAGCTGCATATAATTAGTTGAATAGTTACTAAAGAACATGTAGTAGTTGCCCTAGTAAAAAATTCATTTAATTCATTTAAAATGCATTTATTTCATACTAAGTATAGTTTAGATGTATTAACATGTTTACTGACATGACTTACTAATATAAAATTATAATTAAACTTTATTTGGAGCACTATTTATACACAATGCACATTTCTTCATATTAAGCCTGTGTTGAAATAAAAATGTGTTCTAATGTGCACTTTTGATAAGGATTTTATGATTTTTTAATAAAATCAATCTTTCAATGCAAGATATTTAAAGTGTACCTGAAGCATACTTGCAATAGTTTTCATAGATTAATAAGGATAATGAAAAGAAATTAAATACAAAACAAATATCTGTACTCCCAAGTCAGAATTGCATCATCTTTAGAAAATACACGAACACGCACGCGCACACACACACACACAGGTCTATATATATGATCTATCAACACTAAACTATGACACGATCACTGAAATATGTCAATGCATGTATTGTGCTTGATTGAAATGGTGTGGATGAATGACATAGAATCTACCTTCAACATCTCTAAGGTTTTTGCAAGAAATAAATGAGGTTACATTAACATCAAATACAGACTTGCTATAGTGCTTCTCACACTTATCTCCTGAATCAAACACTCTCACATTTATTTCCTCTAAGGTTTAATAAGAGATCTCCATACCATCTCACACTGTGCTCAGACTTTTCCCCTTAGCTAGAGACTATTCTCACATTTATCTCCTCTAAAGTTTCATAAGAGATCTCAATACCATCTCACACTGTGCTCAGACTTTTCCCCTTAGCTAGAGACTCTAACATTCTCACATTTATCTCCTCTAAAGTTTCATAAGAGATCTCAATAACATCTCACACTGTGCGCAGATTATTCCCCTTAGCTAGAGACTCTGACATTCTCACATTTATCTCCTCTAAAGTTTCATAAGAGATCTCAATAACATCTCACACTGTGCTCAGACTTTCTAGCTAAGGGGAAAAGTCTGAGCACAGGGTGAGATGTTACGGAGATCTCTTATGAAACTTTAGAGGAGAAAAATCTGAGAATGTTTTGGTCTCTAGCTAAGGGGAATAATCTGAGCACAGTGTGAGATGTTATTGAGATCTCTTATGAAACTTTAGATGAGATAAATCTGAGAATGTATGAGTCTTTATTGAAGGAGAATAATCTGAGCCCAATGTGAGATGTTATGGAGATCTCTTCTAAATTTCAGTGGAGACAAACATGAGAGAATGACATTTGTTTGTCTCAGGAGAAACATGTGAGAAGCAAGAGACTTAACCTTATGTCTCATTTTGATGTTCACTTGATCTAATTTCTGTCTAGGAGAAAGATGTGAGATGAGAACGAGATCTCTTGTTTGATTTTCCTTTCCTCTTTGTGAACAACATAAGGTTTAGACATAAAACATAGACAGTTATTGGTTAGTTAGATAAATGCAGAACAGGCATGTTTTGAGTTGTTTGAGTTAATTCTTTATATATGGCAACATTACAATATATTGAATAATACATAAGTAATTTCTGCTTTTCATATATTGAAAAATATAAGCACTTGGTTCCAATATATGGAAATACATTATTTAATATATTGCAACATATTTTCCAGTATATATATTTTTGTAGGGGCACACAGACACATACACACTATGATCAGACTTGTCTGTGGTAGGAGCTCTTCATATAGAAGTGGTTTAACTTGTTTTCCTCTGTGTGCCGTGCATATTCATTAATAGGTCCTTCATAAAAATTTGTTAATGATGTGCCAGATGGCAAACGGAGGAGACCTGTCCTGTTGATAAAGATTGGGCCCACCCAAAGGCCCAAAAGAGACCACTTCAATCAATATAATTAGGTTAATCAGTGATCTCAGCAGTACATACTCACCGCTGGTCCTCTGATGACCTGAGGGGTGGGTTTTGATAATTGACCTAAGATTACTAACAGCAGAATGAATAATATTTCCGGAAAAAATATTTCCAGCCAGACCCCAGTAGTCTTTACAAAGTAGGAAGAAAGACCCAGACATGGTCTGCTTTTGTAATGTGCCATCTTAGTGCCATTTAATTATGTTTCTCTCTCTCTGGTTCTGGTTGTGGCTGCAGGCATGAGCACGGTACCTGAGGTGACTGTAGCCAAGCACTGTGGACTGAGGGTCCTGGGCCTTTCGCTCATCACCAATAAGGTTTCTCTGGACTACAGCCGGGAGGAGAAGGTCAATCACGAAGAAGTACTGCAGATCAGCAAGATGAGGGCTGAGATGCTTAAGAACGTGCTCATCACTTTCATCGCTCGCTGTCATCAAGTGGAGACCATCAATACCAACTACCCCAATGCTGTGTAGTGTCAATCAGACCGATGAATCAAGGGCATCATCTATGTACATTTACATTTAGTCATTTAGCAGACGCTTTTATCCAAATCGACTTACAAATGAGGTAAACAATGGAAACAATCGGAACAACACAAGGACAACAAAATGCATAAGTGCAGTAAAACTGGTCTCATGTAGCCCACCACAGTATAGAAAGCTAAGGATTTTTTTATGGATAGAGAGTAGAAAAGAGATAGAAGTCAGAACTAATCTGTCAGGTGCTGACGGAAGAGACGTCAACGCGAAGATCTTAAAGGATCCATGTTAAGACGTTTAGACAGTGGTTCTCAAACTGGGACCAGGGGGCCCCAAGATGGATCCAGGTGACATTTTATAAAATATAGAAATTTATCATAGATTATATGCAATCAAACTTCAGAAAAAAACGACCACCAACCCCAAAAATTGTGTTCTAGCACATGTTTTTCTACATTCTACTAGGGCTGTCACGATTATTAAATAATCGTCTCATCGCGATTGTTTGACCTCAGCGCGATGGTTTCAGATCATCGCAATTATTGCACATCTCTATAGAAGACACTAGGGGGAGCTGTAGTGCATCTGCATATTGCATATTTTATCGTATATATTGTAACTGAAGCACGGTAATACTTGTAAAATGTACCACCACAACACAATCACTTAAAAAAAACTGCAGTACAATTTAATATTATTTCAGTGTGAAAACCAGTCTACCAAAATCTCATTAACATAGAAGTCAACTTTTATTGTAGTCTTGCAAGTGAGAAAAAAACAGACTAGAAGCTTTTCTATGACTGACAGCATTTTAATGGTGGCTTCAATTCACTCCTGATCAATTTACTTCATTTACAAGTATTTGGCGGTTGTATTATTGACAGGAAAAGCCTAAACCTCAAGTATGATGACCCAATTTTTTCCTATGTATTTCCAAGAAAAAGAACATAGTCTTTATATTCAGAACAATATGGTCGTTTCAAAGCTGAATAAAAAAATGTATGAGAATTAAAAGTCAAAGCTCTAAAACAGACAATTAATCGTCATAATCGCAATGATTAATTAGACAATTAATCGTCAGCCAAATTTCATAATTGTGACAGCCCTAGATTCTACATCTAATTCTACATTTTTGAGAACCAATAAAATTACAATAATACTGTGGACAGGTAACAGACTTATACTTTCTCAATGTCTTTTACATACAAAAATCATGTTTATATTCCTTCAAGTGATTTCAGGTTTTACTTGAGAAACAAAATGATGTTCAGAGGAAGTTACATAATGTTGCTGACAAATCAAGATGACTGTAATTTTAAAATGACTGCTGTAGACAGTTGAAATATACTTTTTTTCATTTATGAAACATCAGCAAAATCACTTTGCACGAGCTGACCAATTAGTCCTAATTCATCTGATTTTTAAATTAAACTAATCAAATTTAGCTTTGCTTCATGATGCTCTGAAAACAGATTCATCTTTGTCTACAGGCTTATGATAATAGAAACTAAATGAGGCTATAAAAGATGTTAGGAATTGCCATGCAAGAACACTGATTGAATAATTTAGCTATCGTGAACACGTTTTGAGATTAAATCATTCACTTTCTCTCACTGGATTTTGGTAAATATAAATATCACCGTTGAGGGAAAACCTTTAGTCACATTTATGTAATCTTGGGGGACTATCTTTGTATTATTAATACTGTTTGCTAAATACTTTTTTCTTCCAAGATGCAACTTTGAGGGTCAAAAAGTCATTCTTCTAATTAGCACCATCTTTTAATGAGTATTCCTATCAATAAAATAGATTTTTACTTAATCAAGAGTTTTGACTGCGTAGACGTTGCGGGCATAACCTTCTTTGATTTTCTTTGCATGTCAAATACAGAAACCAAGGTGATGGGTTCAAATTAATTTAATCGCCGACAGCTGCATTCCTGTTTTTGGAGTCAGCAGGAAATATGGGTCCCCTCCGAACATTCTTTGGAGCTTGAAAAGTTCTGCTGTAATCTGGATGTTCTGACTCTGTTCTTAAATCCTTTTCTGAATTTAAGTTTAACTTCAACTATTTAAGCTCTGACACATATTGACAAAGAATGAAGTGTTTATTGTGCTGTCCTGACTTGTCACCAAGGAGGTGTTCCAAAACACCCGAACAAATACCCAAATCTGTGCAGAAGCCTATCAGGATCTGATGGGGAAAAGCTGCAATAAAAATAAAAACTGGAAGAAAGGCTGAATTATTTAGCAAATGGCTAAGTCGCAAATTATTAAAAATGATTCATGCAATCATTTTGCAGATCATAATAATTTCAGTGTAGACATTTCTACCATGAAAACAAATAAAAACACAAATAAGCAAGTGAGGAATATAATAAAGTAAACGTATGAGTGATCAAGACAAAAAATAATAACTCAAAGATGGTTTCTATTTCCCACCGGTTGCTCAACAATGAGCTGCTTAATGGACATGTTGCTGTTTCATGAATAACAAAATGTAGGCATATTTTACTGAAGGGAGTTTTCAAATTCCTAATACAATTATGCCAAGTCACAGAGTTCACAAAACTGCGGCAGATGTTGGAAAGTTCCAGTGTGTTCTTGTATGAACCATAGCCAGGGCGTTAGAATGTCAATTCATGAAAGCTTAAAAGGATAGTTCACCCAAAATGAATAGTTTCGTCATTCACTCACCTTCTTGTCATTCGAAACCTGTATGACTTTCTTTCCTCTGCAGAACACAAAAGAAGATATTTTGAAGAATGTTGGTAACCAAACAACACTGTCCCCCATTGACTTCCATCGTATGAACACAAAACCACAGGGACATTTCTCGAAATATTCTTTTGCATTCCACAGAAGAAAGAATCATATACATGTTTTAAATGACATGAGGTAAACAAATAATGACAGAATTGTTATATTTATGTGAAACATCCCTTTAAGGCAATCAAAACTGTGGATTAAAATCAAATTGTCTAAAATCAAGTTTGATGAACAGGTTTTGAAATGATACATCAATGAAGTCAGTATTCGACTGATTTTAAACACATACAGTGGCAATAAAACAAAAACAAGCAAGTATTTTTAATCAAGCAGACATCATATGGTGTGTATCTCAGCACCTGAGGTGTAGACGAGTTGTTTACATGTGCAGGTGCCACAGTGCACTTAAGGTGTGATGTAAGTTTCTCACAACATTACTCTGCAGGAGTGTTTCATAATGGCCTGGACTCACACCACAGCTGTCAGACAACACGTATACACTCATGTGTCCGTGAAGAAAACAGTGTCCAGTCACTAAGCCCCAAACAAATACCACCCATCCAACCACAGACATGAAGTTGCAGGTGACAGCATTAGGTTGACTAGTCTCTTTCGGTTCTTTGATTTGAACCATGAATGTTCTTAACGATTCATAAAGCACATATTTTTTGTGGAGTGACCATGAACATCATGTATGAAGTTCATTTCACACAGTCTGTCAGGTTACCAGTGAGGTTTTTAATTGCATGAGGGGGCTTGAGCTGTCCATCTATCTGTCTGTCTGCCAGGGTGCAATTTGTCTGGGAGGGGAGCCTCATTAAAAACATATGGAGAGCAATTATCTCTCGGGTCATTGCTTATCTTTATGAATTAATGTTCTGTAAACAAGAGAGAAGGAACAAAAACAACAAACCCAGCAGTGGAATGCTTTCTGTAGAGACAAAGGGGAATTGTTTCTATGAATCCAGGTTTGCATTAGTTTGTAGGGGTCACAATATACATGTATTGTCAATAATCATAATATTAAAACCATGATCTTTGAAATTGTGTTAATTCTACACATATGATGATATCAAAAATATTTGAGCACCTGCCATAGTAGGGAAAATCTATATCAGAGTCAATAGGGGATGAGATCTGTTTGGTGACTGACATTCTTCCAAACTTCTTCCTTTGTGTTAAGCAGAACAAAAAAATGTATACAGGTTTGGAACAATCTGAGGGTGAGCAAATGACAGAAGTTTCGTTTTTGGGTGACCTGTTCCTTTAAGAGCCACAATGGTTACAGACAATCTCTCCTAAAACTCAATTTTTAAGTGTGATTTCTTGGCCAAAAACGAGAAGACACAAAATTAACAAAATTAAAGATTATTTGTTGATTTGAAAACCATAATATATATATATAACATTGTTAATGTGAATTCTTTTGGTTAGGATTATGACATCCCTAGTTTGTACACACAAGGCAAAAAAGAGCTTCTGGCTCTGTTTGGATTCTGAGTCTATTACCCTGACCCTTTTACCATTACCTATTGTATTTTTGCACATATTCACACACTGTCTCAACTTATAATGTACAGTCACAAAAAATGTAATTCCGTTTTTATAAATTACTAGTATCTAACATCTAAAAGCTTGGAGTAGCCTACATATTGTAAAAAAAAACTAAGAAACAATCTAAACCCTCCAGGTCGTCCGAACTAAATCGGTGAACCAAAAAATATCTATATAAAATTCTCGATTTTCCACCCAAACAAGCTCTTATGATTTTACTGTGATTTTTAGAAATCATTTCCCCAGCAACTTCAGTAGGATATACTTTTAATCATAATGGAGGTTGGAACCGAAGTGGACATTTTGCCTAATGGAAAATCTGTATTCAATGGTGCCAAACAGCGCACTTCGTGCATATCAGATTGTGAAATGGCGTTTTATGTGGCCAGATGTTCCACACTTTCTATTTTAAGTGTATTACAGATTCAATGTGGTCTTGGTTTTTGTGACATCAGTCCTCATTTAAATGCGCCTCACATCCGTGTGGCTCAGCAGTAAGTCACTGGAGTGCGCGCTACACCTGCGGATACAGAGGTGCGCGCATCAGAGTGGAGGAGGGCGCAAGCACGTTTAAATACTGGAGACATCAGAAACCACATCACAGCATCACAGTGCGAAACACCAGTACACGGCAAAAACATGGCAAACGCTTACCTTCAAGGAGTAGAGATCTCCGCATCTCAGTTCCTGGATATATTTCATCATTACGACAACGATGGTAATTTCTTTCCCTTTTATTGTGGATTTCGTGAAGTGAAACAGTTTTTTGGGGAAAGAACAATTCGGGATTATTTTGCCACCTGCTTTGCAACCGGTTTTTCAAAGTTTGCTTGAAATTGTTTACCTGATTAATCTGACGTGAATTAACCTGTGACGATCTCGATCTCAGAATTGGGCGAACGAAAAATTGTCAGTCATTTCAGTCTGTATGTTTTTGAAATATATTTTTGGCAGAATTGAAACTGTTGTGTGATTGATTTGGAATGCTCTCAGGTAATGGATATATCGAGGGGAAGGAGTTGCAGAATTTTATCAAAGAACTACAACAAGCACGAAAACAAGCAGGACTGGTAAGTCACACGAGTTTTCTTTTACCTTCTGCGTCCTTGAAGCAAATAGATCGAGATAAACTGCAAACTATTGCGCTTTATCAATAACATTAATAATCATATTTTGTATTAATTACGACAGTAATTTGTAAAAGGCTGCACAGTGTGGCTTAAAAATAAGCAAAAACTGAAAACAGAATAAAAGTAATTTAGCAATACGCATTTCGCAAGATCTGTTTATACAGCATATGCGTATGGTCATGCTCTGTGGGTATGATGGATCCCTTTCGGTTCTGTCAAACGAGTGGCGCAGTAACTACAATATGATCTTGTCAGACCAAAGAAGCAGTGAGAGAGGACGAAAGCGAGACACTGACTTTATCTCTGCTTGTCTCAGTCAGTACACTAGAGTCAGTCCGTCCTGCATCTGTCCATGCACATCTGCTGCTCCTGCGCGCGGCTGCCTCATAGTGGATCAATCAAGGAAGAATCTTTGTTTGTTGTACAATAACTGCAGTCCTCTGTAGTTGCAATTACTTGATTGTCATGCTGTTAGTGTTATCTATAAGAGAACTGTGTTAAAAACAAAGAGGAAAGAGCCTTTATCAGCGTTGTTGAAGGGAACTGCTTGTGGTCTTGATGTAGTGGAATGAATTTGGATGAAACTCATTACTGGTGTGAACCGTAGTTTGTTTCAATCTAGAGTTGGGAAAACAGACTTGCTGTTGAAATATCCATGAAAACAACATTTATGGGGCACATTGCCAAACAGATACCTAATGATTTATGGCAGAAGTTTTGTACTGAATATCTAAAATATTGTTTAATTACGTTTAGTAATTACAGAAGCTGTCACCCAAAGCATTGCTGAAGGTCACATAGTGAGGGCACATCACACTCGAACATGCAACCTTCAAGTTACCAGTGCCGACGCCACACATCTGCATTACACCATTGCAGATAAAAATCCTGGCTATTGTCTATTCACGTGTTTTAAAGGGGATAAAAACTGTCCAATCCCCAACCTGAATACTGGTGCATAGGATGCATCCTGGAGGTCAGGGCCCTTTATTGCACTATTCATCACTTGATCCAGAGCCATTGTTTCATTGAGATTTCCGTGTCAATGAGTTTCAGACCTATTAGAGGTAAAGATGATGATGAAGGAGGTGATGAAGTATGACAGAACTGGAGAATCAACCTCTGGCTCATTTCTCACCTCTAATGATGTCGTCATGCTCTGCTTTCCAGTTCTTATACAGTGAATGTGTCTCAGAAGCCTCACATATATTCATTTATTCACACATTACGGTTATCTGTTCTGTGTTATTTGTCTATCTGTGCCCACCTTAGCTTAATTCAAGGACAGTTAATGTGTTCTGCGGTAAAGGTTTCTTGCCACAGTGTGAAAATGAATCTACTGTATATACCAATTTGTCTATTAATGATTCATGTCTGCAAAGAATATAACCCCTAAAAGCGATTTATGAGAGCTAAACTATATATCTAATGGTTTATACAGTATAAAACAGAAAAACATTGAGAAATGTAAACTTTAAACACATTTAAAGTAATACCGTAATACTACTTTGTTTTAATTCAAATTTCAGTAGCTACTAAATCCAAAATATTTCACTTAAAACTGAACCTAAAATAACCTAGATAACGGTAACCAATACACATTACTAAATATAAAGATGAGTATTTTACAACGGATATCTAACTGTAATGATAGAAACAAACGCATAACAGAGATGAGACAAAAGGAAAACAGTAATTCTATAAGGATAATTACAAAGACCACTTCAGATGATGTAAACAACGCTCGACACTGGTCCAGAAGAACTTCCTGTTACTACCCACAAAATATATATAACCAAATCAAAATGTTAAACAAATATGTTTAAAATGTAATTATGTATGACACCGGAAGCGCCTCTGGTTTACATCTTCATTTGTTCATTTATCAATATTTTGATTCAAATTCATATTTGTCCATTTTTATCTGCTAATGTGATGTTTTGCACTTGCTTTGCATACTCTACTACTGTACTACACTAAATTATACCAAGATGCCCTGTTATCTGGGCAGGTTGTTTGAGGAAAGAGGCTTCTGCCGTATATGTATAAAGCGCAGAAGGAAAACACAATCAGCATTGTGCAATCTGGACTGAACATAACAGCATGTATAATTGTCTTTGCATATTGGTCTTCTTACACATCAGCAAAAACTTCTGTAGTAAATAGACTGTAACCGCAGGAAGCTTTGTTTTCTTAGAATTACTGAATATATTAGGACTGCCTGTTCATTGAATGTTTTTCCTCTAGGAACTAACAGACAAAATGAAAGCCTTCGTGGAGAAATATGAACAGAATGCAGATGGGAAAATAGGTATCATTGAGGTAAGAAGTGTTCCTGTGCCTCAGGTGTTAAAGTATTGCATTATGGGTTTGGAACACCCAAGTGATAAAAAATGCACAGCTTGAATGCACTGTAAGTTGCTTTGGATAAAAGTGTCCGCCAATTTGTTATATGGAAATGTAAGAAAGCTAAATCTCCACGCTGAGGTAATATTTTCAAAAATCTTAATAAGATTTTATGACATGTGTCATGACACATTCCTGTCACCAGCAATATTGACCGAAACGCTGTCGTCTGCGGTGTCTTAAGTTCCAAAATTAAAAAGGTTTGGCATGTTGACAAAGGTAAATGTGTGGCTCTTGCCACCTGCCTGTAATTCTGAAATATAAAACACTACAATTCTGCAAAATATTAAGAAAAGACTAAATGCCATTTAATACTGACTCAAGACCATCATTCTAAAAAAGATCTGTATTGCCTGTTCACATTGAAGCACATGGATTTCTGCCAATCAGGGCAGCTGTCAGTAGCTCTCTCAGGAGCATCTTCTTTGAGATGTTATCTCTAAATGGATACCCTCAGATCTTGCTGACTTTGACATTTTCTTAACTGACATCTCTTCATGACTCACACCGTTACCCTCTCTTTCCCATAGAAATTCATTTGTATTACATGTACAATTAATCTCATCCTTCTTCTCTTGCAGTTGGTACAAATATTACCCACAGAGGAAAACTTTTTGCTATTTTTCAGACAGCAGTTAAAGTCCTGTGCAGAATTTATGAAGGTACTCACTGCTTCTAACTGAAATCATTTCCTGAACATTACATACTGAAATTACAATATTCACAGAGATCCTGTTTATTTTCGTTCGATTTCAGGCCTGGAGAAATTATGATGCTGATCACAGCGGATACATTGAAGCTGATGAACTTAAGGTCAGAAACTTATTTAATATGTTTATTATTTTTATCATTAAATATTTTATAAATAAACATGAAATATTATTAAAACTAATAATACTAAACGATTTGAGGATGAATCATCTCTATTTAAAAATGTCATGCTTGAGAAACCCTTCATGCTTATAGACTTTTTTTAATACAACCTTTTTTCTTTAACTTCTTGTGACCTAATAAAAACACAGCCGCAGAAATAAATAAGAGACCATTTCAAAATGAAACTGGAGAAACAGGTCAAAATAACAAAAAAGATGCTCAAATAATGCAAAGAAAACAAGTTTTATTTTCACTTTTAAGTAATATAACAGTATTTTGTACATGTATTTAGGAAAAGTTCCAAAATGATTTTTTATGTGATAACAGATTCTGGACTGGAATGGCCACGATACATCTAGAAATGCTGCATAAATGAACGTTTGGAACGGTGTCTTAATTTTTTCCGTGGCTATATTATGTCCTTGAACATTTAACATGAGCATGAGGTTTAAGGTCTTCTCAACAAAAGACCTTTTTACAATAAAATAATTAAAGACGCCCGTCACCTTAACCTAACGTCACTGGCGCAAAAGCAAATCGTACTAAAATGTACGAATGAGATTGTACAAATTAGCCTCAGTTGGACATCATTTTTGGCGAGGACCGTACTTTAGCATCCATATATTAGTCCGTGAATTCTGCCAGTCTGTAAATGTAATATAAAATTATATTGTTTTTCAGAACTTTTTGAAAGATTTACTTCAGAGGGCCAAAAAACCATATGACGAGAAGAAATTAGAGGAATACACACAGACTACGGTAAAACGGCTCCAAATCTTAACAGATCTAGCTGCATTTAACGCCACCTCAGAGAGTTTTTCCAATTTAAGAGAGGAAATGTTGTTTGAATTTTTACAGCTTAAAATCTTCGATTCGAATAGAGACGGGAAATTATGTCTGTCAGAAATGGCGAGGTTAGTGGGTTTTGCGAATTCATAAATATTTATCACTGGCTTTTAACGCTGATGTGAAAACTGGGAATGTGGCGTCCCTTATTTTTAAACAGGCTGTTACCAGACCAGGAGAACTTTCTACTAAAATTTCAGGTTAGGCTCCATTAAGAATTCAGTTTACACCATCATTCTGAACATAACCTCCTCATCTGAACAAACGGTTTTCCTCTTTTCATCAGGGTGTAAAAATGGCCAGAAAAGAGTTCAACAAGATTTTTGAGTTCTATGATCAGGTAAGTCCCTAAATATGCATCTGTTCATCAAATCCTTTGTGCAACCTTAAATTACAGCACATGAAGGCAAAAGCTACGGCTGGGCACTAAGTGGGCACAATCAAGCACAGTGTCTGTATTTGTATAAGCACTGAGGAAAGCAGGCATTAGTATGCAAGGACAGATCTTTATCTGGATATCACTGCCAACAACTTTAAACATTTCTGTCCAGGCTTCATTGTAATGTATCACTGTGTCCCTGAATGGGTCGAAATCTTTACTGTTGATGACAGTAGCCCTGATCTATATTGACTGGCAGGTTCAGGTTGCACACATGCCTGGACATTTAAAAATACAGAGTAATAATGCAAAAGACAACACATGCCGAAAATCCGGAGACTGGCTTCAAACCCATTCTTTCAACAGACCAATAAAGGGATAGTTCATCCATAAAAATCCAAACACAAAAGAAGATATTTTAAGGAATGGTCTCAGTGGTTTTGTGTCCATACTATGGAAGTCAATGGGGGCCAATGCTGTTTGGGTACCAACGTTCTTCAAAACATCTTTATTTGTGTTCTGCAGCAGAAAATCACAACTCAAAGTGCATTGCTATTTCAGGAGGACATCTAAATGTCTTAAGGCATCTGAAGGAAGTTTAAGGCCCAGTTTCTCTGGCTGTTATTTCTCCAGAGAACCAAATGAGCACCCCGAGACCCAGCATGTCATTGCATTGACTGTGCAAAACCGATCCTCAATGCCCCGATTTTCAATCTCTACCCAGAGAACATTGCATGAGGCATCACTAATGTCTCCGCAGCAAATACAGGAAATGATGGTAAAGTGGCACGACGCTGAGTTTCCTCAGTGGCTGTCACAAACGTCTGCTTGTTAACGTTCACGCTGCTCTCCGTCTCTTGCAGGACAGGAATGGTTACATGGATGAAAATGAGCTTGACGCCCTCCTCAAAGATCTTTGTGAGAAAAACAGCAAGGTAAAAGTCTAACAGACCAATTATTATGAAATTTTGGACCTTCGTTCTCAGAGATAAAACGAACATTAAAGATGTTCTTTCTTCAACAGATGCTAGAAGTAAAAAAAATCCCGACATATAAAACCGCCATCATGGCTCTGTCTGATGGGGGAAAGCTCTACAGAACAGAGTTAGCGCTCGTGTTGTGCACAGAGGCGATGTGAAGCCCCTCCGTCAAACACAACACCCACCCCTCTGTACTCATACCCAGAGCCATTGAGAGAGAGAGAGAGAGAGTAGCGTCAACTCCGTCGACTCCAATGGAACGGTTTTTTCACAGCAATGGAGGCTCTCAATAGTTCCCGGAAGTTACTAGTAACGCATGGAGCTGCGACTAAACAGACCAACTGAGGTAAACTTCTAACCCATGAAAGCCATTTAATGAATAAAAAAATGAAAGAAATAAAGCATTTAGAGAGAAAACATAACTTCCTGGAACTATCTGAAAGCTCCATGAATCACGTGACGCTCCAGCGTTTTGGACGTCCGTTGGCAGAACTCTCTCTCTCAATGGCTCTGGACTCATACCATCCCAGAAGCACGCCCACCGCTCACCTGTCAGGTGTAAAGTAGCTAGATCATATGTACTGTACATTTACGTTCTTTTATTCTGAACATTGACTTCACAACACGTACTTTTCGATTCGTTGTTTCTACCGTTTCTAACTGTACAGATTTTTTCGATAATAACAGATACGAAACTTATGAACTGCACCATGCGCGCCGCATACATGAAACATGTCCTTTAACAAAGAGGACACGGTAAGAAATACCTACCCAACATCAAATATATACGCCAACATTTATTAAATGAATATTCTTCGTAATAACCAATTTATCTTACAATATTGTAGCAAAAAGCAATAACATGGTACAGAATGCTGAAACACATGACCTGTTGGTGGGACCTAGATTGAACTTTAAAGGACTACTGTACGTTTACTTTGCGATGCATGTTTGTAGATGGCAGCTCGTGGGGCATTTCTGACTGTAAGCACATGCCGAGTATAACGCATCGCCCCGGTCCTGTCTCTGATGTTAGATCAACATTATTTTGCACTGTAAACAATGACCTGCTCTTCTATGCTGAACACAATAGACACTGTGTAAGAAGATATTAAACTTATTGAAAGACTGACTAAATGACATATATTTTGTGTGCGTTGTGTACATGTTTCTTCCATCCACAGAGATTAGTTTCATATAACGGCATCACAACATGCATTATGTTAGTTTGTTTAGTACATAAAACCATTCTTCAGTGTAAAGCCCTGCCTTGACATGGTGCATGATTAAGCGCTTGCTTGGAGTTTAAACAGATCAACGATCTTATCTTGGAAATTGAAGCGGTGACCTTCGAAAGATGGACAGTCACGTTTTGTGTAGAACTGCAACATATTGTTTCATTTGTTACCAAACAGATACATACTCAAACGATAAACCAACTTCTCCATGGTAACTTATATATTTTATTTTATTTTCCATGATCAAGAATGCATTCAAATTGTTATTGGAATAAAGAAATTAAAATATTAAATGTGCACGATTATCATATTTTACGTCTGCTGATTTTGACTAGATACTGTTGAATAGTGCTTGTTATTTCTCTAAAAGTACCCATTGAAAATTCAAATCCACATATAACTAAAACCTCAAGACTCAAAATAAATGTTGCTGCTGTCCTTCCGAAACATAAATCATTATTATTAGTCACCCTTTATGTTCGGTTTTGCAAATACATAAAATAAGTGCTTGTCAACACAGTATTTAAAGGCGGGGTAACCGATTTCCGAATTACGCTTTAGACAACCGAGTCGGGCCGAGTACCAAAACAACCTTGTAGCCAATCAGCAGTAAGGTACACAGGACGGACATTAGCCGAGACGAGCGCTGACGAAAGCTAAAGATGGGGGTAGGGGTGTGTTTGTTTTGGTGATTTGAACATCAACAACGGCTAAGAGAAATCAGACACCCCGCCTTTAATAATTAAAACAGTCGTTTTTTTATTTCCTAAAAAATATTTGGACATCAGAGGTTTTGGAAGGACAGCGACAATGTAAAAATAAAGTTCATAATAAAGTTGACATATCAATTTGAGGTATACTCATTATCTTTGTTACAACAGAAGACAGGCATTAGAACTGTTACTGCACGTTCACAATGGGAATTCTGTCTTAGCAGGTTTAAGATCCTTTTGTGCTTCTGATCATTGCCTCCATCATGGCCCACTGCTCTTTTGTGACCTGCCAAATAAAATCAAGGTAAACAGATGAAGTAATCATTACTCCCTGCTCTACACATGTGATGGACTGAGTTAAAATCACCTTCTTCAGATCATTGAACTCTCCAGCCATGGAGACGTATTCACCTCCATCCATTCTGATGACCTGCAAGGACAGGGGAGTCATTAACGCTGCAAAAGTTGTAAAAACAGATAATTAGATGCTCTGTCAGAGATCCTTAACTTTAGGGCCATTACAGTAATGTGCCAGCCTGTATATATCGATCTCTAGAGAACGGGTTCTTCTAATCCTCCACAATTTCATCACAGAGAGTAATACAGAGAGAGAGGGTGGCAGTGTATGCCCTTGGCTCTGTCTTTTTTTGGCTGTAAAAGGAGAGGTCCTGTGGGGGAAGATGGTTGGTTGAGCTCTTGCCCGGAGAGACGCAAGGTCACCAAACTCACCGCGCCTGACACCCAGCTGGCATAATCGCTGCAGAGGTAGGCGGCGAGGTTGGAGATCTCGCCTGGAGTGCCTAAACGACCCGTGGGTATCCTATCCATCACAGACTTCTCGAACATGCCCGTGGGATCCAGTCTGCTAAAAGCACCCTTCAAAAAGATAGGGGGCGCTGTAAGCATGGGCACGGATATATTGTATGGCAAGCCGAATTAGCTTTTAATCATTCTCAGGATATCAATTTTTGACAATTAAATTTTTACTAGTAAAAAATATAATTCTTGATATCAAGAATAGAATTTCTACTAGTAATAATTGCTATTTTTGATATCAGTAATTACATTTTCACTAGTAAAAATGTGAATTCTTGATATCAACAATCACGCCATCACTCGCAGAAATGTGTATTCTTGATATCAAAAATTGAATTTCAACTAGTAAAAAACATAATTCTTAATATCTTTAAATCTGAATATCAAAAATTATGGTTTTTACTAGTAAGAATTGCATTTCTGATATCTGAAATTGAATTTGAATGGCAGCCTATTGTGTTATTTAACTAGTAAAAATGCAGATATCAAGAATACACATTTCTGCGAGTGATGACGTGATTGTTGATACCAAGAATTCACATTTTTACTAGTGAAAATGTAATTACTGATATCAAAAATAGCAATTATTACTAGCAGAAATTCCATTCTTGATATCAAGAATTATAATTTTTACTAGTAAAAATTGAATTGTTGATATCAAAAATTCATATCCTGAGAATGATTAAGCTAATTCGGCTTGCCATATATATTGAGGTGTTTTTTTTAAATACATGCGAGTAAATTAACTAACAAAATAAGGGTCTTATTCTTTGCTTATTCATTCATCTTTTTTATGAACACAATACCTTGGTTTTGATTGGTCCGGGCTGAATGACATTGAATCTCATACCGTGTCTGCCCCACTCTGCTGCAAGAGACCTGTGGGTATGAGAGAAGCAGTCTGAGGACACAATGATTCAATTCAGACCTTTCACACTGGTCTGACTGATCTAGAATTTGTCCCATGTTTTCCAGGGATATCTGGTCATTCATCACCGCTTCAAGTGCCATTATCTCCCCGAGACCGACTCTACTGTTAGGTTTATCACGCAGGGGAATGACAGTGGCTCAGGGTACAGCACTATGGAGTACAATAAAAAAAATCTGTATTCAATAAATATACTTGAGTGTAATTACAAATAAGGCTAGAAATTGATACTACTGCATATGTCAAATTGTCTTATATGTCAAAGAATAATTTATTCAGATGTATAACTTCTCCATGGAATCAAGACCATTAGAAAATAAGACCTATGAAAAGCATGCATTCCATGTGTAGACCATCATGTGCTCATGAATTGGCATCAAATCTACAATTTCATATAACAATAGACATTTTACTATGAAAATGGTCAAACATGTCATGAGAGAATATCTTTATAATAAGATACCGATCAGAGCTCCGAGGTAAACAATGTGCTGTTGTTTTTCCCTTTTGTTACTCTTGGAATATTTAACATCCCTTAATCATGATTCAACCCCCTTAAGGGAAAAAGATCAAGATCCCATCTCACAATTAAAATGTAAATGAAACAAACCGCCACCTTCATTATGTTAATGTATGCAGGCCTTGAAAAAAAAAAAAGATTAGAAGGACATTTGACATTCGCCTCAAATGAAGCCACAGCCTGCTAGCGTGTGCCATCTGAAATGCTGTCTGACTCCGGAGGTAAATAGGGTACATACTTGCACAGCGTTTCTACTCCAGATTTAGCCGCGGCGCTTGGCACGACAAACCCAGAGCCGCTCTCAGCGTAGATTGTGGTGATGGCCAAAAAGGCAGCACCTTTTCAAATAGATACAAAGAGTTTAATGCTTCATACTAACTATATAAACCATTATAATAAATATATTGTGTGTCCAAAATGTTCAGTATTTATACTATGCATATTGCACTTCGACTTAATAGGGTAATTAAACATTTTGTAATTACTATATGTTGATTGAAGATGGAAAAAAAGAGGTAAAAATCGCACAAGGAGCCAGGCTTCTGAATAGATTACGTGCCACTTTCCTGTACTATTCTTGAAAAAATGTCTTTATTAAAAAAGTCTTTATTATTTATGCAACATTCTCAAAATATTGCATATGAGATGTGCAAGAAGCCACAGGAAACTTATGAAATGTGCACTTACTGCCATCTAGTGGTCATACTAACTAATCAAATACAAAAAAAGTTTGTACACATCAAAAAACAAAACAAAAAAAGAAATAATATATTTAAAATTATTATTAAATATATTGTATTTAATATTATTATTAAATATACATGTGGAAATAATGTAGACATATTTTCTATAACCTTATGAATATAGTATTTACCTTTCTCAGCTTTAATGAGACGTTTCCCAACCTCCAGTGTGATGTAGGCCGTGCCGTTCAGGACAATGTCAGTAATGGTTTTCCAGGCATTAGGTGAAAGCTTCTCTGAGGGGCTGATGAAGTTTCCAGCAGCATTGTTTATCACCACCTGTGGGACAGAGAACCAAGATGATGGAATCATACCAAAATGTGCAGGTTCAGTCAGATCTAGGAGTTTTATGTGTTTGGAGAATCTACTGTGTCTTTACTGTGGAGGTGAGGACTTGAACCTACATCAGGTAGACCGACATCATTGACAAGCTGGTTGACAGCAGCCTCCACTGAAGCTGGATCTCTCACATCACACTGGATAGCATGAACCTTACACATCAACACATTTATCATGTGTATAAAAGAAACAAACAAATACATTTAATTAATTCAACAAAAATCACAATAATCCTGAAACACTGAGTTGCAATGCTACAGCTCTGAGAATTTAAATGCAACTTGTACAATAATATCCATGTACCTTGTTTCCAGTCTGCTGTGAAATTTCATCAGCGGTTTTCTTCAAAACATCAAGTTTTCTGGAATAACAGAAAGTAACATCAACATATAACTTTATTACATTATTTAAGCTATGGGTGTGACTTATGTGCCAAAACATTACGACTGCCACCATAGATGCAGATGAAAGAGGGGTGACTAACCTGCTGGCTATCACACATTGTGCCCCCAGAGCAGAGAGATTGGCGGTCATGCCTCGCCCGAGTCCAGTGCCCCCTCCTGTGATGAAGGCCACCTTGTTTTGAAAGGTCCCTGGAGGAAGCATAACACCTTCAGACGCTGGAAAGAATCCAGCTGGAGAGGAACTGCTCTGGTATAAAGTGTCTGTCCCATTTCCAAATAACTGAGGATGCAAACAAGAAATATTTCAGATTTTTAAAGATTAGCCTAAACCAGCAGAAAGCAAAGAAACTGTTGGAAGTGGGTCAAAGGTCATTAATACTTTGACAAGGTAAAGCAGGTATGCACAAATAAGTACAAATATTCAAAGTAAGTTTAATACTTAAATCAATTTGTATTTTTTGGGAGGCAACAGGTGTAAAACGTAAATCATGTTTACATGCATTATTATCCATCCCAGTGTGTCACTTTATATATTCCCATCCATTTGAACATTTTAGTAGCATATATATATATATATATATATATTATAAATGTTTTTCCAACCTATAAAATCAAAACACAACACTTGAGACGTTATAATCATTAAATAAATTATTTTGCATTAAAATCCAAGGAGAAAATTAAGTATATAAAAAGAATTCTCTACCCGTGCTGGAGTGACAAACTTAACCGGGGTTAAAAATCTATTTAGCCCTCTCAAAAGCACCATGACGTCAAAAGAAATCTTTTTAAAGAGTTCAAAACAACCCTGCAGACAAAGTAGTGAAGTCAGAATCATCAACGTCGCGTGAAATGACTCTACAATAAAAGTCCCAACTCCCTGATTATTCTTCCGGTTTCCTGTTCGCCCCGCTGATCTAGAATCAGCCGCGCAACGCATTCCTCCAATAGCGTGTCTGTAATGAGTGACGAACAGATCCCGTATCAGCCAATGCGGTCACAGTCTTATACCTCTATTTCATTTCTGATACATAATAACAGACGGAGCTGATCTTTGACGTCAGTGTCTGTATATTGTATCATTTCGTACATTTAGCTAGTATCGCAAAGTATTAACGCGTTTAAAATGTAGAGCGTCTTTTGAGTCCGAGAGAAATTAACAAGCTGACCAGCTAACCTGCTTGATATTTGACAACGCTGGGACCCAAACATCAGGTAAACAACATGTTTATGTTTATGTTAATGCTTCATTATACACATTACATATGTCACTGACAGTTTATATTTAGAGAAAATAACAATAATGCAGTTGCTCTGAGTTTTGGGTGTTATTTTAGCTACTGTTGCTAACAGATATGATGCAGCAATTCATGTCGCATGACACTGTAATGTGATAGAAAGCAGACACCGGACACAACTGATGTATAACATGAATTTGCACGTCTTTTGTAAATAATTACTGGAAAGTCATTTTCAGTAATCATGTAAAAAAAGACTCATAACTGTTACAACCCTTACACAACGAAAATGTGTTTCCCTACATATTAACTGTAAATATATTAAATAATTTTATAATGCTTGTTTGAATAATACATTTATAATTAATATGTAATAATATTACAATTTATTACATAATAATACGCAAGGAAATGCAGCTTTTAAATGAAAAATAGCAGGTAAATAATGTAATGCATTATTTATTATATTGCAAATATTATTTAATATATTGTATTATTTTTCCAGTATATTCCTATATATTTTAGTTTAGTATAGGAAGAATCTTCCCACATAAAAAATACTGTAGTACACTGTGGTAAAATTCCTAGATGCCTAGATAATGTTTTTAAAACTTGCTATAGTAAATAGAAAAGAATTCAGTATTTATTACAGTTTATCAGTTTAATATAGTCATTATGACAGAATTCTTATATATAGTATACTATGGTATGATGCATTTAATATACTACAGTTTACTACAGACTAAAATACTTCATGTGTTTTGATGACAAATATCCAGCCGTCCGGTCATACAAAATAAATTGTGATTTTTCTGTCTCTCTGTCTGTCTATCTAATCTCTATTAGGTAGAGAATTGTCTTGGGGACGACCATCTCTAACCCAGTAAGATGGGGAATCAGCTAGCAGGAATCGCTCCATCACAAATACTCTCAGTGGACAGTTACTTCTCCGACATCCATGATTATGAGTATGACAAAAGCCTGGGCAGTACACGGTTCTTCAAAGTGGCCCGAGCCAAACATAGAGAGGGTTTGGTGGTGGTTAAGGTCTTTGCGATCCAGGACCCCTCCCTGCCCCTGACCAGCTACAAGCAGGAGCTGGAGGAGCTGAAAATCCGACTGCACTCTTGTCAAAACTGTCTTCCTTTTCAAAAAGCCACGCTCACTGAAAAAGCAGCCATTCTATTTCGCCAGTACGTACGTGATAACTTGTACGACCGCATCAGTACGCGTCCATTCCTCAACAACGTGGAGAAGAAGTGGATCGCCTTCCAGATCCTCAATGCTGTGGATCAGGCCCATAAATCCGGTGTGCGTCACGGCGACATTAAAACCGAGAACGTGATGGTGACAAGCTGGAACTGGGTGCTGCTTACGGACTTTGCTAGTTTTAAACCCACGTACTTGCCCGAGGACAACCCTGCAGATTTCAACTACTTCTTCGACACGTCCAGGAGGAGGACGTGCTACATCGCTCCGGAAAGATTTGTGGATGGCAGCATGTTTGCTACAGAAAGTGACCAGACAACTCCGCTCGTGGATCTCTCCAGCAATAGCCAGAGGACCAGAGGAGAGCTCAAGCAGCCCATGGACATCTTCTCAGCTGGTATAAATGTTGTCACGGTGGTCGTGGAATATAAAGGGACATCTGATTCGGCATTGACGTTTTTGCATTCGTTCTTTTTCAGGATGTGTGATCGCAGAGCTGTTCACAGAAGGCGTTCCACTCTTCGATCTCTCACAGTTGCTGGCTTACCGTAACGGACATTTCCAAACCGAACAAGTGCTGATGAAAATTGAGGATCGAAGTATAAGAGAGCTGGTACAATTTCTTAACATTCCTTTTTGTAGATGTTTAGCATGCGTTTACCTAAACTCATACTTACTTACGTCCTTTGAATCTCTAGGTGGTGCAAATGGTACAGCGAGAACCAGAAAAACGTCTGACGGCCGAAGAATACCTGAAACATCAGCGAGGCAAAGCTTTCCCAGAAATCTTTTACACCTTCCTCCAACCCTACATGGCCCAGTTTGCCAAGGAGGCCTTCCAGTCCGCTGACGAAAGGGTGCTGGTGATCCGTAAGAACCTGGAGAACATTCTGAACAACCTGTGCGGGCACGCTGGAAAATCCGAAAAGCAGGAGAAGGCATCTGAGGAGCTTAGTTCTTCCAAGGAGCAGGGTCTGGTGGTGCTGGTGTCGGTGATCACTTCCTGTCTCCAGACGCTGCGCTTTTGCGATTCCAAGCTGGCGGCACTGGAGCTGATACTGCATCTGGCAGGTCGGCTGAATGTGGCGATACTGCTGGACAGAATCACGCCGTACCTGCTGCACTTCTGCAACGACTCCATGCCCCGCGTCAGGGCTGAAGCCGTGCGCACGCTGACCAAGGTGCTCGCGCTGGTCAAGGAGGTTCCTCGGAACGACGTTAATATCTACCCGGAATACATCTTGCCTGGGATCGCACACTTGGCCCAAGATGAAGCCACGATTGTCAGACTTGCTTATGCAGGTAAAATAGAAGGAATTGTTTGTGTGATAAAGTGACAATTCTGTCATCATTTTGTCACCCTTTTGTCATTTCAAACCTGGATGACTTTATTACCAACATTCCTCCAAATATCTTCTTTCGTGTTCTGTAAAAGAAAGAACGTCACGCAGGTTTGAAAGGACAAGATGGTGAACATTCTAAGTCAAATGAAGCCCATTTACTTTTTTAAAAAAGGTGAAGGCACCTTTTTAGTCGATGTCCTCATCAATCCATATTTTTCTTCTACTTACTCTATCTGCCATCATTTTACTTTGTAATGCCCACTTTTCACAATCTATTGTAAAATGGTGTCAGTAAGGAAATTGGGTTGCAAAAGCATGTTTCATGTTGATTTCAACATGAAAGATAAAAACATGATGATGGTAATGAATGATTGACCTTATGTCTTGTGGTTTCTATAGAAAACATAGCTCACTTAGCTGAGACAGCTCTGCGTTTTCTGGAGCTGGTGCAAGAGAACAACTTGAGCTCCGAACAAGACTTAAATGGAGAAGACACAGAAGAAACTCTTCACCCTAATGAAAACTACGATTCAGGTAAATATTGGTTCTTTCATGGTCTCCCGATGTCCGACTCTTCTTCAAACTCCATTAATAACTGAGGTTCAGTCGTTGTGGAGATTATTCATCTCTTGTCTGTAGAGTTGCAGGCACTACATGAGATGGTTCAGCAGAAGGTTGTGACTTTACTGAGCGATCCAGAGAACATCGTCAAACAGACGCTGATGGAGAACGGCATCACGCGCCTCTGCGTGTTCTTCGGCCGGCAGAAGGCCAACGACGTGCTCCTCTCCCACATGATCACCTTCCTCAACGACAAAAATGACTGGCACCTCCGTGGGGCTTTCTTCGACAGCATAGTGGGTAAGTTGCCATCGCGTTGTGGCAACGTTCCTGCAATTAATCTTCCATAATTTCCTTTGAATCATGCTAGAACCGTGCTGTAAGCTACATGAACAAGTCGGAAACATACGCTTGCAGCCTAGTAGCCAGATATTCTCCTCCCTGCAGGTGTAGCCGCATATGTGGGCTGGCAGAGTTCCTCCATCCTGAAGCCTCTTCTGCAGCAGGGCCTGAGTGATGTTGAGGAGTTTGTCATTTATAAAGCTCTCAACGCTCTTACTTGCATGTGTCAACTGGGATTGCTGCAGAAACCTCACATCTACGAGTTTGTCAGTGATATCGGTGAGAGAAATGCTCTTGTCTTGTATTTCTACAGTGTATGCAGTAGGCTTTGTAAATCTATTGTGTGTTCATTACAATGTTACTATCCCAAAGCTCCTTTCTCGTGTCACCCCAATCTGTGGATCCGCTATGGAGCTGTGGGTTTCATCACTGTGGTCGCTCAGCATCTAAACATCGCTGACGTCTACTGCAAACTCATGCCCCATCTCAGTCCCTTCATCACCCAGCCTATTATACAGGTGAGAAAACATCATTCTTCAATTTTCAGCCTTTACAGACCTGGGGACCGCCAGCTGTGGAATCCCGTGATAATCATTTTCTTTCTCAAGAACTCAATATTTATTGAAGGACATTCACCGTAGTGTTTGGAGGAAGATTTTAATTCGGTTGAATCTTTATTTAGTCTTATTCGGTCTTTATCGAAGTCACGCTTTTTCTTGATATCGGCAGATTGATAAAGAGATCGTGCTGCTCAGCGTGCTGAAAGAGCCAGTGAGTCGTTCCATCTTCGACTACGCACTGCGTTCCAAAGACATCGGCAGCCTCTTCCGACACCTGCTGCTCCGGCAAAAAAAACGCAACGGCTCCATCCCAGAATGCCCCATTCCAGAGGACCCTGCGATCGCTCAGCTACTTAAGAAACTTCTCTCACAGGTGTTAGAAAACCTTCCTACATTTTCTGCTCTGCTGTAGTTATAATTCATGTATACTTGTAAATGTACACGGCTACTTAAAAGGTTACTTGGCATTAGACAAACAAAATTATTATCGTGCATTAAAATGAGTAACATTTATTTATTAAAGTAAAGATAAAGTATTTGAATTTATTAATTGCATCTTGAAGAAATGATGTACAGCAATTATGCAAGCATAGCATTCTTGTGGTAGCATCCCTTGTTGTTTCAGGAATTCCACATATCGAGCAGCCATAAGCCTAACCCTAACCTAGGGATACAATAGTTGATCCAAAAATAAAATCCTGTCATCATTTATTCAACCTGTATGACTTCCTTCCTTCCGCAGAACACAAAAGAAGATATTTTGAAGAATGTTGGTAACAGGCCTCCATTCGCTTGCATTGGTTGCATTGTGTCCATACAATAGAAGTGCTGTTCGGTTACCAACTTTCTTCAAAATATCTTCTTTTGTGTTCAGTGGAAGGAAGAAAGTCATACAGGTTTGAAAAGACAAGAGGGTGAGTAAACGATGACAAAATTTTCATTTTTGGGTGACCTATCCCTTTAACCCGAAGATGTTGAGCCAGGATACCAATGATCACATTAAGCTCTAATCACGTGATCTCTTTCAGGGAATGACAGAAGCTGAGGAGGACAAGCTGTTGGCTCTCAAAGATTTCATGCTCAAGTCCAACAAGGCCAAAGCCAACATCATAGACCAGAGTCACCTGAATGAGGGTGTTCACAGCGGCATTATTGATCTCGGAACGCTGGGCATCACCGGTCGACAGGTGGACCTTATCAAACCCAAGCAGGAGTCAGAAGACAAAAGAGGTGTGCTGCACGCTGGTGTTATCACAGTACTTTAGTTAATTAAGCCCACTCATTCCATTGGTTTACCATTGAAATTAATGCCATATATTTTTTATTTGTGTACAGATTTCATCAATACTGTCTCTGGTATATTGCTAGTTCTTGAGCTGTGTTTGGTGTTACGTTTAAATCTTACACCTTGACTAACTCAGACCTTTCTCAGTTTTGTCAGAACTGAGAATTCACAATTTGGTAGCTGACAAATATACTGTAAATGTGTCCTATGGTGTGGCAGGAGATATGTAGAAAACACTAACAATGAAG
Organism: Triplophysa rosa; assembly: GCF_024868665.1. Taxonomy (NCBI): domain Eukaryota; kingdom Metazoa; phylum Chordata; class Actinopteri; order Cypriniformes; family Nemacheilidae; genus Triplophysa; species Triplophysa rosa. The sequence continues at coordinate 24,978,765 of NC_079897.1, read as the reverse complement.
AACATCTCTTTTATGCTATTATGTATATAAGTAGTCGTCATATAAAATAATATATTATTTAAAGTTTGTTTTCTAAATTTGTGCTATGTCACTCCATAGGACGCATGTATGGTATATTTGTCAACTACCCAATAATATAAACATTTCACACACAATAATACTAATAATGCTTTTTGTTGCAGTCGGTTTGTTACAAATTTATAGATGTGTCGTTTTCGCGTGTGTGACAAATGAATTCATTTAAATGCTTATGAATCCAAAATCTGCAGAATTTTTCCAGGAGCTTCCATTCATTTTTTCCCAGACTTCACTGGAATTCTAAGGCATAATGGGCAATAAAGACGCACGGATATGAGATATTACACGTTTTTAAAATGTCATTTTATATTTATTAACGTTTTGGCAAAATTTCACAAACATAGTAAATTGTGAACCAATGTGCATCTTTATAACTGCATGGGCAGCAAAACTGTGGGGGGTTTGCTTTGTACAAAAAGTGAGATATTATTCGGTGAGATTAAATTTTGTTTGGGAAATAACATTTCATTTTTTGCTTTGCTACTATTTCCAGTTAACTAATATTAACTATAATAATATGAACTAATATAATTTGTGTTTAATATTGGGTTAAATAACAATGCACAGACTGAAAAAATTAATTGCCTGACTTTTTCCATGTGCCAGTCTACTTGTTATTATTTTAATGGAGCATTAAACAAAGTTTCTTGTGTCTTAGATCGGCTTTTAAAATGGATTCCTTTTCCCCTTCAGCTCGCAAACATACGAAACAGGATTCTAACTTGAACGAAGAATGGAAGAGCATGTTTGGTTCTCTGGACCCGCCCAGCTCCACCCCGACTCCTCCGACGGTACCTAATGTTCTAGTTCCGAGCAGTGGTGGGGAACCCAACGGAACTCTGGCTGGAGAGTGCCTGCTATCTGAGAGTTCCTCACAGACTCTTATCCTCCCTCATGTTTCATTCTCAGCCCAGGTCCACCACTGAGCCGACAGTGTGCTATCCATCCCCCCTTCCTTTTATCTCTGTCCTGCACTCTCCTCCTTCTCCCTTTTTGCCATCTTTTAACATCTTTCATTTCATGCAACACCTGTGTTACTGTGCATTTGCCTGTAATGCATTCAAGTGCAGTCAGTAGCATCTTAAACCTTTCAGCCGTATTAGTTACCCGATATGCTGTATTTGCCTTAAAAATGGCATGTGCTTCAACAATCGGGATTTTAACTTTTAACTTCCTTTTCACTCTCAAAAGGTGCCCGAGAGCGGAGCCGTGCAGCCCAGAAAAGCCACAGCACTCCCCACTATTCAGGTGGTGCAGTCCGTAACCGGAACGTCGACGTATCAACGGCGCATCACCACATGCAAGGCAGAGCTGCAGCAGCTAGTGCAGCAAAAGAGAGAGCAATGCAACGCCGAGCGCATGGCCAAACAGATGATGGAAAGTGCAGAGTGGGAAAGCAGACCTCCGTTGCCAGGTAGAGCTGTCAAATTGTTCACCCTTTGTCCAACGGTTTGTTTTTTGCTGTTGTGTCTGTAAGAATAGCTTTTCATTTTTTCTACGGTGATTCCAGGGTGGCATCCAAAAGGTCTACTAGTGGCCCATCTTCACGAGCACAAAGCCGCTGTGAACCGAATCAGAGTCTCAGACGAACACTCCATTTTTGCTACATGCTCAAATGATGGAACTGTTAAAATCTGGGACAGCCAGAAAATGGAGGGCAAGACGACCACCACAAGGTTAGTTAGAGTATGTCTTACAAACACTCTTTTCTAAGTTGTTTTATTTTACTGTTATATAGTGCTGCAAGATATGTAGAAATGATCACAACTGCTCATAACGCAATGGTTTTTAGTAACTAAATGATTGTTATTACATTTGAAAAAGTTTCGTATAGTCACCGTTTTAGGTCAATGCAGACAGCAGAGAAATTGGCGAGACTGAGAGTGATGCTTTATATTTCCTAAATGAATGTGAAACATTGCTGGTTAAAGCATTTTCTGTTTAAATATATTTTAAAATAACCTAATTCAGGAGGTTTTAATGTTTAAAAAGCATTAGACCCCCCAGTATGATCAACCTCGTGTGAGGAGCTCCCTTCCTAAAATTGACACGGCATCTTTTATAAACACCCTATTTCTAATCTGAAAAATTAATATTCTAAATCTTAAATTAGTTTTTATCAAGTTACATTATTATTTTTTTATTTTCATTATTGTAATGTATGGTTAAATGTATTCATTATATATTTATGTAACGAAGGTATTTGATTTTAATTGAATTGTATTTAAATGATTTTTTTTACTTTACTTGAATGTTATCTTTAAACAAACCATTTAGAATTACAAGGTTCTATCTGACATTTTTGTCAAAATTGAGTTATTCACATTATCTTATTCTGTGACAACTTATTTACATTATGCCATGTCTGTTTTTTTAAATGTGTACATTTGGGCCTTTTTTTAAGAAAGCAAAAAGGTTCTATGTACAAAATCGAATTATAATTTGGTTCTATATGGTTCTACCTGCGAGCCAATCGGCACTTTGAATGCACACAAAAGGACCAATCAGGATCAGCTTTCTTTGTCATGGGAAATATCTGAGGAAACAGTTCAACACAAAACAATGTTTAAACGAAAGCTCAAGGTTGACTGTTTTATTGATACTCTTGTCAAGGAGAGCAGCTCAAACTACAGTATTTCTTCTGTTTTAATTTAGGTTTTGTTAAGGAGTTTATTTTGAACTCTCATAATGCGATCAATGCCTACATTTTACTATGTAAAAAGTCAACAGTCTTAATTACAACATTAAACATTATAAGAATTAATTTGACCAGTCCCACCTTCTATGGATTAAAGTCCAGGAGCTGCTTTCCGTCTAAACCAACGGAAACGGAATAGTTCCTGCAATAATGCGTTGAATTACCCACCATAAACCTACCTAAAACGAACATCTGCACTGGATAAAACATTTAGTTCTGCCTTTTTTGCTTAACTTGAACAAGAAAAAAATATGCGTCCATAAATATGAAATAAATGTCATAAAAGCCATGTAAATGTAACTTTTTTTTATACACGTCAACACATTATCAACACTAATTTCTTGTTTTAACACAAATTATAAGTAAATTGTTTGTGTTGCTTGAAAATGTATTGCTTTAATGAATGTTTTGCAGATAGAACCTTATAATTCCAAACTGAAAGTGATTTTTCAGAATCAGATGGTTCTGTCTGCGTTTGACCTGTTCCAAAAATGCCCATTTACAAAGTTCAGACAATGTTGATATTGTACGTTTACATTTAGGGTCTCTGTCTGTCTACTGTATGAAAGAGATTTGTTCCCCATGTCATTTTTGCTATATTAACTGCAAAAACTTTGAAGCTCAATATCTCAAAACTACTCAGAACGCAGATAGAACCTTATAATTCCTAGGCGATTTTTGTTATTTGAATCACATTTTCATTTGAATCTACAGCTCTTTGTTAATTTACTTATTTATTTAACCTTATTTATTTCATTCTCTAGTCTAGACCTTTCCATGGACGCCAGTTTGAAAACCTCTAGTCTAAATTGTCGTTCTGCATAATGTAAATTGCTTTATTTAGCAAGTGACGGCTTGTTGCATTTTAATCAATATCATGCAGCCCTACTGATATAGAACCAGTGATGTTGACTGAAAATGTTACCAATAAACACCACATTATCTGTTCAGGTCTGTGCTGACTTATTCTCGGATTGGAGGCTTTGTGAAAACGTTGACCTTTTGCCAGGGGTCACATTACCTGGCTGTGGCATCAGACAATGGTTCCATCCAGCTTCTCGCAGTTGAGGCAAACAAGCCCCCCAAATCGCCCAAAGTCCAGTCCTGTCAGACCAGGTGTGTGCAGGTCATATTAACAACTAACCCCACTTGTACCAACCTCAATTCCAAATATGTCAGCACCGTGTAGATGTAAACAAAAAATATAACCAATGATTGGATTCTTTTATCCGTCAATCATCTTTTCTGGAATTGAAGTTGAACCTTTTAGGATTTGTTTGTGTGCTGCTAAATAACAGGAAATAAGTAAGTCAAGACAATAAGCTTGTGAGAAATTCAATCTTTATTGATACATCGTCACCAGTAACAAACGCAGTTTGCTCATCAGAGTATTACTTAAACAGAACTTGTATGAAATCAGTGTAAGCAAGCATAATGCTATTGTGATTCATGAATCATTTTCTCTGAATCACTTTTTACCCAACTGCTCATTACAAATCATAGTAATGCAGGCGACCAAAGTGGCATACTCCTGAAAGTCCACACTGCCACTACCATCTGCATCCAGATCCTTAAAGATCTTGTCGATAGCTGCCTTGTCATCTGCTTTCTTTAACAAACAGAAAATTGTCATCAGTTGTGAATTTCACTTGTTAAGACAGCACGAGCGTACAGAAACTGTTCAAAGAAAATGTTCAAAAGAAACAGGTTCTTGTTGCCTCTTACCCCCAAGACATCACCCAGCTCTGCATTGAGCAGGTCCTTGAGCTCGGCTTTGGTCAGAGTGGTCTTGTCTCCCTCCTTTCCAGAGTGTTTATGAAAGCAGGAAATCATCAGTGCCATGGCTTTCTGAATTTGAGACATGTTGACTAAGAAAACAAAGAGAGGTAATTCATCTACTGTATTTAGTGTTGACAGTTAGTAGAGGATATTGAAATTGTCACACCCACTATCAGCTTTGTATACAGAACAGGTTACACATCCATTGTGCACTGGGAGTCAGAAGAAATTAATTTACATGAACAAGTGAATTTTGGCCAACGCCCTGAGCACACCTCCGCTGTCAACTGTTTGTGAACAAACTCATTTCTATCTGAATACTTGTCAGGACACGAGATCAGCAAAGCATGCTTGTAACCAAACAGTTCTTGGCTTCCATTGAATACCATAATAGGAAAACATGACAATGGCAGTCGAAAGTTTGCTTTCTAACATTCTTTAAAATATCTTCTTTTGTGTTCAACAGAACAAAAAAACGATAAAGCGAATTTCCCTACTATAGCAGTCAATGATGTCCAAGAAGTGTTTGGTTACCAGCATTCGTCCAAGTATCTTTCTCTGTGTCCATCAGAACAAAGACATTTGTACAGATTTGGATGAAGACAGCATTTATCATTTTTGGGTGAACTGTTCCTTTAAGTAACCAAATAGAAGTTTGTCTTAAAAACTATTTTCATATAGATTAAAGGATAATAACAAACTTAGGCCCGGTTTCATAGACAAGGCTTAGCCTAAGTCAGGACTATACCTTAGTTAATTTAGGCTATTTAAATTGCTTTTATTAAAATGCCTTAGAAACAACATAACCAATGTGCATCTCGAGACAAAACAATGGCACTGCGATATTTTAAGATATGTCAGGGCAAGATATTTTCAGTTAAGACGGCTCAAAGTTCCTTTTAGTCTGGGACTAGCCTTAAGCCTTGTCTGTGAAACCGGGGCTTAGTGTTCTAAAACTTTTGAAGCCCTCCACTTGAAATTTAACCAAACATCACAATTCTGAAAGTAGAAATCAAGGACTTTGCGCAGCCAATGATTTACATCGGTTGTAGTGCAGATGTAGTGCAATACTGAGATCAGTTGAGGATTGAATGCTTCACTGTGAAGCAGGTAGTAATTGAGTTTAGCCCATTAAAACCTGCACCAATGTGCTGTATTGTACCTAAAATAGTTCTGTTAGTACCAAACCCCACCTGACATTTACTCACCTCAGATTTCTGTAGAGTTCCCAAGCAAGCAAAGAAGGAAGCAAGAGTGATGTTGAGGCTGGAGAGACAGACCTTTTTATATGCAGAGAATGGCACACCCTCATCTCATCTGGTTGTTTGTTATATAATGATCTATTGTCCATGTGAAATCTCATTCGGCTGGTTGATCCAGTTTCTAAATGCAGAAGCTAACAGCTAGGTACACATGGGCAAATGTATAGCAACCACCACTCCAGCGAGATTGAAGTTAGCAAGGGTTTTGGTTGACTGACTTGTGGATGTTGCACTCTCATGACAAATCATTTAGCAATGCAACGTTTTTATCAGTGCACTCTTAAAAAAGGTGCTTCAAGTTTTCAAATGATTTGTCATGTGTACAGATGCCGGTGACAAAATGTTCGATGCATTGAAATATATTCCTAACAATACAGGGCTTGCATTGACATGCAACACGTATAACAATCAGCTGTGGGTGCCGATGAGGTGATACTAAGAGGTAATAGATATATAGTTGTGAATATTATATAATGTATCAGAATTGGAAATATTTAACCGTCGAGTGCCAAAAGCGATGTGATGTGTGTTGTATCTGGTCACAGAAGATATACAGGAATACTAAACAGAACAAAAAAGATAAATGTGCCAGTTTACATTGCATTGATCTGGGGCCGGTTGTCTGTAATGCTGACATTTACAGTCTCTTAAAATAGAGAACATTATGGGATGAAATGTCATTTTTGACGGCTCTAGAAAGAACCGCCCTTGCGCGCCTCCGTGTGTGTATATCTGCCTGTGTTGTGCACGTCAAAATAAAATCATCTTTTTATTTCATTGGCGGTTGGCAGTAAAGTGAAATCACCCATATTATATGTCATTTATTATTGCGTTAATTAGGCTGTATTGTTTTCAATCAGCATTTGTTTATTAATCTAACTGGAAATATGTTATTCATGATAGGTCGTATTCTATTTAATAAAAACATTTTTTACAGTTATTATGTGAGGTAAATTAAGTCTAAATCAAGAATGTTTGATCAAAAAAGCCACTCCTCAAGAAAGGCCACAGGCCGTCACGACTGAGCTGTGCCAAAACACACCTTGAAGATTCTGAGGCCCCATGGAAAAAGGTGTTACGGTCGGATGAGACTAAAATGAAATGATTTGGCCTCAACACTAAACGATATGTCTGGCGCAAATCCAATACAGCTCACCATCCAAAAAACACCATTCCTACCGTAAAGCACGGAGGTGGTAATGTCCTGTTATGGGGGTGTTTCTCTGCATCAGGGACTGGAGCACTTGTCGGGATAGAGGGGAAAATGGATGGTGCAAAATACCGTCAAATTGTTGAGGAAAATCTACCGCCCTCTGCCAGAAAGTTGTCTATGGGAAGAAGGTTTATCTTCCGACATGACAACGACCCAAAGCACACAGCAAAACTGACCACAAAGTGGTTAAAGGAGAAACAGGCCAATGTCCTTGCACGGCCTAGTCGAAGCCCAGACTTGAACCCCATTGAAAATCTGTGGAATGACTTGAAGACCACAAAAGGTCACCATCAAATTGAACTGAACTTGAGCAGTTCTGCAAAGAAGAGTGGGCAAATATTGCAAAGTCTAGATGTGCAAAGTTAGAGACATATCCCAACAGACTAAAGGCTGTAATTAAAGCAAAAGGTGGTTCAACAAATACTGACACGAGGGCGTGATCCTTCATCCAACTCAGTGATTCTTGTTTTTGAGTTTTTCTGACATGTTGGTGTTATGTCTTTCTCTTGGATGTTATAGTAAATACAAAATGTGATTATTTTGAAGGGGGTGATTCTTTTCTCTATCCACTGTAAGAAAGAACTTGCGAATGGCTGGTGTAACCCTACCCAGGTCTTAATCACAGTTTCTCCATTGTGAGGATGTGCTTTATATGTGAGTTGTGGAGAAGAGCCACAGAGCAGTAGAGAGGAAACAATGCTTGGGGAGAAAGGGAGGGGCATCATGTCATAAAGAAATAATGGGCGAGGATGAATGGTAGCCAAACAACACAAGAACCACAAAGTGAAGGAATTCAAGAAAACCAGTATTTCAGGAACTGTGACAATTGATAAGTGGAGTTTTCCTGAGTTGGAAAGTGGGTTGTTGAGCAGATGTATACTGTATTCAGTACAGTACTTTAACAGTATACTATATTCAAACTTCAGACTGAATTGTATTTCTTTACGTCTCAGTTGTGCATGTTGTGCACATCTGATTTCTACTAAATGCTGTTTTCATTTTTATAGCAGCAAAGAACTCAAGACTCGAACCTTCTGTTTGTTTGACAGACAGTAATTTGCAACAGTTCCAACCTATGAAGAGAAACATGAAACCTTTGGGTGTGTTTGAATGTTTGATTCAGGTGTTCAGGTAACTGAGCCGTTGTGTCTCTTTCAGGTTTTTGGATCTGAAGGATGAGGGCTGTGTGGTGGACGTTCACCACTTTAACTCCGGGGCGCAGACGGTGCTGGCCTACGCCACCGTGAATGGTTTCTTGGTGGGTTGGGACCTCCGCAGCAACAGCAATGCCTGGACCCTCCGTCACGACCTGCGTCTGGGACTCATAACGTCCTTCGCTGTTGACATGCACCAGTGTTGGTTGTGTGTGGGTGAGTCCGCTTCGCTTCAGAAAGGAAAATATGTTGTATGTCACTTTAAGGAAACTGTAAGATTTGATAAACTTCTAAATGAATCCATTTAAGCTTGACAGAGCTTTTTTTGTTTTTGCCCCTTAAAGGCACAAGCAATGGCACTATGGCATGCTGGGATATGCGCTTTCAGCTACCGATTTCCAGCCACTCCCATCCAGCCCGAGCTCGAATCAGACGCCTGCTCATGCATCCACTCTATCAGTCTTCCGTCATCGCAGGCGAGTCACCTTCTGTTCTTTAAATCAAACGGAACTTTATCAAATTCCCCTGTTTAATTCTGCTGGGTTTTATACATAGAGCAGCTTTACACCATATACTAAAGCTGACAAGATTAAGATTTCTCACAATAAATATAGATGTGGAGATTTTAGCGGCATCTAGTGGTGAGCTTGCTAATTGCAACCAATGGCTCACTCCAACCCTCACCCCTCCCTTTTGAAGCACTACGGTGGCTGACACAGAACTAAGATGTCGTCACGTTTTTGCTGCTTTACCAAAGGAGATAACGTATTTACAAAACGTGCTCTGAAGAGCAGTTTGTCCGTTTAGGGCTACTGTAGAAACGGTGAATTCCACGTTAGGGGTGTATGTAGATAGAAATAGGTCATTCTAAGGTAATAAAAACATGATGCTTCATTATGTCAGGTCTTTATACACCTCTGAAGACATAGTGATGTATATTATATTGCATTTCTGTCAATAGATCCTCCAAAAAAATTACACACTGGACCTTTAAATGAATAAATGTACAGTGATATCCAATCACACAGTGTGTGATCGTAAAAACGTTTTCTTGTCTCTTCAGCTGTGCAAGGTAACAATGAGGTGTCCATGTGGGACATGGAGACAGGAGACAGGAAGTTTACGCTGTGGGCCAGCTCCACCCCACCGCTTTCAGAGATGCAGGTATGTTGTCACCTTCTCCATAAAAAACCCCATTCAGAGACCCCTACCTGATCTGATGCATCTGCATCTGTTGCGTCTTACAGCCATCTCCTCACAGTGTGAATGGGATATACTGCAGTCCTGCAGATGGAAACCCTCTGTTACTGACAGCTGGATCTGACATGAGAATCAGGTGTGCTTTATTAGCGAATCAAATCACTGTTGGATCATTTAGTATGAAGGATAAATAGTATATATTCTTTTTCTACAGGTTTTGGGATCTGGCCTACCCGGAGAGGTCGTACATTGTCGCCGGTGGTGCGAATGACTCTCTTCATTGTCCTTCTGTGTTTTACAACCGCAAGATCATCGAGGGGACAGAAGTAGTACAGGTTTGAAGCTACTTCCTTTTTCTTCTTGTTTTGTTCATTTCACATTGAAATGTTCAGTGGATATTTATGTATACCTGTCTCCCATAACCTCACCAGGAAATTCACAGCAAGCAGAAGAGCGGATCCACCGAAGACGCACCTCGCCGCGGCCCTGAGTCCCTCCCCGTGGGCCATCATGACATCATCACTGACATCGCTACTTTCCAGACCACCCAGGGCTTCATAGTCACGTCCTCTAGAGATGGTATTGTCAAAGTCTGGAAATGAGACGCGTGCCGTGCCCTTTGTATGTACGTCCGAACAAGTTCAATGTAAAGTTAAATATGCCAATTAATATAATTTTGTCTGAAAATAAAATACATTTTAAAAAGAAACTAAGCAATGTATCCTGCACCTGTAGTGAGACACAGTATAAATGTTGTTTCTGCACATGTACACACATGTAGCTTCGGAATGAGAGACATGCAAAGTATGGGACTGAAACTTTCGCTGTAAGCGCCGTTATAGGAATGCATACGTTAAAATAATGCACAAAAATAAAAATACACTGAAGTGATCAGAGTTTTTATTGTTGAATGCCAGTTTAGTACATGACATTACATATATCCAATAAATCCACTTGTACAAAGTAACCAAGAGATTAAAATGAAAACAGAATAATAATCAATATTCGGAAAACTGTTTTTGATTTGTTAATCATCTTTTCTGGAATTTAAGTTGTGTGTTCCTGAATGTACGAACCAGTGAGTAAAGACAGAAAGCCTATAAGGAATTCAATCTTTATTGAAACCTCACCAGCAACATGAATGTAATAAACAGAACTTATATGCAATTAGATCATTCTTTAGCAATGGCGCCGAGAAAAGTGAAGAACTCTAGAATGTCCACTGTGCCATTACAATCTTCATCCGGGGCCTCAAAGAGATGCTTCATAAATTGATTATCGTCCTTTAACAAACAGAAAGTTTCAATTATCAAGTCAGCATGAATGCACAAAAACCTAACTCTTAAGGACATTTCATGCAAAAATGATCTGTTTTAAAAGAAAATGTTCAAAAGAAACAGTTTCTCATTGGCTCTCACTGTAAAGACACCATCCAGCTGTGCATTGAGCAGATCCTTGAGCTCGCCTTTGGTCAGAGTGGTCTTGTCTTTAAAGGTTGTAATCATCAGTTTCATCATGGCGTCAAAAAAGTTCAGACATGATGACTAACAAAACGAGAAGAGGGAATTCATCTTCTGTATTTTGTCTGTACAGTTAGTAGAGGAGATTGAAACTTTGTATACAGAACGGGTTACACATCCATTGTGCACTGGGAGTCAGACGTATGGGATGGATGGATGAAATGAATTTACATGAACAAGTGAATTATGGCCCACACCCTACGTCATGTAGTGATCGCTGCAGCCCAGAGAACTGCAGGTGGGAGGAGTTAACGCACAAACGGCAAGTAGGAGGAGCTTAGGCGCAAGTAGGCTGGATTTCACTCGGTGATTGAGAATGGCAGGAGGTCGAGACAGTAATGAGAACTTTTTCATTAAAATTACATTTTCATTGTAGTTTGAAGTTTTGTTTTATCACAATCTGTCAAAATGCATCAAATGAATATACAATAAAACGAAGCGAAAAGTTTTTTATGGACAAAACACGTTTTAGTCCACCGGAAGTTCAATGCAACGTGGCCAGAATGGCATAATAAAAATTTCAACAAATAGACACTCAGCAACGTAAATGTATTTACATTGATATAAAAATAATAATTATGCATATTCTTGTATTTTAATTTCAGAAACCACCAATTATTAAAATGATCATTCGTTCTGACATTTTGTGCTACCATCAGATTGTGCTGCCCTTTCAAGTGAGTTAGGTTTAGGGTTCCGGGAGGGGTTAGTCTTGTATTTTTTTTATACAAAATACAAAAGCGTCCCGCCACCAACTGTTAAATGTGGATATTGAGGTTTGTCCAGCAGGGGGCAGTAACGCATTGTGTATGGGGCGGTGTAAAAGGCTGTGAAGAAGCCTACTCTCAATAAAATGACCATCGAGAATTATGGCCTTCTCCGAGTCTTCTTTTTGTTAGTATCCCAAGATACTACAACACACAACATTAAATTAACCAATCAAAATCCTCTGGAGGTTTGTATAGACCACTTTAGTGGTCTTAAATCCCACCCACTTGTGGCTGACCCGCCAATCTGCAGCTGGCTCCAAACTCCCCTGAGCGCTCAATTCTCCACTGGGGGGCAGTTGAGAGCTCGAGTTACCGTTACAACTGTGTCGCCTCCAGAGTGGCCCGGATTCACGAAACTGTTCTTAAAGGACTCATCGGATGAGAACTTTCAACAAGTTGGTATGATTCATTAGGGTCTTCATGAAATGTCTGGAACATAATTTGCTTAAAAACACTCAATGGATGTGTAAACAAAACCGTTTTTGCCTCGTCAAAACAGCTATGCTCACAGCAACCCGTTTTGGTCTCTTAAATGATAATGAGTTACAGCGCACCCCACCCCCTTCCGTGTCAACACAACACACGTGTAGTACTGCCATGGCAATGGTTTAGCTAAATTATGTTTCCAGGGGCCGGTTGCATAAACTGCTTAGACTAGTCTTAGAAGTTAGTTATCTCATTTTTTTCATCAAGATTGGTCATAACTCCTTTAAATCAGTTACATAAAAAGGTAGATTAGGCGATTACTAGGTAGATTACTTAGAAAAGTAAGACCGATTAGTCCTAACTAATTGCTAGTCAGTGAGACTAGTTGTTAAGACGCAGTCTTAACTTAGCGGCTAGGTTTATGCAACTGGACCCAGAACTCCTCTGCGGTTAGTTTCGTTTTAAACGTCTCAAATCATTAGTCCCGAGACTAAAAAATCCGTCACAGCAAACAGAGCATCCTAATGCGCTCACGTTGTGCGTGTATGCTTGCCCACGGAATGGGCACCTGCAGATCTTAGCAGAATTACGTGGATTTTTGCGCTTGTCCTTGACAAGTTATAACGTTACACACACAACGTGAGAGCATAACTAGTGTGCTGTGACAGATTTTTAGCCTAAGGACGAATGATTTTAGACTTTAAAACGTAACTAACCGCAGTGTTCCCCCTGTTCATTAGCTAAACAAACAGCTTGCCGCAGCTAAACTTATTAACGCACATAATGTATTAACATTCATACAGCTAAAGTCCAAGTGCCCATTTGCCAAATAACATATAAATATAGAGTAAGCTTAACACTGGCTTTAAATGTTCTATTTAGCCCGTGACTGACTTAGCTCCTTTCGCTATCATATGCTAACGTTATCCTCCTATATATACTGTACATTTACGTCAATTCAGACTGTTGATAAATATTACTTACATCGGCAGTTTTGTCTCGTTCAGTTGGTCTCGATTCCTCTTGAGGAACAACTAAGAAGTTAATCCTGCTTGTACTGTCCCAGGTTGAAAAAGCACTGTTTTTTGTGATTCAAGTGAAGTGATTCACACAGACAAGCAGATTTTTACTCATGGTTTCTGGGGGATTTCCACTAAAAATAAAATAAATCCACTCCTGTCTCTTCCGAGGTTAGGAGGTTGTGCAGTGACTACATTGCATGTTGTCCACGAACTTTAGCCATGGCCTCACGTACACCTCTGTCGCTTGTGAAAACAACAATGGCGGCAGCGCCGTGGGTGGAATTGTGTAGATTAAGCGGAGGTAATTATAATAAGATCCTGCTTTTACGTCACAACAGGAGCGAAATCTGAACGGCTCGATTTCTCACATGCTTGCAGGGAAATGCTCATCAAAACAAACTTACTGGGATCTTGTTTTTCACGTTTTCTGGGTTTTCTGAGTCTTATACTAGTTATCATGTATTTTACCATTTATGTACTACGTTGTATCTGGCCTACTGTAAAAAAGGCTATAAAACTTTTTTTCGTTCATATGAAACTTAACATGAACAACACAGAGGAAACACAGTCAAGTCAATTTTATTTGTATAACACTTTTCACAAAACATGTATAGACGGTTTCATCGGCCACACGCGCATGGACGAAAGATAATTTCCGGTCTGTGTCTGTTTATCGGTTAAAATTAATTATAAATATGTCTTTTAATAACATATATGACATTATATCTACAAATGATTAAACCAATTTGCCTGTTCGTGATGTTTGAACGTCGTTTCTTACTTTAAAACCGAAACTAAACGGCTTTTCCTCGCCTTATTGCTTATTGCAGCTTATTGCTCCCTGAACTCTCTGTAAGTCGCTTTGGATAAAAGTATAAATGTAAATTTACTTTATATTTATATTATTATTTTATTGTATAATAATTGTATTAAATACACAATTTGTTGAATGGGTCGTGTAAGTTTGTTGCATTTAAAGTTGGCATGAAATAGGTAAGGTCAATTTAAATTGATTTACAGTGTTGCAGTATTGATTATACATTTTTTATCCCTGCACATCTTTTTTTTTAATCCACTCAGAACGACATCTCTTCACTTCAGGTCACGAGGAATGGCGCGAAGGCGGGGCTGCAATGACAGATTGCATTTTTGTTGGCAACTCCCAACTTTTAACCAGTCAATACTCGATGAATGAAATCAAGTCCCGCCCTACATTTTTTTCTAATTTCAGAAGTTGTTTCGCTCGGATATAAGCACAAACAATCGCTACTTCCGTTTCATGCCGACTTTAAAGAAACCGTATGGAACATTGACATCTAGTGGTTGAGCTAAGTATCGCAGTCTACATTAAAAATATTGAAAAGGCAAGTTTAGCCAACGGCTTCTCGGTTTCTTTTGCTCGTTATAAGAACTAATCTATAGGCACTCTATTGTTTGCAGACGTGTACCGGAAGTTGATTTCCGTCCACAAACGTGCGCATGCGCAGTAACGTTTGTTTATGATGTTGCTTTGAACATATTATGTATACATTATACCATGTTTCAAAGCAGTCACATTCTTATACATTTAAAATACTAAAAAGTTACAAAATCTTAATCAGTGTCAAATCTAATAGTCCACTTTCTTAGTTCTGTGTGACATTTCTTCACCGAAAACCTTTTATGTACATTGACATTTTAACCAATTTTAATCAAATTAGATGATGGATGACTTAAAAGCTGCTACAGTATATGAATTTTGTCTGTTAAAATATCTTTTCATATTCCAGCACAACATGCATGGAAATGACAATGCAACTTTTGGCATGATGAAACCGCGCTAACCGTATGTTCGATTTACTATCGTTTAGAAAATCCAGAATAAAAATAATGTAATTTACATGAAACAGAATGAGTTGCTAAATGTGAAGTGTCATCTGAAAAAAAGTAGTCCTGGTCAAGTTTTCAGTAAGCACAGAGCTTCACACTGCTCCTGCGTGTCAAACTTGTTTTTGTTTCCTTCGCATCCTCCAAACCAGAAGTAGACACATTTATTCTGCTGGATGTCATAGTACCATTTTAAAACATACTGACTGCAGGGTCCAGCATCCTGTTTCATGAGACATGCATCTGTGTGCATCAGAGAGGAAATGTGCATATTACAATTAAGCCAATACTGTATTCAGCAAATTCTTACATAATGGCTATTACTTTTAATACATCATTACTTTTTACATTTGTATTTAACCCTCGTCTCTTTTAGAACCCTTGCAATGGTGTTTCATTTCTCACCGTCATATATTGTTGTTTCCTCTCTCTGCCCTGGTAGTTCAGGCTCTGGAGAGAGTAAATAAAAAACAGGTCATTCACAAGTCATGCAATGCTAAGGATTTACAGTGGTATCATGTTTACTAAGGTAACATCACTATTATTGCATAAAAAAGCCCCTTTCCGCTGTTGTGCTTTCAAAATGTGAAATAAAATAGAACAAATCTTGTCGCATTGACAAAGAAATCACTGAAAAAACGAACAGTGTCAGAATAGGGATATTTGGTATGTTATTTAATGTGAATACTGATATAAATTATGATGGAAGTTTTTTTTCTTCCCAAACTAAGATCAAAGCTCTCAAAGGCATTAACACAGCCATAGAAACAAAGCGTTTACATTGATTTATCACAAATGATTTATTGTAAAATGTAAATATTTTTCTAAATGAAATGATTAAACAATTTTGTATTTTTTGCAAGCATACACGTAAACGTCTTAGACAACTAAAGCCAATGCACACAGCATGTTGACATCCCATGACATCACATTGACATCTGCTGGCTTAGTAACAAGAAGTGCAAGGGGGTTGCAGGGTCAGGGGCCCCCTAAACGTGTGCCCAGGGGCCTGACACAACCATAAATCAATCTGGATGCCACCTGCGTTGTGCTGATTTAAGGACATTCAAACCAGCCAGACTTCTAAATGTTTAATAGTTCACTTCCTCATCCGCTGGAAGAAATTAACATCCGGAACAAATATTTGGGTTAGAAAACTTTTTGAGATGCTTCGTGGACTTTTTTATATTGCCTTTAGATACATTTGGGTAACAATACTGTATAAATAGATGAACAAAATCTTATTGTCAAACTTTATAAACATGAAATGTAATTATTTTTAAAATACTGCAACTGTTTTGATGTCAGTTTTTGCTTAAACGTGACCAGAAGAAAACGCAGTACTGCTTTATGTTTGGATGACTGTATTAACAATTTTGAGAGCCTTGACCTTGAAATGACAAAAAAAAAGGTGTGAAGAAGCATTGTTACTTAATTGTTGCATGATTTTTGTACAAATATTATTAATATTATGCTCAGTCATACTGACAAACATTCATTTTTAACCATAACAAACAAATACACAGTAAAATCGCTAGTGTAAAAAATGTCAAATTAACACTCACAGTGTACATATAATCCACACTCTCAGAGTGTGGAATTTATATACACTGCGAGAGTTAATTTGACCTTTTTTACACTAGCGATTTTACTGTGTAGGAACTCAACAAATAGGAACTCAGAAGCACTCAAAGACTGTTCTGAGGGTTTTAACAACGTACTCCCTTCATGGTCAGCGAGTCCAAGTGAGTCTCCACGGCCTGAGGACTGCAAGTCTTCAGTCTCCTCCGTCTCCTGTTCCACATTAGCCGTCGGAGATGGAGTGGCTGGGAAAGGAACCCTGAAGAAATGGTATTTTTAAGACAGTGGGCAAGTATTCAGTGACTGATGTTTTGCATTAAATGAGGACAGGACAGGTTTTGTTATGGGATACCTGTGTACAGGCCTCTCCGCAGGCTCAAAGTTGGAACGCCGACCTTGAAAATTACTACACTCCCTCTGGAGTGATGATGGAGGGTACGAGTTCGTATTCTCTGCAATCACAAAAGCACTACATGAACACTGTGGAAAAGCCATCTTTAAGTGACACCTCACCCAGAGATAACCATCTGCTCATGACAGCTTCACAGGGGAAAGGTTTTTGCAGCCTTCAATTTTTCAAGTAAAATCAAATTGGCTTTACGACTCATTTCGTCTTACTTTTTCACATTTTGAAATGTCACTTGTGAAAGTAAGTTAAGCAATTTCAATCCTGCCATTTTGCTCAAAAGCTACAAGACTTTCTTCTGTGGAACACAAACGAAGATATTTTTGAGAAATGCCTCAGTGGTTTTGTGTCCGTACAGTGGAAGTCAACGGGGGCCGATATGGTTTGGTTACCAACGCTCTTTAACATATCTTCTTTGTGTCATATATTGACATGAAGGTGAGAAATTAGGAAAAAATATTGGGGTGATACTGTCACTTTAAGAAAAAGAAAAGCTTCTTACTGCTCAGGATGTGGAAGAAAGTTCTTAAAAACCGCCGAGCGTACTCCTGCTCTCCATCTTTCAAGTGACCCAGGTGAACAATGTGCTGCTCCAGAGGATAGCTGGCCATTTCCTCCACCTGAGTATTGTTAAAGTGGTCGCCCACTGTCATTGTAAACAGAACCACACCTTCACACTTCGCCAACCTAGAGATAAAATCCAGCTTTGCTCTGTCGTGATATGCCGTGTGTTCGCCGATGACGGCCAGCACCATTTTGTTTTTACGCGCCTTAGGAGCTGTAAGGATGCTCTGCATGATGGCGTATTCCATTGCAAGACCCAGCCTGGAAGAGCCACCGGTTTGCTTCAACTCCTGGTGGATGCTTCTCTTCATTAGACTGTGATCTTGGAACTGTTGGAAGTTGAAGATGACTTTTACAGCAGACTGGGCTTCGCTGTATGTAGAGCTCTGTTGATAGAGAGCCACTCTCGCCTGTCCGTCCGCCCTGCTGGGCTGACTGCTCACGACTATCTGATCGAGTACACTGCCAAGAACCTCTTTAACTCCCTCATACTGATCGGCCAGGATGCTACGGGAACCGTCGACAATCACGGCCAGGTCAAGGTCTACTTCTTGAGAAGAGGGTTGCAGGTTGGTGCCATCACATTCTCTAGCTGGTCTGCAGGGATCTTAGGAGAGAAAATATAGATATTATCACAACTGCATTTCTCAGAGGTTGTACTTTTAACCGTGAGAGAGAGTTCCGTTTTAGATGTTTCTCTTAAAGTTCATGAAGAGAAGTCAGAAGAAACACACGAGACTGGCATACAGTAAGTGTAAAGAACTAAAAATGTACCAAATTATTATATTTTCATTGATTTTAGTGCACACTTTCCTTTCATTGTCTGAAAACATATATATAAAATAAGCAAGGACTTAAGATTTATTAAGTGATGCTTACCAAAGCAGACAACACAATTCTGGATCTTACTGAGAGAAGCTCTCTGGTTGTCCGGTCTACCAAGCACGGTGAAGACAAAACTTTGAGATTCATCGGCCTGCATAACAGAAAAAAAACACGTAAAAATGACAAGATTTAGAACAGTATTTTGTCATCAAATTTCTTTCTTAACCCCACACACAAACAAGTGCATTAAAGGATTTTGTTCACCCAAAAATGAAAATTCTGTCATCATTTACTCATCCTCTTGTCATTTCAAACCTGTAGGTCCTTCTTTCTTCCGCAGAACACAAAAGAAGATATTTTGATTAATGTTGTTAACTGGCCCCCATTCACTTGCGTTGGTTTTGTGTCCATACAATAGAAGTGAATGGGTGCCAGCGTTGTTGGGTTACCAACTTTCTTCTTTTGTGTTCTAAACGATGACACAATTTTAATTTTTGGGTGAACAATCACTTTAAGTGTCCATAACTACCTCTAATGCACTTCGAATAGAAGGCACATTTCTCAGTCCGATGACCCCAAGCTTAATGTTCAGAGCTTTATACTCTAGAATGGCCGTGGTGAGAGATGTTGTATCCTGAGACTCCCCGCTGGAAAGGAAGATAGCAACCTTCCTCATCAGGACGGCCTTTCGTACGCGCTTGAACATGTTCCTGCCGACGAACCTCATGGCGGAACCGATGTTGCGACGACTGGAAGTGCGTTCAAGGGCGATGTTTTTGACGGCTTGAATGAGCTGCTGCTTGCGGTGATAGTCTGCGAAGCGGATCAGGTATTTGGTGTAGGAGTTGTAAGTGACCACAGCCACGCGCGCCCCCGTGGGACAGTTGCTCTCCGCGACGTTGATGTTGTCCAGCAGGGTGAGGACCGCGGAGCGCATGCGCTCGAAGGCTTGAGGGGTCACGTCTTCAGACATGTCCAAGCCGATCACAAGATCGGTGGGGTAGGCAGGGCATTTCGGGTTACCTAAAGAGAAATTGAGATGGGAAAAATAATTCATATTCATAGTTTTAGATGAGATCCATAACTTTTCCCTCTCTATCACCATCTCTGGTTGAAAGATAAAACT
This sequence comes from Triplophysa rosa, assembly GCF_024868665.1. Classification (NCBI taxonomy): domain Eukaryota; kingdom Metazoa; phylum Chordata; class Actinopteri; order Cypriniformes; family Nemacheilidae; genus Triplophysa; species Triplophysa rosa. Next base: position 24,959,275 of record NC_079897.1, on the reverse strand, counting down.
GCAGGTGACTTTGCGTGAATTCAAGTAAAATGATCATCTACTCTCCACAACGTCATTACAGCGGTAAGCCAACAGATAGCGTTAAAACACACCTGTTTCTTCTTAGCAACGGCCTGGCCTGGACCACTTCAAAGGTCTTTTCAATATTTGGATTTTTTCGCACCCTCAGAATAAATAGTTGTATACCAGCCAAATATTGTCCTATCCTAACAAACCATGATTATTCATTCATCTTCCAGACATTGTATAAATCTCAATTAAAAAAACTTGACCCTTATGACTGGTTTTGTGGTCCAGGGTCACATTTTTGATCGTTTTTAACCCAAAAAATGACATAATGGTTTATTTGTGCCTCTCATTTCCGCATTCCTTTGAAATGGAATAATCGCAAAGAATTAATGTGACATACCTGTACAGCACACTGTCAGGAAATAAAAAACAACATGATGGTCAATACATAGCTTAACCACAATGATACTATTATTTTTACTTCATAACATATGAGATCAAATTGCTTACAACAGTTGTCTTGAACATATGATATCAGCTGACAGTCCTAGAAAAAAACCTCAAGGTCTTAATATGAAAAATCAATTATACCGTATCTTCCAGACAAGACTGACAATAAAACAGCAAGACATTCAAGCATTTTGTAAGAAAACCACACACTTACAGACATTTGCCTGGTTCCTACCGGTCCTCTTGGGCCCTACATGACAACAGTAAAGCTATTGTATTCTTAAACCTTCAAATATTTATACTTGTATGATTTATATGAATAATATTTACATACCCTGTGTCCAGGCACCCCCTGACTACCAGGGTCACCAGCAGGTCCTGCCCTCCCAGCATTGCCCTGTTTTCAAAAACCCAGTTAACAACCGAGTCTATATGGCTAACAATTATGAGGTGGAATAATGTTATTACCCCTCTTCCACTGTTGCCTTTAGGACCACCACCTCCATTTATGCCTGAATCACCTCGCTCACCCTGAAAGTCAAACATGTCCGTGGTTGGATATTTGTATTATGATAAAAACACACGGTCACGTCCCACAACATATAATTCTGCTCTTCCGAAGATGGAATTGGATGTAGACTCACCTGAAGTCCTGAATAACCTGGGAAACCTTTATCTCCCTTGTACAAAGTAAAACAGTATCAGATTTATTGAATCAAGCCAAATTAAACTTCATCAGAACAAAATATATCAGCATAATGCTGCACAAACCTTTTGTCCTTTAGGTCCTGGGAATCCATAACCATCCGACCCGTCATTTCCCTGTTAAAGAGATCCAACAAGATCCATCAATTCTCAGAATTGTAAAACATTTTGAATCGATATAATCGATTCAATCGATTGAATCGATATAATCGATATAAAATTGACTAACTTGCAGTCCTCTGGGGCCAGGGAGGCCAAGAGCTCCTTTAACTCCATCATCACCTGGCTGACCCTGCCAGGCAACAGCGAGACAAGAAACAATACGAGAGTTTAGCATTCAAATGCAGAGATTCCTACTGTAAATAAAGATTATGTTATTAAAATGAAGGTCATACCTTCTGTCCCCTGGAGCCTATGCTTCCTTTAGATCCAGGCCTTCCTAGAGAGCCAGGAGATCCCTGTTTGAGAGAGATCAATAATCTCATTGACGGACGGGTGTCATTCATTAGATACTGTATGAATGCCAACACTAAGAACATAAAATTGTTAAGGTATTATTTGAACATATACCTGAGGTCCAGGCAGACCAGGAAAACCTCTCTGCCCAACAGGACCTGGTGGACCAAAAGCACCCTAAACAGAGACACAAGAGAATTTGATTTTTAAACGACAACAAAATAACACAGCGTAAGAATGTTTTGCTTCCGCCGACCTTTTTATAGTTCTTGTACAGTTCTGTGCTGCTAATTACTGTGGTAATATTTATTTTCATTTAGCATCAATGTTTAGCTCAAGTACATTTTGAGCTCATATCATTAAGTACGATATTTCGGTAAATTGCAAATAAACTTTCCACAAAACAAATTTTCACATATTTTAAAAATCTCTGTCAGAAAATTCTAGAAATTTCTGTAGCACAGGAAAGGTGGGATGAAGCGATGATGGGTGTCTACGTCTGGAACTTGGTTCGTGAGGACAGTATTAGTCATAAAAGACAAAAAAGTTCAAATGTACACTTCTGAAGTTTTTGTTACATTGTGTAATCTATTACAACGACTTCATGCACTAATGAAAACGAATAAACCCTCATTTGGAAAGATATTGTAAAATATTGTATCAGCACGCTTCCCTTCGTTGCGTAGTCAAATTCAATCGCAAATGTATTTTTTTATTTGGTTTATCTGAACAGGGATAGGATCAATTTATAAATTACCAATGGACCTGAAGCCCCAGGAAGTCCCTGTGGTCCTGACTCTCCTGGAGGTCCTCTGGGACCCTGAAAACAATTGAATTCATTAAATTAATTTGTTTGCATCACAGTTTTTTAGCTTCACAAAAAAACATACATTTGACAAGAAAACACATGCAAATCTCATTTATCGGATGTGTAATATACCACAAGCATTATCCTTTAAGAAATGATAACCTCTCTTAAATTGAGCAAAATCCTGATATAATAATACTGATACTTTACCGGTTGACCGACAGAGCCTCTTCTGCCATTCGAACCCTAAAACAATAAAAAAGTAGCAAAATAAAAACAGGGCTTATATGTATATTCCTGTATACTATATTATGATATCTAAACTTACTGGTCTGCCAGCATCACCAGCTTCACCTGCAATACCATCTGGACCTGGTTCACCCTGTTTATGCATAAGATTCAATTTGTTAGCATACGAGGCTCAGTTTATACTAAAATTAAATGTTTGTATAATAAGGTCCCATACCTGTACGCCTGGGCTGCCAACGTCACCCTTAGGACCACCGGAGTTGTTGTCTAATCCTGAATTTCCCTGTTTATAATTTAAATCGAACGTCAGGACACTACTGTATTTTCCTTTTCCAAATTTGGCTTACAGGACACAAAGGTAGCCAACGGTAGAATGGGTAAGTTATATAGTATTTTGATGTCCAGCTGAGGTCTACTAACCGGATCTCCTCTCAGACCTTTCTGTCCTGGGACTCCAGGGTCTCCTCTGATACCGCGAGGACCCTGCAGTTTTGCAACCATAAACATCACATTTTGCACCTGCACTTAACTTACATTACTAGACATAACTGTAAAGTTGCAAAAACAAGAATAAAGGTAAAGAGAGACAGAAAACATGGTCTTTACAGGGCTGCCTGGATCTCCTCGCTCTCCTGGACTTCCTGCTCCTCCAGCAACGCCCTGAGATGAAAAAATGAAAAATACAATTTTAGAAAGGCCTCAGTAAGCAAGCTAACGGTCACAGTAAACTCCCTAAAATGTTTCAGTAAGATAACCTTGGCAGAATCCAGCTAAATACCAATTTAAATACCAGCTCAAATAAAAGATGTGTGTTATTAGTTATATTTTTATGTAGTCCCAGACTATTCAGTGAAAGCCACAAATCCACGAAATATTTCCTACCTGTTCACCATCGACTCCATTTAAACCATCTTCTCCCGCATCTCCCTGTGAAAGAAAAAGATGAAAGAATCCCAGATGCTTAATGAGCAAACAGCGGTTACATTATTTGCAACAACATGTCGAATGAAAGCGGAACAGGAAAGAAGACAGGAACTCAATTTAAGTGCAGCCCTATAAAACGCGTCGACTCACAGGGTACAACAGAGAGTTCCAGATGTTAATCAAAGTAATCCAAAAACAGATGGCGGCTAATAAATCCTGTCTGGTTATAATTAGGCGGCGCTTGAACAGCTATTTCCAAAAGTGATCTCTCCCCAGAGAGTATGTTTACCCACATGTGAGCTGGCCGGGGATGTAGTCATCTAGATTAATGCACACCCTATAGGCCATGTATTTATCAAATGGAAATGTATTAAAAAAACGATAAAACTCACATTTTCACCTCTGTATCCTCTGCCACCCTGTAGAAAAAACAACAAATAAAAATAAATGCTACAGTATATCAGCATTAAAGGCAAATATAAAACAGCGTGGTGCAAAAAGCATTGAATGCTTGTTATGTACCTTAATGCCTCTTCTTCCATGACATCCCTGATGCCCTTGTGTTCCATTTAAACCGGGCGGCCCTCTCTGACCCTGCGACACACATGTAGTGTACATGAGAGTCATACAACATCATTAGATTTTAAGATTTTTTTAAATTTATCATTACTCTTGGCTGCAAAAGAAAATTGTGGCTGTGGAATAGGCCTAGGATCTTTTGTGTCAAAATCTGTTTGCATGATGCAGAAGTAAAACTACATATATAGTGTTACTTCCAATTCCAAGAGTCTCTTCAGCATAGCAACTTAAAAATGACCTTTGATTGAACTCTTTCATGTATAGATACATGAGGTGAACAGCTATTCAGAAAGCCATTTCTTGCATATACAGTTTCATGACATAGTTGACTTAGTTGCAGAACAACCACTACAGGGGACACTAAAACATCATCTTAAATAACTCATAAATAAATAAGAGATGTAATATATGTTTTAGTGGAGATGAACCGATATATCGGCCAATAGTCCTCATCGGTCGATAAAAGCACTGTTATCAGCCGATAGTTTAAAAACAGCTGATGATCAGGGCCGATATGCAATGCAATGAATTTGTGCTCTGTACAACGTTTTTAGAAACATCACCAGTTTGATGTTCAATATTAATAGTGATTATATGAATTAATAACATTCAGTAAGTTAATAATTGTTATTAGAACATATATATGAACAGTTATCACTGAATATTCGTATAGGTGCATCTCTAGTTTTTAGATGAATTATTATGCACAGACACAACGAACACAGTAATGTGCAAAGGCGTAAAGATATTTTATCAAAACAATCTGAAAAATAAATGTAATGTACAACTCACAGCTTCTCCTTCTTCCCCAGGGAATCCAGGACTTCCCTTCTGTCCGGGTAATCCCTGTATAGAAGCACAGTTAGTGAGACACAAAACACTTCTTTATCTCTAATTTGAAGTAAACATTAAGCGTAAGTTTAGTCGTAAATGCCTTAGGCCCCGGACGACCGTAGGGTCCATGTACTCCCTGGTGACCAGAGCATTTGCACAGCACATTACAGCACACCCTGGAAGCAACTGTATCCTGAAGATTAGAAGAAAGTGAGAGATAAAGAAAGACAGAAAGACATTTTATATTATGTTTGGCGCATCAAAATCTGTGTTTGAATGTGGCTCTCGACAAACTGAACCAGGCACTAGACATCCTTCCATCTTTCTTCAGCACTCTGTATTGTAAACCTCATTAAGTACTTACGGCTGTTACCCTCTCTCAAGCAGCCAAACCCTTCTTCTCACAGGAAGCCATTCATCAACACCAGAGTCATAACACTGCGTGATCACTAAAGCGACCCATGAGGCAACTAGTGTGCTTCCAAATATTAAAAGTAATAAATAAGCCCTCCAGATGCATTTCAGTTCACATGTCTGACTGCCTCAAAGTTCCAGTCTTTGATTCGTGAGCACGCCATGATTCTGTGTCATGGGATTCATTGGGACTTACGATCTCTTTCTGCATGACACTGGCCACGTTCTGCATGCCGATGGAGAGAAGCTGTTTGTAGCCGAACCCTCGTCCAAACTCCAGCCTCTGCAGATCAGCAGTGTTTCTAAATCCATCCAGTGCCACGGTTAGTAGAGCATGGACACCTGTGTATCATACCACAAAATAAGCTTTAGTAAACATATATATCATACATATATATAAACCAAAACTTGTCTTCATTAATTCCGAAGTCTCTTTTCGAAATACAGTAACTATAAACCCCTGATAGTCTGACAGCATTATTAGTGCTAAAATGAATAGTCTCGGAAAAATTAAAAGAACACTCCAGTTTTGCCCTAAATCAGCATTTCTATATATATTGCGGCAATTTCAGTGTCAAAAACGATGTGAGAATACAAAATACAAAACATCTGGCTTATTTCATCAAATATTCATGTTTGAACTGTTGCTAAAATTCATGTAAAAACATGAGTATTGTATTGTTTAAACATGAATATACATTTTTTTATTGCAGTATTCAAGATCTGAAAACATTTTCATATTATATTCAAGATCTGCAGCATATTTTTTTGTTATTTTGACCAGTTTGTCATGTTTCAATTTTCTAATAGATCCTAATAAATCCAAATAAAAAAGACAATATTTTTATTTGGATTTTGGGAGACATGTTGTCACTAAGTTTCCTTAAATTTTAGGAAACATGTTTTTTTATCTTACATAAAGTTCTTAAATTTACTTACACTGTAAAAAAATACTTTTACTGTTTTATATTACAGAATTTTCAGATATTTTTGAAAAGTAGTAAAAATAACGTGAAAAACATGTCATTTTACTTCACAAAAAAGTTATTTTACATTTTTCTCTGCTGCCCTAGCTGCCAGAATAGGACCTTTTTTACAGGATTTTTTTACAGTCTTACCTACTATATAAATAGATTTAAATTACAAAATAAAAAAATGGAAAATAATGCCGTCTTATTTTTTTCTGTTACTGTATATCATAAAAAGAGCCACTAAAGTAGCATCTGACAGACAGTAAAACCAACAAGTCTTTTAAAGAAATAGGTTATTTGCATATGACGTCACGGCACTGCGCAAAGTGCAGATGGAGGGCAGCAAGAGATTTTCAAGGTGTACCGTACCTAAACAATGACCAGGGAAGCCTACATTTCTGTCAAACCTTGTGATAAACACTCATTCCTGTGATAAGAATAGTCTGACGTTAAACTTGTTATTCTCCATAGATGTTCATTATAAAGAAACCACATAACGTGGCTCAAGGCAGCGACAAACTGAGAACATAACACTTTTCTGTTATCATGTTTATGTTTGATATCAGCTATAAACAAACGTATTTAATTTGTTTTTTCGTGATCGTTGTTTCGGTACGTTAAGCTGTTTCCTTATAATGGACTTCTATGGGGAAGAAACGCTTAATGCGAGATTTTTCACTTTAACCATTTAATAAGGGCTCGTTCTCTTAACAGAAGCTAGTGTTTATTATTACAAGTAAGGTTGGACAGAGATTTGAGCTTACCTGGTCGTTGTTCAGGTCGTTAAACATAGGTACTTTGAGTTTGTGATCACTTGAAAATCACTTGCTGCCCTCCAGCTGCACCTCGCGCGTCACCAAAAACCACGTGATTGCAAACAACCTATTCATCAACAAAATGTGTCACCATACCACTGTTCCTGAGTTTCTCTGCAGCAACCAGAAGCTCCTCAACAGGCTCATCCAACCCGTCTGTGAAGATGATCAGTACCTAAAGGGGACAACCAAAAAATTCAGCATTCTTAAAAACCCTGGCTTTAAATATGAGTTTAAAACGCTGGTTAATGGTGGTTATACATGTTGGGTTCTGATCTTACTGCAAGACCACTACACCACTAAATTTAACCCCAGCAAATCAGCATTCTGTACAATATACTGTATCTGGTAGTCAGCAAGGCTGGTATTTTCATCAGGAAAGGCAACTCCTCATGCATCAGATGACTTGTTTCTTTTTTTATGATAATAAAAATCAACTTGGTCCTAAGACAGGAAACCTAATTTTCGTTATAACATCAGCTATTGCTAGTTCGAGTTTATTGTTATCGTTAGTTCGCTTTTTCATACAGATGGTTTGGTCCTCTTTTGATAGCTGCTCGACTCACCTTGACGTACGCGTTAGAAGCTTTGAGCATCTCCTGAAAGGAGCCCAGAAGCCTCGAGTTGAATTTCAGTCCTTGGGGATTCTGAAGCCCCATCACTTTTTTAACCACATCTTCATTGTACCCGTCGAACAAGTAATCGTTAAGCTTCTGTCCATCAGCGCTGACCAGACGGAAACCTATGTTGGTGTTGATGGTTGGTTTGGTGACACAGCACAGGTTGTGTACGACAGACACATCGCGGACAATCTCGGGCAGATAAGACTGCAGCTTTCTCTGGTTCCTAAAAATGGACGGAGAACTGGAACTGGTCATTGAGTTATCGAATCCTACTGCGATGTCAATGGAGCAACCTGTCAAAGAAACAAGTTAGATGTTGTCATTGCCAACAAACTCGAACCACGAGGTTATAAAGATTCTCACAATTTTACGTTACGCACAGACACGATGGCACCTCTACTTACTTGGAGGACTTAATGAAAAAGGGGTGCAAAGGGCGTCAACAAATGTTTCTGTCGTCAGATTGAGGTGGTCAAAGTTCTGCACCATGAATAACCTGTCTGGCGAGCCGGCAATATAACTGAGCTGCGACATGGAGATGTCCCCTATTCCAATGGCAAAAATATTAATGTTCATATTCCGGAGAGCGTCAGCAGCTGCGGTCACATTATCAGTCGAATCACCATCAGTAATGAGCACAAGGTTTTGTGGTACGCCATTCAGTTTGCGACTGCCTTTGCTTTCTTGGAAGAATTCCACTACGTTACGAAGCGCTGCTCCGATTTTCGTCCCATCTTGTATTTGTGTGATTTGCTGGATAGCTGATTTTATGCCTTTGGCATCTTCATACTCATTCAAGTAGAACTCTTTTCGATACTGGGTGCTGAACTGGGCTACACCAATTCTGAAAAGGTCCCGTGTGACACGGAGCTTGTCTACAAGGCCGAGCAAGAAGGCAATCATAGTTTTCCATGGATCTTCTTTGATGCTTTCCGATCCATCAATTAGAAACACCAGGTCAGCCACTTCATTTAGACATTCTGAAAGAGAGACAATATTTGAGACAATGCTGATCGTGATCAAAACATCAAAATGTTGTGATTTCATGCTAAAAATATCTGCCAATGAGTTAAGTTGAAGCTTGTTTTTTTACCCCATTGGAAGATTTAGCATTACACTCTCTGGGAAATGTTTGTTCTGCTTTATCAACTGATTTACAAGAATATACACGGGGTACAAAATATTTTACCTGGTTTTGTTATGTTGCACAGCACACTGGAGATGTTATTTTGCAAATCTCGAAGAGCCTCATAATTATCAACCTGGAAAACTTTGTTTTTGTTCTTGGTAATAATCTCCAGCTCACTCCTTTGGGCATTCGCTACTCCGATTCCATACACGTGGATATGCTTTGCCGCATATTCCTCAGCCCGTGCAATCAAATTATTTCGGTCTCTAGCCGGTCCGTCTGTGATCAAATACAACATTTGAGGGATGCCCCGTTTCCGGCGCCCACCGTGTTCTTCATTGAAGTACGCGAGTGAATATTCAAGGGCTTTAGCTGTGTAGGCGTTTCCAGTTGAATACCTGAGATTTTTTATGGAATCAAGTACCTGATGTTTACTGTTGTACTGCTTTAAAGTGAATTGATTTGGAGTGTCCGAGTAGACAATGACGCCAATGCGAATGAGGTTGTCACCGATCTGTGTGCTGTTCACCACAGAAATTAAAAAGTTTCTGATGTTTTTTTCAAAGTCCGGGGAACGGATCTGGCTGGTGCACTGCACGAGGAAAATGACATCGGCCAGCTGTGTTTTCTGACAACCTACAGGTGAAACGAGAAAATGTGTTAATGATGTTTCACATTGTTAGATTGCAGCCTTTTGTTTTTTTGTGTGCTTGAAAACTTACACTGCTTAAAAATAATATAAACTGCTACAGATAATAATGTGCTCTTCACACATACAGTACACAATACAGAAAAAAACATAAATTAGATGTATTTAGTGGTGTAACAATACACTTAGTGATACACAACACAACACTGGGTTTACGCTTACAATTGTCACAATATTTTGTAAAAATAAAAAGTTAACCAAACCTTCTGTATCTGAATAAAAAAGAATGAAATTAATCTGTCAGTCATAAGAAAAAATTAATTTTAACCCAAAATTAAAATGAAGAAAGGAATAAAGAAATCTAAACCCTAAGAGAGAACAGTTCACCCAAAAACAAAATTCTGTCTGTATTTACTCAGCCACAAATCTGATGAACACAGAGAAAGATATTTGGAAGCATGCTTGTAACCAAACAGTTCTTGGCCACCATTGACTACCATAGTAGGAAAAAAAATTCTGTTGAACACAAAAGAAGATATTTTGAAGAATGTAGGAAATCAAACAGTTCTGGGGCACTTTTGACTACCGTTGTCATTTGTTCTACTCTGGTAGTCAATGGTGGCCAAGAACTGTTTGGTTAAAAGCATTCCTCCAAACATCTTTCACCGAGTTCATCAGAACAAAGACATTAATACAGGTTTGGAACAACTTGAGGGTGAGTAAATGTTGACAGATTTTTTGTGGGGTGAACTGTCCCTTGCATGCATATGAATGGAAGTCAATGGAACAAAAAGTCTAGTGTGACTGCGGCTTTAAACTGAAAAAAAATCATTGTAAAAGAATCGCTCAAAAAATCATTTTTTTGTATCACAATATTCAATAAAACAATATATTGTTGCGCCCCTTTATTATTTAATATCTTATGTATTTATTCTAAAGAGCAGTTGGGGACATCTCCTTTTCAGATTTTTCATGAGAAACAGACTATAGAATCCTCACATATCTCCAAAATCTCTCAGAATGTGCTCAGATCTGCCCAGACACACAATCAAAACTCAATATGATCTCAGAATAATTTTACGACAAGTTATTATCTGTCCAATGGGCTATCGCCATACTAGCCTAGCATGCAAAACACAAACCGAGCTGGTCTTCTCAACAGGTCTGTGTGGCAAACAGTTATGTACAAACGCCAACTATTAAATGTTTACATTCACCTGTGACCGTGAAGCACAGCTTGAATTGAAGGTCTTTGTCTAAGGTCTGAATTGCCTCAAAATCCTTCTCCACGTACACTTTATCTGCAGTCCCACTGATCTCCAGCAGCTGTGTGGTGTTAACGCTGCCCACACCGATTGAGTAAATGACCACACCCTTGTCTCTGATGGCTTTGGCATTGGTGGCGACATCCTTCCCGTCGTGGGCCTCCCCATCCGTGATAACTATGAGGAACTGTGAAATCTCAGGCCGGCCACCACGGGCCACATCGAAATACGGTGAAACGAACGAGAGGGCTTGTCCTGTGTAAGTGTCCCCGGCTAACTGATCGATGCTGTCGATCTCTTGCTGCAGTTTTGTCTTGTCATAAAACCTATTCAGGGGAAACTGCTCCTTTGGGTTTGTACTGAACTGGACCACACCAAAGTGCACATCATCTTGTCCAACGACAGACCCATTCACCACTTTGTTGATGAATGTCTTCATTGAAATGAAGTCTTTTTCTTCGATGCTAGAAGAGCCGTCAATTAAAAACATGACATCTGCCACCTGGTTCCTGCAGGCTTGAAAAAAGTACAATACAGATGAGCTCACAGTAAAACAAACCAGTAAAACGTGATCATTTTTTCCTGTAAACAATTCTAGTTTTACCTTCTTGTGAGCAAATATCGGTAAGAACATCAGTCTTGATATCATTCAAAGCATCGTAATTGGGGACAGAAAACACCTTGGAGTCATCCGCCATTTTTAAGAGCTCATCCTGGTCGGCATCTCCCACTCCGACGGCATAGACCGAGACACCTAGATTCTTCAGCTCAGCTGTTGGATCACTCACGTCATCTTGGGATTTCTTATCAGTGATGACAATGAGAATGTCTTGCACGTTAGCTTGCCGAGTAGCTTTAGCCTCCCTAAAGCGTTCCGCCACATACGTTAGTGCCACGCCCATCTCTGTGCCTCCGCTGGACTGAATCATGTTTCTCACATCGTTTTCTAAGGTCACCCTGGTTTTGTGGTCCTTCACACTGAACTGTAGCGTGGGTGTGCGGTCAGCTTTTACGATCCCCGCGCGGACACGATACTGTCCGATGCTGAACAACTTCAGAAGGTATAGGATGAAGTTCTTCACGTCTTCGAAGTCTGCACGAGTGGCCCCAGAAGTGTCGAGGAGAAAGTAAATGTCGGCTTCTTCTGTGTTCACACATGCTAAAATTACAGAATGGAATTAGATGAGAATTAGCTAATCCAAAGCAAACAAGATGAACTGATTATGACATACAATCCCACGTTACCTTGTTTAAGGGTGTGTTTCTTGTTCTTATCAAACCTTCTGTTAACCACAGTCTTACAAAGGCTCTTACTAAGACTCTTCTCCAGCGACGTAAGCATTTGAAAACTTTTCACATTGAACACGAACTGCCTTTGGGGGTAAGATGCCATTTTTAGCAGCTCCTCGCTCCTGGCGTCCTTCACCCCGACGGCATACACGGTGACTCCCGAACGCCTCAGCTTAGAGGCAGCGTCGGTGACATCATCTTGCGACTCTCCATCGGTGATGATGATGGCGATCTGCTTGACGCCAAGAGCTTTCCTGCTGCCCCTTTTCTGAGTGAAGAGATTTTCTCTGGCAAACGTCAGGGCTGCGCCTGTTTGGGTTTCTCCACCTCTGTAAGGAAGGATTTTAATGTAGTTCAGAACGCCGTTCTTGTTCAGAAAAGAGTCCAAGTAGAATCCAGCACTGGGGTGGTCACTGTAAAGCACCAATCCCACCCTGACGCTTTGAGGATCCACCACCAGACCGCTCACGATGCGATGCAAGAATTGTCTCACCAGATCAAAGTTACTTGGGGTAATGCTACCCGATTCGTCCACGATAAACACGATATCCGCTACTTGGGCCAATTTGCAATCTGTTCAAAGACAAAAACAGTGTGACAATGTAATAGCTTGCTTAGTGGAAATTCTTTTAATGTAATGCAGCAAAAGTTGCACCAAGTAATTAACAAACAAACCTCCTGTAACATTTAAAACCTTCTTCGTCTCAATTCTCTTTGTGATATCCGAAGCTATTTGTATGATATTCTGTTGAACATCGTAACCACTTATCACAGGTGTCAGGAGGCGTAAATTTGTTTCCAATCTCATATCGATAACAGTCACATCTTCGTTTTTCATTGTACGTGTGGCACCGAGCACAGAGTCTGAAGATTCTCCAACTCTCAGCACCAGTATGTACTGCTTGTAGCCTCTGGAAATTCTGCTGCCGGATGCCGTGTTAAGAAAGTTGTTACGAACGTAATCCATGGCATTTCCCAGTTTCCGATCTCCGTTGGGCCTAGGTTCAAACTGGGCTATGTACTCTTTGGCCTTCGCTGTGTCCTTGTAGTCGCTGAATAAAAACTCCTTGACGACAGTCACGCCAAACTGAGCCAATGCAATTTTATTTGATCCGTCGCCCACCTTGAGGTTACCAGCCAGTTGGGTGAGAATATCTCTAATCTCTTGTTTCTTGGTCGTAGCCGAACTGTCCACCAGGACAAACACGTCGGCAAACTTTTGTGCAATGGCTGAAACAGACACACAATGCAGGCATGGCAATAAAAATCAAACAACCAATACATTGGCTTTTATTACATTGAACTTTTAATGAATATTTTTCTACATATAGAATCCGTAGCATTAAATGTAAAAATATTTAATAGAACAGTGTTTTTATAAAACAATGTCAATATTTCAAATTTGTATTTGTGGCCATTCTGACCAAAACTTTCATTGTTAAAGAATAAATAAGTAAAAAAATAAAATTAATACAAATATTTATACACAATAAATATTATAAATAAATAAGTATTGGATTTATATGTTAATTTAAAAAAAATAGTGACTTTTTTGGCAAATATTCATATGTACTAAATTTGGTCATGAATCATGAATTAAATTTTGTTTATGAAAGATATTTAGTACGCCCTGAACATCATAATGGACACAGACTTTACAGACGGTTAAGAAGCTGATTTACCTTTGCCTTGATCCCTCATCAAAATACACACAGTCTCCATCATTGTTGTAGTCAATCCTTTCAGCGCTTCGTAATTTTCAATATTAACCACAAAACGCTCAGGTGGGCTGCTGGCGATGGACCTCATCTGGGTGTTATTGGTCTCGCCAACGCCAATGGCAAAGATGATAATACCCTTTGCTCGAAGATCTTCAGCAGGTCCCTTTATATCATCTCTTGAGCCTCCATCTGTGACCACCACGATGATCTGCGGCACTTTCTGATCGATCCGACTTCCACCCGCGCTAGTGAAATAGCTTTCCTTAAGAAAGGTCATAGCTTTTCCCATGAATGTGCCTCCTTGTCGCAAAGGGATCTTATCTATTTTCTGAAACAAGTCTGCTTTGTTGGCGTAGTCGCCCAGCAGGATTTCTTTGTGGGGATCGAAGCTAAACTGAACGAGGCCAACCTGCACGTTTTTAGAGTCAATATCCAATCCGTTCACAACGTCACGGATAAACGCCTTCATATCTCTGAACTCTCGAACGGCGATGCTGCTGGAACTATCCACGAGGAACACAATGTCAAAGGCCAAATTTTCATCCTGGCATCCTGTCGATGAAAGTACAATGTACAAAACACTATAACACGTGAAATACTGAATTTAAAGGGATAGTTCATCCAAAAATTTTAATTCTGTCATAATTTACTCAGCCTCAAGTTGTTTCATACCTGTATACATTTTATTGTTCGACACAAAAGACGGTGATTGAAAGAATGTTTGTAACCAAACAGTTCTAGGGCACCATTGAATTCCATAGTAGGAAACAAAACTGCTATGGTAGTCAGTGATGTCCCAGAACAGTTTGGTTTCCTACATTATTCTAAATATCTTCTTTCCTGTTCAACAGAACAAAGTAATTTAAACAGATTTAAAACAACAGGAGGGTAAGTAAATGATATGAATTTTCATTTTCGGGTGAACTATCCCTATAAGATTTAACACTTATTCCATTATGAAAAACAATTCACTTATATTTGAGTAAATCAGACATGTTGGACTGTATTTACCTGTCTGTTGTCCAATGCTGGCAAGGAAACATGATGCAACGATGAAGCCAAAAAGAAATCCCTGTGTCATCCCCATTGTCTTAGCGCACTCCTATGGCTTAATAGAAACAAAATTATAATTCACCTCAAAGTGACCATTTATTCACCTTTTTATGTCACTTAAAACCTGAATATTACTCATTCTTTTGCGAAACACAAAAATTGAGCAATGTCTCAGTGGATTCGGGTCCATAATATGGAAGTCTATGGCGTCAATGTTGTTTGGTCACCAATGCTCTTCAAAATATCTAATTTTGTGTTCTGCAGAACAAACAAAGTCATACTGGTTTGGAATGACATGAGAGTGCTTAAGTGCTAAAAGAATTATTGGGGTGAATTATTCCTTTAACAGACAAAAATAGTAATGTACGGACAGCACACATAGACAAAAGCCATGTGTGTCTGTATGTCTACAGATACATTATATTCTACATTTACCAAAAGAGGCAAAGGAATGCTTGTTTTCTCTGTAAAGATTTGCTATTATTGGCCTGAACAGGTCATCTGTGACATCTCAGGTCAAACATCAAACAATGACCCCTCAAGACAAGCACTCACTGCCAGAGACCGCAAATCTTTCATGGTGGAAGGAAAGGAATGTCAGTCTGCTCCTAATATGAAGAACACCAAAGCTTGTAATTACTTACAAATTTCAGCAACACAAGCAATGCATCTCGAAGCTTTTGTATTACAATATACTGTACATCATATTGAACTATTTGATTAAGTCATGTTATTGGTTACAATAGTTGCAAATGTCATCATGTACAGTACATTTCATAAAACAACTGAGTAGACAAATTCAACATGAAAAGGTAAGACAATTGTTTCCACAAACTTGGGTTTGCACAGTGCGGAGAGCTATGGACATAAGCGTGGTCTGAATTCAGATGTTACCGTAAACACTCCGTTATCTTTGGCACACGATTTCAAAGCAACCTTTTCCTTCTGGACTCCACATTACAACAGACTCATCTGTGACTATATTTCAAGCCATTCCGTCTATTCCAATCCTGTTTATTTTAACATAAACATTTCCTACGCAGATAAAGTCGCATGTGTACCAGCCATTCCAGAGCAGGAGCGCAAAGGAAATGACATCTAATCTATGTTCACATCCTCTGCTCTCCAGCTTAAAAATTATTTTATTCAAACAAACCCGCAAACGAAAGCCACGTGGAACACATCTTTATTTCAGGCGACTTTTAACAGAGAAAGAATTTTGTAATACAGCAGTTTGGCAGCCACTTTTATTATGCTAATTTCCTCCAGGCTGTGATCTTACATCTGGTGTTCTTCAATTTATGAACAATATCAAATGTTCTGATTGGTGGACATTGGGACAAAAGAACAAAGCTTAGAAAACATTTTTAAATCTTTAGTGAGAACAACCAAGTGAATGATAAAAGAGAATCAGCTGCCCGCCACTGAGGGAACACCGGATTGTTGGGTCCTTATATGAAAGAGAAAAGCAGGTCTTACATGTGGAAGTTATTAAACTGTGAAAATAGAGTTGACAGATAAAGATAACCAAAGAGTCTGACATTTTCCTGAGGCAAATTTTTCTTTGTAGTATTTATTTCATGCCTGTTTCCGATCTTATGATCTGAAGTATGTTAAATCTAGCCATGTTTGGCTCAGAAAATATTAGGACTAAATATCAATTTTTTTGTCTGTAGGGTGTAGGGCATTTATATATATTTACCTCACACTGTGAAGCTATCAAAATATTACTCTCATCATTTTGAGATTATTATTTGACCAATTTTTCTGTCATATTTACATAAAAAACGCAGCATCTCTTATTTAGTTATAAACTATAAAAACACACATTCACCCAGAATGGATAATTGATGCCAGTGATTGCCAACAAAACTTAACCCCCTAATAACCCGCATCCATTGAAACACAACACCTGGCTTTTGGTTTAAACCAATAAAAACATCTGCTTTTTATCAAATAAATAATATCTAGTCACTGACTGGTCCTTAAACAACCAATCACAATGAAGTCACAACCCGTAACTTAATCTTCAGACATGCATGACTCACCGTCATGGCATTTGATGGGCATAGAGAGGCTTTACAGTGCTAAACATTTGGTGTTTGTTGGTTTTTGTGTTCTTCACCTTGACCAGAGGTGCTTTCCTAAAGGCAAACATCTAAAAACTGACAGACATCCTGGGGCGGTGCACATACAAAACAAATAAACACAAAGCTTTTATGCTTTTTTCGAATCACTTTGATGTATCGTGTAAGTCTAAAACACAGCTGTATACGTTTAACACCATGCAAACAATCTTCCATGGTAAGAATTTTTTGTACTGTCAAGACAGATGACAGCATGGTGCATACGCTCACAAGCACCTGGTCTGGATCTCCAGATGTGCAGTTACTAATTACGCGGACTTGACAAAGTTAACATATGGTTATAATCAAACTTTAGCTCAAAATCTTGTACCCACAGCCTAAAACTTGTATAGTTTCTATAGCCTCACCCCTTCAGCCTGTTGACTTCATCCTTTTTAGAAAATCAGATTTTTCTGTATAAAGTTTCTACACTTAGAAATCTCTGGTCAACACTTTTTCATACTACACTAAACACTAAACAACCTTAAAGGGACCCTCCACCAAAAAATGTCATGAATTACTCGCCCTCAAGACGTTTGTCAACCCTGGGACCTCTGTTTATCTTCAGACACAAATTAAGATAGTTTTAAAGAGGTCCGGGAGCCTTCTGACTCCTCCATAGACTGCAATGCAACCAAACGTCAAAGCACTGAAAGTGAGTAAAGACATTGTTGAAATAGTCCATGTCACTCCAGTGGTTCAGCTTTAATTATATAAAGTGACGAGGATACTTTTTGTGCACAAACAAACAAAATGACAGACTATATTCAACTAGCCTATATCCTGACTTCCGTGTTAAAGGAGTCATGAATTAAGACATCAATTTTAACCCGAGCTTTTGTTATATAAGAGAGAATCGTGTTCAAGCGAACATCCTGTAAGTGTAAGAACTGAAAACTCCCTTGTTACTGAAATTACAACTGTTATTGACACGAGGCTCAGCGAACGCCAGGTTCTGGAATGCACCTATCTAGGTTGAACACCGCCTCCACAGAAGAATATCAACGACTACTTCTCTAGCCCCGCCCACTGGTTCACGCATGACAGTACTGAAGTAACATAAGTTGCAAGGAACCAGTCAGAGCGAGCAAGCAATAAACATGCCGTTAAAGATCGCAAAATATTATGCAGTGTCTGGCTGTGGAAGAACACAGTCGCTGCATAACCTTCCTTCGGATTCCGACATTAGTAATGCGTGGTTGAAGTTTATTTTTAAAGACGTTCCAGCTCACGTGGGTAAAACATTGAGCGTTACTTCGCTTCATTTCACCGCGGATTCCTTTGTGAACAAGGCACAGTTCGACGCTGGATTTGCGGAGAGACTAAAATTAAAAAGTAGTGCTGTGCCGTCAATATTGGATCCAATAGGAATGGCGCAGCAATCTTATGTGAGTAAAACATTTTTGTACTATGCGTCACTATTGCTTTGTTAGAGATCGCTTGATGTGCCCTGAGCACTATTCGCATGGGATTAGTATTACCTGGGGACCTCTAATCATTTGTAATAATTGCAGAGGTTGTCTGTGATCTTAATCCCGTGCGAATCGGCCATGTCTGCAATTTGTAAAGTAAAAATTCCCCAACAAATTACCTACCATATTTTGACTAACACCGAGGTCCTGTGATAATATTAGTCCTGTGCGAATCGGCATCTCTGTGATTTGGCGGGCTAATATATCATTTCAAGGTTTTATCCACCGTTTGCGAATATCCATAAATTGCTGGGTCATATCCATAAATTACCTGCCAACACTGTCGTTTTGGCCGGGAGTCTACCATTTGTTTATTTATCATGGAAACTCGCGTAACATTTGAGACCTGCGATCGCGGGCTAATGTGTAACCTAACGTTACGTGTCTAATCAAATTCACAGAAGGCTCCAACTAAGTTTACTACACAAATTGCTATCCAATCATAGCAGTGGGCATTTACTTCCAAGTCTTCAATGCGGCACACCCATTAAAACCAAGCGTTTGTCGAGCCGGCCTCAAAACCCGGGTAGAAAATAGCCTATTACTTATTGATTTTCATGTTTTTTAATGTAAAAAACATGCAAACATCATAAGTAGACCTCACAAAACAGTATAAAACAATAAACAAGCCCAGTTCATGACACCTTTAAGTTTCCACGTTCACTGCATCCGGGATCAGCATCGCACAACGCATGCTCGTAAACATAAACATTTCCTACACAGATAAAGTCGCATGTGTACCAGCCATTCCAGAGCAGGAGCGCAAAGGAAATGACATCTTATCTGCCCGTCCAAAAAAAAGTCACCACCTGGACTTAACTAAGCAAATAGGTAAGAGCCTCCCATTGGAGAATTTTCATATTTCGGCAGAGGGTCCCTTTAAGACTTACAGGCTTTGTTGAGCCAAAATTAAAGTATGTAACTTTTCTAAGAATATTTATTCTTATAACTTTTTTCTTACACCGCATTTTGTGTAATATGAACACAATTTCTAGATGTAATTTATTGTAGATTTAGATGTAGGCAGCTTCAGTCTTGTGCCACAGGAAGTCTTGCAATAATGTTTCATTTCCTCCTCATTTATAAATCATCCTTATATCTGATTGGCAACTTTGTACTGTACGCAAGCCCTCAGGTCTTACAGGAATTCCTTGGTATGGACATTGTCTGAAAATTATACAAAGTATGTACTATATGAAATGTATACATAAACGGATTGGGAGGTTTCAGATTAAAGAGTAACTACTACAATGTCCTTAAAATTACATTTCACGCAGTGTGTAATGTTGGGAAAAGTGTGTGGCTTGGGAAAAAATTAGTCGACTCTGAATCACATGAACGAGTTCCGTGTCAGATTTCTTATTTCTGTTCCGTGTCAGATTTGCGTCACTCTGTGTAATGCCCGCCTACGTTCCATTCGCGACGCTGTACGCGGTAGACCGATCACAGCAGACTAGACCATCTGATCAATCAGATCAGAGTAGGCTGACCGAAAGGAGCGGATTAGACAGATGAATCGCCGAACCAATCATTTCTCAATCCAGTATGTCAGAGATGACGTATTTTTGTAGGCTAACCTGGAAGTGCTGTGCTGGGTCCCTCGACCGAAAGCCTATGCATTTTCCCCATAGACTTTTGGAAGATCGCAAAAAATAAGATCTGTGATTAACAAAGGTTATTTATGTTTTGTCTATCAAGATAATCTTTACAAATTAACACAACATTTGTTACTTTTGAACTTGAAGCCGAAATACAATCGGCAGAAGTAAAAAGGTAACACGATGCTAAACAGACTACACTTAAGGTCGCTCGATATCAACGTCACCACCACCAGCCTCTTTCAAACTTTATTAAAAATGTGTTCCCTGGTAAGTAATTACTTCGTGAATGAATCCGCATCTACGTTTTAAGAGATCTGTGCCCATGTTGCATTATTTGTGAGCTTTATATACGCGTTATACATCTAACGTCCCTGTCAAAGGAAGTAGTCGCTTTTAGCAGCTTGTTAGCAACCGCCGTTTTTAAGACACAATAAGGCTTTATAGAACCGCAAGTGGGTTATAATTGGTGCGTTTTATGTCATAGAATAAAATGTGAAAATATTTAGAGGTTTCGTTTACCACAGACCTTGTTTCGGGCGATTTATCAAAAGCCCATTCAAAAAACCCATAGACTTTGGAGCGATGGAACCAGAAGTCCTAAAATTCTAACTCGCTTCCGGGTTTTGCATACAAAAATACGTCATCTCGGCTCCCTATTCCAAGAACGCAAATAAGCGACTTGTGTTCTCGTGGAGACCATTCTTGTGGCAGCCTCGGAGGAACAAACTTGGATGGACACGCCGCAGTAACTTATGGGACTTTAAAATTAAAAATCACAAAATATTTACTCTTTAAACATAATGCTTCCCATAAGCACAGATGGGTTAAATAATATGAGCATGCTGATTTAAAGCCACATTCAATATAGCACCACTTTATCAGCTCCCTTGGTTATAGATGGCTTTCTCCCCTTCATTTTCTCCATATTTTCGTTTTCCCCCAAACAAAGCTGAACTCATATTGATTTCACAATGTCTGCAGAAGCATTTAAAATGTCATCCCACAACAGTGATTTCGTTTACCTGCATTTCAGAAAACACCAAAATAAAGTCTTTAAACCATGCTCAACTGCTTTAAGATCACGACAACACCTGATTCAATCAAAAGCATCTGAAGGTACCTCTACTTAAGGAATATCTCACAAAGCGTTTACCTAGTTTTATTCAATTCTTTTATTATATTCTTATTATGAAAGACCAATACCTGTATGTTCTAACGTCTCAATATAACATTGACAATCAACAGGTGGGCACATGAGTAACTAGCCGATGTTACCTTGCTAATCTCCAAAACCCAGTGAGGGGTACTATACTAAAACTATAGCCTATCCATTTAAATCAATGGCAGATTGAGACTGCAGTTGAAACTTTTTGTTTGTGGGTCCGCAAAACATTTTCAACCGCCATTGACCTGTAAATCCCGCACTGGACACGCAGAAAAAGAACAATGCTAATTGGTAGATGACTCCACATGAACGCGCAGTCTAAACTGTGACGTCAGCAGCCCTTTACAAAGTCACTGGCAAACTAAAATATATTTTTTATTTTATTGTATTTACTGAAATATTTTTTTAACTGTTTCCTTATCAAAATTAAATGTCCTTAATATTATTGATTAACTTGAATGATTACTTTTGTAAAGCAAATCCTGTCATTCAGTCCTATTATCCACGCGCACACACTTAACACAACATAAATAGCACGTAAAAGCACAACCAGTGCAAATCTGCACTTTCTCGCCTCACTATCATCACAAATAGACTACTATGTACATGCATGAAAGCATAATGGCTGTAATGATGCTGAAAGTCATGCATATAAAAGTAAATATTTTCAACCCCAAACGATTTTCACCATTTAAAAAAGTGACTTGCATACGACCAGCATAATTTAGTGGAATATATATGCAAGAATGGTTAACGTGTTAGCCTATACTTAAATCATCTTCAGATAAAAAACGCATTGTGTGTAGCCTACTTACATCTGCCGGAGCGCGAGACAAGAGATGCACTGCACGAGCGCGTGTAAACCGATAGTCCGACCACTCCTCATAACCCCTCCTCCCATTTTCTTCAGTCTTTTTCACTAAATGTAGGCTACTTACTAATACATTCTTAAATATATGCATTTCTCCAATAAAGTTGGTTTGCTACATAGATTCAAGAGATGAGCATTATTTATGTATTTACTTACACTTATAAAGAGGGAAACATATTCGTTAGATGATTAAGCCTGGTTATGATTTTATCGTTTTTAGTCAGATCAAAATCCACTAACTATATTAGTCCTACTACGGCCTGGCCTATAGACCTAGAGCCATTATTTATTACACAAAGCCAAAAAGGGAGTAAATTCTGTTAGTGGTATCAAAAATAAGTTTCAGTTTCTAAACTCTGTTTTCCCACGACGTTCATTAAGGCACATGGTGTTAGGTTTTTGATGGCAATGGCACCTTTTTATATATTCTTACATTACATTGTTTGCATACCAGTTAAACAGTTTGCTCATTGTATATAATACATTTTAAATTCTATTTGTACTATATGTTAATAAAAAGAGCTGTTTGTTGAGTTTAGAATTTGTAATGAACAGCAAAACTATAGCCCATCCCTGTTTGTGCAACATTTTGGTCAAATGTTATTTTGCAAGTTACGTTATATAACCGTGGTCTAAATCTTGTAAAACGCACAGATGTGCATAATTACCTAAATGTCTGGTAAAGGAATAATAAGCTGGCTATGTCACCAGAACACATGTTAGTAAGATGAGAACACAGTCTTTTCTTCTCACACTCCCCAGCTTTGAGCCTTCTATCTTGGGAGGAATCCCAGAGAGCAGTACATCTCCTTCACCTTGAGATGTAACTGGTTCAAGTCAACTCCCCAACCCAGTCAGTGATGTAATCTTAGTGTGGGAGTCTTACAACAACAATCATGTGTGGAACAGATCCAAGAAGATTCATAATGAACTAAATATAAATATACTGTACAAGGATGTTACCAATAACTGGAGCATGCAGGGAGCATGATGTTTAGAGTACTGTAACCGCATAAATGCATGCAAGAACTACGTCATGTATCACCTAATAAAGTCTGCTATTGGCTGGATAATCAGATCTTTATCAGTATCTTGTCCTAAGGTCAGAGCAACATTATAATGTGATAGCACCATAGTGTTTATACTATTGAAGAATCAGCCAACCAATTCTTTATTATGCTGTAGTTGTCTCATACTGTACTTCACCACACACTTCGCCCTTAATAACCAGCAAGTTTTTCTTTATATATAAAATTTGAAAAAAAACACATTAAAAAACAGAATGGAAAAGGGTGCACGTTATTATAATTAAGCTCATTCAGTAGCCTACAGTATACATTAATGTGAACTTTGGTTTGTTTGCATACTGCTTAAAGCAAAACATTATGAATAGAGCATTTGTCTTTTAGCATAACCTTGTTAGTTCTATGACAACTCTATTTAAAAGTCTATTTAAAACATAATCTTCTATGCTGATGTAGCCCATTAACTTTTCTTTGTGAAACATTGAAAGTCCCAAATGGTTTCTCGTTTGTTTGAAATTCAAGAGAAATTCAAAGGAATCATAAGTTCTTCAGAAAATAGCAGGGTGTCTGTTTGGCAGCTTTTATTTAAAAGAAAACATTCCTGTTTCTGCTAGTCTCTGATAGACATTTTTCTCTGTCTACATGAAATGACAATCCGATGAGCTACAGTTTTATAGGGATACATATGCCCTACTATATTTAAAGCTTTCAGCCTATATGCCTGACAAAACCATTGAAGACATCTGCTGGCTGGTATAATTGTATACTAATAAAAGAAAACAAAGACTTACCTGGCAGTCTAAATGTTATATTAGATGTGTGTCAAATCTGCTTCTCAAAACAAAACTGGAAGATTAGCCAAGATGCATTTTATTTTGGCTAATGCCTCTATGAAAATATTGGTTTTGGTTTAAGTCATTACAGTACACAAACATCCTTTAAATGACACAACGGGCCTCATTTATGAAACGAGCATACAACCGAAAACTGGGCGTACGGTCGTTTCCACGCAAAACTTGGCATTTATCAATATGGACCCGAGCGGTTGCTACGATCAAATCTCACGACAGGTCTCAGTTCGTGTACGCAAGTTTTGAGATAGGGTGTCTGTGTACGCTTTACCCTTTTGATAACTGAAAAGGAAGAATGACAAATAAAAAGGATTAGTTTTTTTTCGTTTAGTATAAGAAATGTAAAAATAGATTCTTTTTTTCATTACATTAATAAAGTATTTTTAATGATTTCATTATTTATTATATGATCATTTAATTGTTTGAAATTAACAGGTGCTTTGGTGTACAAAACTTTAAGGAAATTTTAGGCTACTTCTAAGATAATTTACGACAATTAAAATGCACAATTAAAAGTCAAACATTTTAAAAACTACAATAGGCCTAATCAGTATATGCAATGGGTTAGTTTACCTATTTTTGCGATAGTATTTTTGCGATCGCACACTGAGGTTACTAAAGGTTAACATCTGTAGTGTCATACGTATGTGTACATATCTTCACTCCCCTTTCATTTACTTCCCTTCACTTAATTGTTTGAAACAGCTTTGGCATATTGGCAGTTATGCACACGCAATGCAAAACCCAAGCATCGGCCACATGTGAGTTGGATAGCTGGTACTGAAGATTTGTTTATGTCCAGTTAATTGGGTATGTTGTGGGTCTGCACCTGGCTTTCCTCTAAACATAAAACTACATTTACTGCAACAATTTTATCACACGCACATGTGAGAAACCAGCCAGACCACCACCTAAACTTTTCTGTATGACCATTGACATAAACACATGCTTTATTTGTCTATGTATTTAATGTTCTTCATCAAGACATTTGGATTTTCTTTTCTAATCTGCACATTGGTGCCAAAATGTAGAGAACATGTTATATTATAAAGATGAAGACAAAAATAGAGCAAGGTTGTGTCCGATGCTTTTTCATTTGTCTTGTTTTTCAGGACTGAAGGAAATCAGATCTTATTGCCCTCTTAAAATAATTTCCCGTAATTTATTGTAATGTTTTTTGTGGTATGAAAAAAGCCCCAAGACAAAAGCCCTCAGAGAGCAATAGTGTATTTACTGGCCACTTCTGTGCCTATATATTTTAAGTTAAGTTGTGATGCTGCATGGAAATCTGTTTTGTAGTCTCCGTCACAATGATAAAATATCTGACAAGAATATTTAATATCCTGCTGTAGCCTCCCGCTGTTATCATATGCAGATCACTCGTTTCACTTCGCAGATTTCCAGAGATTTAAGAGACAAGTGTTTTTAAGTGTCTGCCATCTATCATTTCATCTCTTCTGTAAGCGAAAAGTCTGGCAGGGTGGCCACATGAGGTTTTGAAGAACATAAAGGGTCAGAACTAATTCTGACCCTTTACTTACAGACATTTTTATTAAAAGAAATGCACTGAACAACAATGAAGACAACAACTGTTGTCTTATTGTTCCACTCCTGGATGATTTTTCTCCTTCAAGCACTGCTGGATACATTGCCAGGAAGTCATTCTTACTCTCCTTTTGGAAAGTTTTCTATCTAGATAAGGTTCAGGTTTTGCTTTATACTTCACATAGTTCCTTCTTTATTCTTTTGGCTGCAACCCATAATTATAGATTATCTTCATGCCAATGGAATGACTTAATGCTCTAAATAAGATACTATCTGATTAGACAAATGGAATGTTTAATCAAGGAAGTGTTGTGCCAAAACACACTTGGCTGCTGAATAACTCTACTACTTTTAAAACCCCTTGAAATCAGATGTGATGTTAAAGAGGGTTTACGTGACCCATTCTCTTTCTCTTTAGCACCAACTCTGATAAAACACACCTGAACAAGCTAATCAAAGTGTTCAAGAACATGCCACGTTCGACTTAATTCGGGCTGCGCAGATTGCTTGGCGTATGACATTAAAGAACCTCTCTCGAGCCAGATTTGAGTATCACTGCAATAAAGGAACGGATGGCATTCCTGCACTATCCTGATATCTAACGTTACAACTACCTCATCCACTTTCCCTCGTCCTACTCCGGAGACTCTTTAAAGAGCATTTGGAGAGAGGAGCGGAGGCGGAAAAGGGGGAGGGATGGAGGGCCAGGCCCATGGAGCAGAGGCGGACCTGGGCCGTGGTGCAGAGGCGCAGGCTGGTCAGGCCCCCCCCCCGTGCTGGCATCCTGGTGCATAGCAACTGTACACCATGTTGAGATAATAAGGTCTGGTTTTAAATGATTGTTCGACCACTGTCGATATCAATGCTTACAGCTGCTCTAGCGCTCTCTTGAATGCCTGCCAAAATGGCAGAGTTTAGATTGTGTGACGTCAACCTCCGGAGCTCTATAGCTAAAACAATCATTTCACTGTTCCTTGGCTTAAGACTGAGATAGCGAGGACCTCTTAGATGCTCTTCATGTTGAACAGTGCAGAGTTTCAAGAAATTCTATTAACTGTGTGCTGTATCTGTTGCAATGTGGATGGTCATAGAAAACTATATAATGCCTCTATTAAAGGGATAGTTCATAACCCTCATAGTTTATAACCTGTATATAACTATTTTTTTCTGTGGAACACAAATGAAAATAATTTGAGAAATGTTTTTGTGCCCATACAATGGAAGTCAATGGGAGCCAGAGATTGATGTGTTTAGCTGTTGGCTATAATTCTCTGTCAGCCTGAACGAATCAAAAGTCATTAACTGTGATTTACTTAGGGAGAACCGGGAGCAGACAGCGGCCAGGGAAAAGTGAAACAATGTTATAATAAATGTCTCAATAGCCGATTGGATCATTAGTGAAGTTGTTTCTTATTATTGGCCACCTTTCTTGGCCTTTGGGTAGTTATGTGAAACCTTTCTGGTACAGGTTAGGCTCCCTTTAATAATAACAGCACTGTAGCCAAAAGAACACTTGGATGAATCACTGAGGCCAGAGGCATGCTGTGATTCTGTGGAAGTTTTGGTTGAAACATCTGACTCACAAGTTTAGTTTAA
Organism: Triplophysa rosa; assembly: GCF_024868665.1. Taxonomy (NCBI): domain Eukaryota; kingdom Metazoa; phylum Chordata; class Actinopteri; order Cypriniformes; family Nemacheilidae; genus Triplophysa; species Triplophysa rosa. Next base: position 24,932,079 of record NC_079897.1, on the reverse strand, counting down.
GTCCTTAGGAAATAGGAAATGCTTAGGCTAATAGATCTTAGGCAACCAAGACCAAATAATTTCCTGCTCTTTAAGTATGTTTTTACCCTTTAATTCAAATGAAAAATGAATGAAGCGCAACATGTTTTTGTAAGCAAAGGTATATTAGCAAACTGTATGACTTTCTATCTTTTTCAAAACACAAAATAAGATATTTTGAAGAATGTTGGTAAACAAACACCTGTTGGTCCCCATTCACTTCTATTGTATGGAGACAAAACCAATGCAAGTCAATGGGGACCAATGGTTTTCTTTTACCAACATTCTTCAAAATATCTTATTTTGTGTTTTGAAGAAGAAAGTAAGTCATACAGGTTTGAAATAACCAGAGAGTGTGTAAATAATGACAGAGTTTTCATTTTGGGGTGAACAATCTCAATTCCACAGATGGAGGACCCCAATACAAAATGGGGTAAGTCCTGTAAAAGATCTGATTTTGTGAAGTACCTGTCACTGTGCCTATCCATCCAAAATGATTTCAACATCCTTAATGTTCAAATTTAGTTGGAATTGTGATAACTAAAAGAGGAAAACAAGGAGTCCACATGATCTCATTAAGATTTTCCTAAGATACAGTGAGATTTGATTCTAAGGAGATCCGCACATTCAACTAGAAACATAACTCATCATAAGAACATCTGTTCCATTAATTTCAGTGTAAAAGTTAAACATAAAATGATTATTCAGCTTCGCTGTATTGTAATTGTGTGGCCACTAGGAGTAGCAGAAAAATGTCATGTAACAACTTGTGACCCGTGAGAGAAGTCTGTGGTGATTTTGAAGTCGAGGAGCAGTTTAATGTCCTTTGATTAAGCTTCCTAATTGCAGCAATCATCCACTGCGAAAATGAGTTTCCTTTGTTTACAGTCTAACATATGGCATAAACACTTCAAAGAGTTTTAATGGCAACTTCCTTTCCACAGTATGCATTCAGTTTTATCCATCATATGACCTCACATAGTACACTTGTTTTAAAATTAAAGCCAGTTTATGTGTTTTAACCAGACATTTTGTTTTCTTGTGAAATAAAAGGCTCCCAACTTCTGACAATTCAACCAATTGATATGACAACCCAGATTGAAATCTTTTCTCATTCCAAAAGCCATACACTCTATTCACCATTGCAACTTCTGTTTCAAGACGACTTTTTACATTTTTACACATATTGTAAAATATCTACATATCTATCAAATATCTACTACCATTATGCGGTGTAGGGAAAACTTTTTTATATCTGACCTCATAGTTTGACCCATCCCGCTTGTGTAAAAGATGTTTGAAGTTTAGAAGGACTCACAATGTTTTCTGCATTTTTCACTATTAAACCAACCTCAAAACCTGTCAATTGAACTTTCTAATGAAAAACAGGCATGAAATAACGTTTTAACATGGGAGAATTCTATTATTACACACAATTATAGACTTTTTGGCCATATACATCATGCAATGGCAGCATTAGGCTTAGATAAGACTCGCATTACAGACGATAAAGTTTTGCCATGTGGGCTAAAAGTATTTTTAAATAAACATATTTATATGCTCAAATAGATGAAATAGATGGATGTTTTCTTTGGCTTCTTATCTGCCTTTCTTGGCATGTAATAGTGCTTTTCACCTTTTTGACCATGGCCAAATGTATAATGACTGTACTCCAAAACTTTGTATAAGGCCACCCACACAGTGTACATTAACTGAATTGAAACAGGATGTCAACCATATGGAACTATAACATGCCAGGAGAGACTCTGACAGAAGATATCATCTGTGGCTCATTGAGTCACTCCAACTTTACTTTATCTTTCTTTTTTTTAAATGAAAGTAAAAATATATAAAAAATCTCCAGACTGATGCTTTCATGTCTTGCCAACAGCCAGTTTATGTGGTGTTAACCAACTCTAAGCATTTTATGTTCATCACACAACTGCATTTGTGCATAAACAAAAACACGAGAAACAACATATGCACAAAACCTTGATTTGATGGATATAATTTGACTTGACTTGATGTGACTTGACTTAACATTAACAAGAATTCAGTACAAAAGAGTGAAACGAGGGACACAGACCGTATGCACAAGAAAACTAATTAAAAACAATATAAATGCTCTGTAAACTTTTATTTACTGTTCCTGAAATTTTACATCTGGCTATATTATTTCAGTCCTCCTCTTACATTGGAATGTAATGTGACCATGTTTATAAGCACTAACACATTGATGCTGCAGCATACATTGCACTTGAATGTACTGTTAAATAAAAATGATTCATATTACCATAGAATGGGGCTGTGTTTAGTAACTTTTCAGGCTTCTTTAATTCCTCCTTATAAATAAAGTCATGAAGCTACAGGAAATGTCTGCGAAAGCATGACGATGTCCAGACTTGATTAACATTTCAACACTAGGGGTCAGAGTTTACAGGCTACGCTCACAAAACATATAGGCCATTTTTTATTTATGGCCCTGAAAGAACCTTAATGTTACAATCAACTAATTACTGCCAATATGTTTATGTAAGTGAAATAGTCCAAGTTGGCCATGAAGAATCTTTATCATTATCATTATCTGGGAATCAAAATAAAGAATACAAAGCATTTGGTTTCATTCACTTTTTATTGTGTATGTGTGGGCATTAATAAAACGACAACAGTAGCCTACCAGTTCCAGTCAAAAATAAACAAGCGTTTTAAATAAAAAACACACCTTACCGCGACCTTTTTCCGGTTCAAAATAAATGACGTATGCGTGTGGTTAACGCTGATTGGTCAACTCAGTTGCCAATGAAGAGCACCTTTGACCAATGAGAAACCTTTTTGGCACGCCCTTAACTTTCGGCACGCCCATTACTGCGATCTGCAGATACCCCACTTGGATTTTCCCAGAGCCATTGAGAGAGAGAGAGTCGCGTCAACTCCCTCGACTCCAATGGAACAGCAATGGAGGCTCTCAATAATTCCCGGAAGTTACTAGTAACGCATGGAGCTGCGACTAAACAGACCAACTGAGGTAAACTTCTAACCCATTCAAAGACGAAAGCCATTTAATGAATAAAAAATGAAAGAAATAAAGCATTTAAAGAGAAAACATAACTTCCTGGAACTATCTGAAGGCTCTATGAATCACGTGATGCTCCAGAGTTTTGGACTTCCTTTGGCAGAACTCTCTCTCTCAATGGCTCTGGATTTTCTTTTCTTTTTTTATTGAAACAGCATTAATTTACATACTCAAATAGAGAACACAATAAAAATACACACTTTTCCATAATTAAATTCTAAGCATACATAAATATCCAGTGTGTATACATATAAATCTACACACAATAAAACAACAAACAAACAAACAAAATACTTTTGAACATTTCCCAGGAGGTTGCAAGGAAAAAAAAATATATAAATTTATTACCATTCTTAAAGGAAAAGAGACTACATGGTTTTATAGAATTCACCAAGGGGTTGATTATCTTTGGATAAGTGTTTTAAACATCCTAGAAGTATTTTTTACATTCATTTTTAGAACAATTTATAGAGGGTTTACTGTAATTCCACTTACTTTTATGTATATGCTATTTGCCCATTGTGACAATGATGTTTACCATCAATTGCATCTTTTTCGAAAAACCATCTGCATAAACCAACACCTGGAACAAAATAAATGATTGAATATCTGTACTATTATCAATATTAAGCCATCTGTAGATATTCTGCCAAAACTGAAATGTGACTGGATAAGAAAAAAATAAATGTTCAATGGTTTCAGGCACTTCTAAACAAAAAACACAGAGATCTACCTCAAAACGGAATCTTTTCCAAAAAAAGTTAAGCAGCCGGATAAACATTGTTAATAATTCTAAACTGCATATTCTTTATTTTAGGTAGAATTGGCCATTTAAGATAATTACAAAACTTATTTTTAAAAACTTCATTATCAACATGTTTTATTTTTGAAGGTGTATTGAAGTCGGTAAATAGCTTACTTTTTAATACTTTCCCTATTACTTTGTTCTTACAATTTTTGTCCCCGATATGTATTCCTCCAATTTTCAACTCAGGCAATTTAACAGATATATTTGAATATATGAGGGTGTTTTGTATTCATTGTTTTAAAGCAGGAGGGATGGCTTTACACGTAGTATTAAATTCTCTAAAGGGACAATTAATCTTAAATTTCTCCATGAATGAATTATGTTGAATAAATTGCATCATCTAACAAATCTACAACATATAAAACCTTTTTTTCATACCACTCAATGAAACCACATTGAATTAGACTGTGTTAAATAGGTTTTAATCCATTTCAGTTTAAGTACTCCAACACTCTGGATTTCCCCACCACACCACATCGCGTTGGCTCAGCCACAGCGCAGCTCTGACGGAATGACGTGCGTCAACGACAACACGACACGCCCACCAGACCCGGAAGTGCAGCGGAGTTGTTTTGATGTCATCACCACAAGTTGCAGCGTTGTGGCTTCTAGCTTTTTTTCTAAATAGCTAAGTTTGGGTGCCTCTTGTGATCGATATCGGCTTTGACTCACTTTATTACGGAAATAGACGTGGACAAGTTTACGTACGTTAACTAGAATAACTGAAGATAACGCAAGAAGCTGCCCGTGATGAGGAATGGACTAAACGTATTCCAGTTAAACTGAACTCGGTTGGACTTTAAATATCAATCATGGACTGTACAGCTCTGGAACACGATGCTATCAAATTCGCCAAACTGGCTGTACAGCACGATCAGAAGGGCAAATACAATGAAGCTGTTTTTTACTATAAGGTAAGCTATAGGTTGTCTTTATGATACTGATTTAAAGATGACTTTAAATCCTTTTTCACATTCCTAAACATATCTGATGTCAATGTCGACCTGTTTAACATTCAAAGCTGATATTAAAAGAAAACAACATTAACATCAATTAAAAAAAGCTTATTTTGTGATATCTTGTATATTTGGTTCTGTTTAGGAGGCTGCCCAGGCTCTCATCTATGCAGGTATGGCTGGATCCAAACTAGAAAACATTCAGGACAAAGTGAACGAGTACATGGACAGAGTACAGACTCTCCTCAATGCCGGTTAGTTTATTGTGAACGAGTGACATCATTGAAATGCTGTTTTCATCTACTGATACACAGTATCCGGGTTTTCGCCGACTTGATGAACCTGTTGCAATGATTGGCTTCAGTTTTTTCTTCACTCGCTTTCATTGTGGTCATCAAAAGTGAAAGCGCCTCCTATTCACAGCGGAAGGATGGAGAGGAAAATCGTGCTCGTATTTTCCAAGGCCCAACCTTTAGAAAGTCATCGCCTAACTAACTGCTCGGATCTTAGTGTGACTAATACAGCATTCTAGAATTGCAACACATCCTTCATATTGACTCTTCATCGTGCAACTTAACGTTTTTGATCGTTTTTGATAGTTCGTCATTCGTATATGTGTTAGCAATAAGTTCAATTCCCAAGGAACTCATTCATACTTTGCGTAAAAGCACCCGGGACTACGTCCGGGAAGCAGCCCTGTGATGTACATTCTGTAAACAGTTTGTTCGTACCCTAAACCCACTAAGTGTCCTCTCTGTGATCAGTTCAAGCACAAAGCTGTGATCCTCTGAAGAGCAAACATCAGTTGGATCTGGAGAGGGCATATTTTCTGGTCACGCAGGCGTTTGAAGAGGATGAGAAGGAAAGCGCAGATGAGGCTATTGAGCTCTATACTCAGGCTGTGGAGTTGTGCATTCAAACGGTAAGTCTTCACATAAAGAGAAAATCTGTCACATTCTAATTTCATATAACCGTACTATGTTGACTTAGATACTAGCAACAGTTGGGATGTAACAGCTTTGCAACAGGTGCTGGTGTTAAGTCAGTCTGGTTTCATATCTCTGACTGACAGTTATATGGGCTCCTCTTGTAATCAGAGACGGAGCCACAACGTTGTAACCTTTGAACTCTTTCTCTGTCTCGCACAGTCCAACGAGACATCAGATCAAGCGCTGCAGGGGAAACTGAAGCAGCTCGCTCGACAGGCACTGGACAGGTGCTTCACTCTTTAATACAATAATGTTGTATAGTTGTAAATAGCAAGCCTTGAACTTGAAGTTAATACAACATAAGCTTTTGTGGTCATTCTTGTGTTGTTCCAAACCTCTGTCGCTTTCTTCTGTGGAACACAAGAGACATTCTGCAATGTTGTTGTGAAAGTCATTTTACCCATCGTCCTCCGTTTCGCTTATTCAGGGCAGAGGGACTAAAAGAGTCTCTCAGTAAACCTGTGAACCAAGACAAGCCCGTACCCAAGGCCCCTGCTCAGGTGAGGCAGTTCCTACCGCTGGGTCCAGACTTTTCCCTCCACGACAGAGCTCAGCCGGTTCGAGCCGCGCAGTCGTGCGAGCCGCAGGGTCAACGCTACACAGCGGAGGAAATCGAGGTGCTCAGGTAGGCTCAGACCGATCATGATGTCATCGACAAACTTTATGAGTAAACATGCGCAGAAAGTGAGATTCTTACAAATATGTTGCAAATTTGGAACAAAATAATGATACAACTTTTCTTTACATCATTGTCCATTTTGTGTTTTGTAGGAAGACCTCCAAGATCAATGGAATAGAGTATGTACCATTCATGAGTGTCGACCTGAGGGAACGTTTCGCTTTTCCTGTCCCGTTCTCGTGAGTGTTTCGTTTTTTTTTGTTTTTTTGCAGCTGGCTTACCGACATTCAATGTTCTGCTTGCAGCATTCGACAGCTGTATTTTTCCTTGACCTAGTTTTGTCACGGATGTGGTGGACAGAACCCAAATGCAGGCAGCAGTTCAGGGGTTAACAGAGGATTTTAATTAAACAAGAAACACAAAACAAAGACCCACGGTGGGGTATAACAAGACAGGCAGGGTAAAGACAGGACATAGACTAACTATCACTAAACTGAAAATAAACAACACTAGACATAAACTAGACTGAACACTTACTAACTGACTGGGGTTTTCACAGGAACACAGGAGAATTCACACAGCAAACACGGGCTACATCAAATACAATGCACGAGCACAATAGACACAAGGGGTTTTTAAAGGGAGACAAACAAAGGAAGATAACGAGGGGCAGGTGAAGAACATAAGACACGGCAGGGAAGCAATACGGGAAACGAGAGGGGCGGGGCCAATGACAAGACACGAGAAAACACATGGAGTGTCAAAAGATAAACACCCCATGGTTTTCTCACACTAAACATAAGGGATCTGTCACAATCCTGCCACTAGACTAGAAAATCATGAACAAGAAGGCAGGACCATGACAAGTTTAGAATAGTAGGCATGCCGTCTTAAGACCTGCGTGACATGATTCTGTTTACACACAGGGACAAATGTGGAAAACTGGCTCTGTCGCCGAAGCAGAAAGCTATATTCTCACGCTGGGTTCGACCCGATGACATCTGCAATAACCCCATCATGATCTACACAGTGTCCAGCTTCAGTATCAAACAGGTCACAAGTATCTTCATACGCAAGACATAAAGGCCCGGTTTCACAGACAGGTCTTAGTTTAAACCCGGACTAATCCTAATTTATGATATTTCAACTGCTTTTATAAAAATGTCCTAGTAAAAAACATGACTGGTTGACCTCTTGAGACGAAACAATGGCACTGGCATACTTTAAGATGTTTTAAGGTGAGTTGTTTTCAGTTAAGACTGCTCAAACGTCAATTTTAGTCTGGGATTAACCTTAAACCTTGTCTGTGAAACCGGGCAATAGACATTTAGGGTCATTTACTTACATTTTCACCAAAGTGAGTTTATATTTTCTGGGTTCTTATTGGACGCTTTGTCATCATTTTTGTCATTGAATGTCATTAATCTCAAAGCTTAAAAAATATGTAATGAAAGAAATGAATATGTTTGAAAAGCTATATATTATTAAGTTTAAACGTTCAGACATATGCCTTTAAAGGATTTTGAAATCATGAAAAACATTTCACTTAAGTTACCCTAAACTTTCGAACAGTAGTGTATTGTCGACTTTACCTGTGATAATTTTGCCGATTGTTTGGAACAACTGCGACAGACGTTTTGCCCTACAGAAGCTTTGTTGTTTGCTCATAAATGAGACTCTTAACTTGCGTAACCGTCCCTTTATTTATGTTTGCAGACGGTTGTGTCAGACTGTTCCTTTGTGGCTTCATTGGCCATCAGTGCAGCTTATGAGAGACGCTACAACAAAAAGTTAATCACAAGGTAGGGTGGGTGTGCCATGCCTCTGTGTTTGCTCTGAAACACGTGCGTGTGCGTTTGACTTATGTTTTCATTTAAAACCTGGTTTAGATTATGCAGCCGCCTCCCTGATTTCACACAGGACCAAATCAGTGACTCAGGGGATTGTGGTGTAATGTATATGTACAGTAATGCGTCAGGTGTCCTGGGGCAGAAATGAATGACATATACACTATATAAAAACCTCCTCTTTTAATAAACATGTTCATCTATTCCAGTAATTCAAAACAAAACATTAATGCTATACCGTACAATACAATATTAAAAAATGTTGTTTCCATCTTTGTTGCAACAGTTATAGATGGTTTCCCCCTGGCCTAAGTAAAAGAATCTTACCTGTAGATTGATATGGCCTCATTCAATTCAAGTCTGTGATTACGTAATCCTAACTAAGTATGAGCAAGTATGTGTAGTAATAGTGATGCATCCTTTATCAAACATCACTAATGATCTATAATACAATTCTAATTGTAATCTAATTATGTTATATAACTTGCATTATAATTATAATGATTTATCATTACCCTGCAGAATTATATATAATAGATTCACGTTTCATTTGTCACATACAGTACATAACCATACACGGTATAATAAATAGGAAAATGCGTGGTAGAGCACTCTTCAAATGGTATGCAATAAATGTAGAGTTTATGAATAATAAAATGGTAAGAAAAAAAAAACAGAAACCTGAAAAACTATCGAAAATTTGGAAAATGTAGAAGATTAAGACATTTTTTACATGTTTTGAATTGACAACAACAATGAAATAAGGAGAAATAATAAATATACCAAAAAAAATCATGAATATATTTGTTAATATATGTATATAATAATGCACATGGTATGATGTGCATTGAACATCCTGAACTGGCAATATGTGCATTGTAGCAAAGTAAAAAAGTGCTGTTGTGTGGTAACTACTGCATAGTTAATAATGAATAATAATTGATATACTAATAATTCATATGAATAATAATACATGTATATAAAAACAAAAGTTGTTTGTTTGTTTGTAGCATCATCTTCCCCCAAAACAGGAAAGGAGAGCCCGAGTACAACCCCTGTGGAAAGTACATGGTGAAGTTACACATCAATGGAGTCCCGAGGAAGGTATTCGAGCCCTCTTCATATTACAAGTCTCTAAAAATATAGATTTGATCATAGTTTGCAGCTAAACAGGTTCTCCAGGCTTTATTTTCATAGTTCGGGTGTGTGTTTCTCGGTCAGGTGATCATCGATGACTTCCTCCCGGTGGATCGCAACGGCGAGCTGCTTTGCTCGTACTCCAGTAATCGAAATGAGCTGTGGGTGTCACTCATCGAGAAGGCCTACATGAAGGTCATGGGAGGATACGATTTCCCAGGCTCTAACTCTGTGGGTGTCACCTCGGACCTATTTTTTGTTTTTGTTTGCGGATATTTTGGGATTATTCATGGTGTTGTCTGAACGTTCTATTATGTGTTTTATGTTGTTGTTGTTGTTGTAGAATATCGATTTGCACGCGCTTACCGGCTGGATCCCAGAACGTATCGCTATGCACTCAGACAATCAGTCGTTTAACAAAGACGACACTTTCCGCATGCTTTACCAGAGGTGAGCACGCTTTTTTTTCGAGGAATCGCTCTCATGAGCATGCTGTAAGGCTGCTTTAGGTTCTATAGGGAACAGATTTAGATTCATTTGAGTGCCTTTATTTGATTTGATTTTGGGCATTAATGGTGCGGTGTTGCAGGTTTCACAGAGGAGACGTTCTCATCACCACGGCGACAGGGGTCATGACCGAGGAGGAGGGGGAAAGGTGGGGTTTGGTGCCCACTCATGCTTATGCTGTCCTGGACATCAGGGAGTACAAGGTGAATTTCATGACTACAATAGCACGTCATGCAATATTGACATTTGAAAAATTTATATAAAAGTCTAAAATGAACAATTTAGAAAATGGACTTCTGCAATTTTGACTGAAAACTTTTAACATTGCAACATCGTCTCCTCGTTGGCTCAGGGTAAACGCTTCCTCCAGCTGAAGAACCCATGGAGTCATCTCAGGTGGAAAGGACGATACAGCGAACGTGACGAAAAGAACTGGACACCAGATCTTCTCAAATACCTCAATTTCGACCCCAAAACGGCACAGAAGTTTGATAACGGTAGGCACACGAGAAACTAAAAACGGAACAGCGTGTAGTTAAAGCGTCCTTATTCACGTATGGTTTTCTTTAAGGGGTGTTTTGGATCATCTGGGAAGATCTGTGCCAGTATTATGACGTCATCTACCTTAGCTGGAATCCTGCTCTTTTTAAAGAGTCGTCCTGTATACACAGGTTCACATCATTTTTATTACATCATCACAGGTGTTGTGTGATTATTCTTCTGTGATACTAGAGTATGTTGGTTTGCTATTGCAGTAGCTGGGATGGGAAACAGGGTCCGGTGAAGGACGTCTACAGCTTGGCTAATAACCCTCAGTATAAACTGGAGGTGAATTGTCCTCAAGGGGGCGCTGCAGTATGGGTGTTACTCACCAGACACATCACTGACAAGGTAGAGAGAACCAAGGTGAAGTCATTGCTACAATGCAGCACAGTCATGATTCAGTTGAGATAATGAATTCTCTTTCATTCTCAAAGGATGACTTTGCTCAAAACCGGGAGTTTATTACATTAGTCGTTTACAAGTCGGATGGAAAGAAAGTCTATTATCCAGGTAAATAGCCATTTAATGCCTTTATATTGAAGGGTTTAGATAGATTGACCCTATGATGCGTTATGCCCACCAAAGCCAATTTTGACTATTAAGGTGTAATGTAATACTCAAAAAAAAATTATAACTTTTATTGCATCATAAATTTGCCTCTGGAATACGTAGGAATCATTGTCTTCTGTTACAATGTACAATTCTTTAACTCTTCCGTAATAAAACTAGAAAATACAAATATTTTTATTTTCAAGTAAATAACTATTTTATTCGATGTTTTATTTTTTGACTTGCGCAGCTGACCCTCCTCCTTACATTGATGGCATCAGAATCAACAGCCCTCATTATCTGACCAAGATTAAACTCACTAGCCCAGGGACCTTCACCCTGGTGGTGTCCCAGTATGAGAAACAAAACACCATTAACTACACACTAAGGGTAAGACCCCATGTTTATGTCTCATGCCGTTTATTGATTTCGTTTTGAATGAATCATTTCATTTGATTTAGTATGAATAAACCATTCCAGGTCTACTCAGTGTGCAAGTTTAACTTCTCTAAAATCCCCACACCTTACACCCACACCAAAAGAGTGAGTTCACACCTCTACCTTTGCATTTATAGTCTGGTTGGTGGTTATTCTTGTTTGATAACTCCTTCTGTATCTCTCTCTCTCCATTTGCTGTGTTCTTGTGGGTAGATTAATGGCCAGTGGAAGGAGGCCAGCGCAGGTGGCTGTGGGAACTATAAAGATACCTACAAAAACAACCCCATATACCAGTTTAACGTTGAGAAAGCAGGCCCTCTGCTCATCGAACTCCGTGGATCCAGGTCAGACCGGTTGTTATTTTACTTTACACCACCAGAGGGGGATTGGGAATTGGTTTTATTGGTATCCTTTACTGGTTTCATTATCTTTCAGTGTTTCAGAGGTAAGCTAACGCGTGACAGTCTGAGATAAACCATTATTCTGTTGAATAGAAATAAGAGTCATCAGTTCTTAATCATTTAATAATAGAAATGTGCTCTTCAGCAGAAGTGTTCACAATAAGAGACAGTGTGTCATGGGAAATCCTTAGGGGTGTAAGAATGTTCTGCACAGTGCTGGGCGTTGCACATTATAAACCTTCAGCTTGGTTCTTGTATAATAATGTGACACAATGTTATCATTAAGCTTCTTCCTGTAGCACAGCACACCAAAGACAAAGGTTCTATTGCCAGGAAACACATTTAAACGTGTAAAACTTAAATGCAATTTAAGTCGCTTTGCATCAAAGCATCTACCAAATGCATGAATGTAAAGTTGTCTTTAATGACATAATGTAAACTGTGATCATTTAAAGGTCCAATGTGTCTGTAATGCTATTGATAGAAATGCAATATAATATACATAAATATGTCTTCAGAGGTGTATAAAGACCTCACATAATGAAGCGTTATGTTTTTATTATCTAAGAATGAGCTATTTCTATCTACATGCACCGCGGGTCCCCGTACATGGAATTCGCCATGTTGTTTCTACAGTAGCCCTAAACGGACAAACTGCACTACAGAGGGTGTTTCGTAAATACGTTAATTCCTTCGGCAAAGAAGCGAAAACGTGACGATATCTTAGTCCTGTGTCAGCCACCGTAGTGCTTTGAAAGAGAGGGGTGGAGTGAGACGTTGGTTGCAATTCACAACATCACCACTAGCTATATCTCATACACTGGACCTTTAAAATACATTATTTGAGGTATTTTTGGTGGTTGGTTATGATAACTTCTAATCCGACATGGAGAAAAAAAGAATTTCAAGGCACAAATCATATGCTTTTCCCTCACACTACGTGTGACGTGGGTAGGGGCATCCTGCTCAACCACTGCAAAATCCTGTTCCATCTCTTTGCAGTGTAGCGTGGGAGGGTATTCTCCATGATGTGTGGATTTCTGATGTAGCAAGATGCCTGTGAATATGAATGAGTTTGTCTTTCTCTCTGCAGGCAGTACAGTGTGGGCTTTGAAGTGGTGACCGTATCTACAGTTGGGGATTCAGGCTCTTCCAGCTCTCAAAAGAGAAGCAGCGGGGATTACCGGTAAATATTAACAGTAGAATTCATGTTCTGTTCGTTAAAGAAATACATTTTTCCAAACTCTATTTCCAACTTCTCTTGAACATTGACTAATACTGCTAACCTCATATTATCATGCAGTAATAAGTAGTTTAGGCAGCAGTGTGCTAAATTATCAGTGCATACTACAGCAGTATGGTAGCATAGTATTATCTTTGTATATTTGTAGCTAGTTGGCCTAGTTGTATATTGAGGGAAAATGCAATATTACCATGTATTAAAATACCATATATTTTTCGTTTTATTTATTTCTCTTTACTACAGTAACGCAACATTGTGAAAAGCACTATATAAATACAATTGAATATGTCAGAAATGTACCAATACACAAAAACTGTACTCATAATAAACAGTATATTATTAGTGATATACATCTCAATAATGCAATATTAAGATTTTTTTTATGATTATCGACATCAGACAACATATCTTTAAATTTAGCTCATAAAGCTCCTGCCATATAGTGCATTAGCACTTTGTTGGTATTTGTCATGATTTATTCTTGTATTCTGATAGCAGAAGCCTCAAAACTAAAAGTGTGGTTGTATATATATTCATAATTTGTCAATCTTTTGCTCTTGTGTGCCGTCAAGTAACCCCATTTATTCCTCTTCGTCCTCAGATGTGGTTTCTGTTATATGGAGGCCGAGCACTTGCCTGCCGGAATTTACAACGTGATCCCCACCACCTTCCTGCCCAAACAGGAAGGTCCGTTCTTCCTTGACTTCAGCAGCACTACTCCACTGCGGGTATCTCAGCTGCAATAAGGACATGTTGCAGTAGAGAAGTGTCCACAAAATCTTTCTGCAGTCACGACCCTTGCCTTTAGATGGCGCTCGTCGCTCCCCGCTGACATGCCAGAAGCCCCACCCACATGTAGTACCTGAAGTAGTGCCACATGCCACATTATGATGTGTGTTGTGATGGATGGCATATGACTGCTGAAACTTGTGCTGTGTGGCGCTCAGAGGGATGGGTCCCAAATTACAATCATAAAGGATGTGTGTACACTTGACCTGAAAGACCATTTCACTCAGGAGACTGGAATAAAACAGAGACTCGGTGTTGTTGTGTATTAAAGATGTATGTGTGTCTAGTAATCGTAGAAATTGATCAGAGGGTTCTGCTGTGTACACATATTTCTAAGGGCTCTTCCTCTGGTCTGATCAGCGATGTCCAGACAGATTTGAGTTGCAGGGCTTCTTATCAGTAGATACACAATCAGTCAATTTGCCAATTATTTTTGCTTTCCAGAGCTATTTAAACGCCTCACCCATCAATATGCCATTGCACAAATGTTTGCTTCACTATACCAGCAGAGAACTGTACGTTTACAAATTATGAATGTTTTATAACATTAATGGATGTAATTGTTGAAGTTCCTGTTTGAGGATTGTGCAGGTCTTCATTTTGAATGAATGTTCTCAAATGTATTTATTTGCTGATATTAAAACGCAAGCGTACGTGCCATACATAACACAGATGTTTAACATTTTTGAGTTGAAGAAACAGTTCACCCAAAAATGAAAATTCTGTCTTTCCTCACCCTCAAGTTCCAAATGTACACATTTCTTTGTTCTGAAACACGAAACAAAAAATGGCTTTATAAATGTCTTTTTGTTGAACACAAAAGAAGCTATTTTGAAGAATGTGGGAAAGCAAACAGTTCTGGGGAACTTTTGACCATTTTTCCTACTTTGATAGTCAATGGTGGCCAAGAACTGTTTGGTTACAAGCATTCTTCTAAATATCTTTCGCTGTGTTCATCAGAACAAGAGGGTGAATAAATGACAGAATTTGTATTTTTGGGTGAACTGTACCTTTAAGCAGAATCACATGAATCAGAAACCTTTTAGCATGATATGACTACTAAATATTCCTAAAACAAGATTTGACAGAGTGATGCGCTATTCGCTACAAACCTGCTCAAACTTGTTTGGTCACATCGTGACTGAAGTGTCACATTCATCTTCACTGAAGAATATTCATTTCCATCCAATTATATTTCTGAATCCTTAGAGACTCCTTGTCATTTATTGCATTTAATGATAATAGCAAGGTGATCTGAGAATTTAAAGTACCTCTAAAATCACAAAAAAAAAGATGGCCAAACTGTGTTATTGACAAATTGAGATTTAACTTCAAGTTGTTCTATGGTAGCCAACAGCATTTCATAAACAGACAGCTTATTTTATTAGTGTGGTCATCTTCTTGACTAGTAACAATACATCAGGTATTTTATTTATTTTTGAAAACAATTACACCAGCTTTGTAAACAACAAAAAGACCAAACGTCCTAAATCACTTAAGAATACTGGTATGAGCTTATTTTTTCCTCAGCAACAGACAAAAGAACAAAACAAACAGGAGATAAGGTGAAGTACATCTTAGAAGACACAAGGACATACAAAAACACCAGATCTGATGCTGCTTCTCTAAATCCAACAGCTACTGTACGAAAGCTTGAACATTCAATATCTTCCTAATCGCAGTGTGGTAAAACCACGACTGACACCAGCCAAATCTTACCCATAATCCCCATCGGTAAATCTATTCGGCTCTTGTCTGAAGTGTTCTCCGTTTTATCGTCAGCTCAAGATGCTGTGAATCTGCACATATTGCTCATAATTCTCTATACGGAGAAACAGGTGGGCATGCACGATGTCCAGTCGTGTAGGGGAAGCTCGTGTTATTTGGCTTGTGAGAGATGAAAGTGACAGGTGCCGATGCGAGGCGGTGACCTGTGACGTGCAGTTTGTTGGCTTCTTTTGTTGCAGCAAAGAAGCAGACGTTCAAAGCTCCTTGGAGATTTTGAATCCTTTTTTCGTTTTAACACGTCCAGGCTAAAGCGTAAACATGCACAGGTGTCCTAGCTACACATTAACTGGAAAGGCCGTAACATTATACTGCCACACAAATGATTGTGTATATCAGCGGCCCGTGACACTGTTACGGCATTACAGACAAAAGTGCACAAATCGACAGTGTATTAAATCTCTTAATGCATTTCAGAAAGCTCCCCAGTCAAGACAAGCGCTAACTACAGCGACTTCTGCAGACATCATCACTTTGTAGACTACAGAACGTGTGGGATGTTGTGAGGATGTTCATGTTCACAATAAATAGTCTTATTTTCAAAAATCTAGTTTCTACCAAATGGCAGATTTGTCTCTTCCGCACGTCGTGTCAGAGTCCAAACACTCATGAGATCGAGCCAAAGTTCAATCTGAAAGTTGGCAGAACTAGACAGTGAGAGGAATAGACCAAGGCGACATTGACAGGTGACAGGAGGCAATGAGGATGAATACATCAACGTCGGTGTAGCGGCTATAGCCTTCACATCCCGTCGAGCAGGATCGTGGTCGTGGAGGAGTGCTGGGCGAGACTGAGAGGATCAGCGGTTTTTCTGCTTTCCGTTCGGCCGAGTTTTAGAGGGAGCAGACGAAAGCGACTATCAAGGCCGAAGGTCGGTTTGGCACTTGTGTTGTTATTGCTGAGACTGTTGTCGAGTACAGCTTCGGCTCCCTCTGCTCTGTCACCTGTATACAGACATTTGAAATAAAATAGTTTTATTTAGTTCGAGTGTTTTTAAAGGTGATTTTTGCGATCAGAAATCACAAACGAGAAGAAGTTAAATCAGAGCTGAATCAGAATCAAAAATAACATATACTGTACATCAATATTTGCTGAGAATTTTTTTCTCTCCATTATACCAACCCCTAACAAGGGCACAGGTGCAAACAGGCACGGGAGAGAAAAAACTGGTCTCACATGAGAAACTAGAGCAAGACTAGCACGTGCGGCACATCCATCACGGCCAATGCATCTCACCTCTCTCTACATCGCACTCGGGGGAAGAAGCTCCGCTGCATTCGCTGCGAGGGCCCAGGATGGGGGACATCAGACTGAAGTCAGACAATGAGACGTTGCTGGGCAGGTCCAGGCTGCAGGGACGTGAGGAGGGAGCGGGGGACGGAGAGCCAGATGATGAGGAAGAAGAGGAAGAGAAGGGACAAGGTAAATCCAGAGGGCTGTTCGTCCCAAAGCTGAAGCTGCCGGTGGACTCGGAGTCTTCCTCAGACATGGCACTGGAGCTGCAGTTTTCATCATCGAAGGAACCAGATGCCACTGCGGGGAGAAAAATCATTTAAGGGGACATGACACATACTCCAAAATATTCAAAAGTGTCGTTTCATCAGCATTTCTAGATGTATTGTGGCCATTCCAGTCCAGTGTCTGTCGAATCTCAACAAATTCAAACCTCAGGGGTTACAAAGTCATCCAACAGCAATGTGAAATGACTGGGAGCATGACAAGAAAAACTGTGATAAACATTTAGAGGTTATCACATAAAAAAATATTTGACATATTATACAAATATGACTGTTGTGTTGCTTAAAAGTGAGTATGAACTTGTTTTCTTTGCAGTATTTGAGGTCTGAAAAACACAGAGCATCTTTTCTGTTATTTTCACCCGTTTGTCCAGTTTTCATTTTCTGCAAATAAATGCAAATAGAAAGAATATTTGTATTTGAAATTTGGGAGAAATATTGTTAGTAGTTCACAGAATGAAACAAAAATGATCATTTACCTAAACACACACCTATAAATAGACCATTTCAGTTTTTCTCATTTTAAAATTTACTCTTAATTTTTTTCTGTGGCTATATAAACATACTACCAGTAAGTTTTTTTCTGCTCACTTATTATTACTATTCCCCACATTTTTGTTGTGGCTGTCATCCAGTATAGTAAAAAATAAAGTGAAAATGACTTAAAAGTGCCTATGGGAGGTCACTAAAAAGACCTTGGACTCTCATGTGAATAAAAACAAGTTAACCATCAAATCAACATAGGAGACATTTTAGGTTAATGTTCAACACCCATAATCTGTCTCCTGCATGTAAAAGCATTCCTGTAGCTGCTCTTAGAATGACACTGAGCTCACAAATGCTGATTTGATCCGTTTCAGTCCTTTACTGCTCAATTCACACTTTACAAATCACACGCATCAGTCCAATTACCACCACAAGAAAGATGAACGGTGTGTCATTTCTGTGCCACTAGTGTCATCAAACAGAACATACAAAAACTTTATTTTATTAGTTTATCAAATAAATAGTTCCACCTCAGACAAACATAATTGAACGAGTCAATGTTACGGTATTGGGATGTTGTTTTGATAGCAACAGTCTTGCCGTGAAAAAATCCACCTAAATGGTTGAAAAAGACGGGAAGAGAAATTAAATGACCTTGCAAAAAGTCAAAACTTAATCAAATAACACTAAAAGACTAGCATTTCATTGGTGATTTGCACAGTTTGTTTGTTTTAAAGACCTCATGCAACCCTTTGCAGAACCACACTGAACCTCTGAAGACAAAGGACAGAAAACTCTTCGCTCAATACTGCAATGCAGCCATTTAAAGTGCTATGTAACTCACACAAAGACGTGATTCAATACACCAAAACATCAAACTGGGTAAAAACAAGAATGCATCCTGCTTGATAACCCCCAACTCGATTATTCCAGAATATTGGATTTGTTTTCTACCGTTAAATCCAATTCTGCTGAGGTCAGAGGAAAGCCTAAAGGCCATTTAGTGACATAACAGCTATTTTGTCTTGGTTAAAACCATCATCAACCATCAAATAGTGTTTTCCAGTAAAAGTTCCTAACCTCAAAGCCTGAGGCTGAACCGCTAAGGCTGTATTGATGGTCTCTCATGCATAACACACAAACAATGCTTGCGAATCAAACAAGGGACTCGACAAGCACTCTGTCGACTTACATAGGGTCTAATGTTAACATTTTGCTAAGCAAGGAAAGCCACTAAAGGTTTGAAACATACGCAATATTACATGCGAGGAGTTACACTGTTCTTCTTGAAATGTAATTCAAACAAAAGACATCCGTGAGAAAATCTCTACTCACTCGATATCCCATCAGAGTCCATTTTGAAGCCGGAGAGATCTTCACCAATGACGCCATCACCCTCCGAACCGACGCCTCTCTCCCGTGGGCCCATGCCTGAGGAACGTCTGCGCTCGTGGATCTCATCTGAGATCATCTCCAGGTTCCTCAAGGCAGATTTATATTCCCCTTTAGCTTGCGTTAGCTTCGCCTGCAGGTCATCTACATTTTTCTTCAGTTGCTGAAGAGAGAAGGACAGATCAAATGAAGCTAAGGTGAAGAATAAAGATGGCAAACAAGCAAAGTACAGAATTGAAATCATGTAGATACACTTTACAGTCCAAACAAATCCAGAATGATGCACTAATAAAAATTATTTCCCAAATCTATTTGTTTAGTGAAAAACATCTCAACATCTTAAAAACGTGATATGTTGACTGTACTAAGATACTAAGACTTGAGTCTTGTTTGAGCCCATTTATCAAAGTAAATAAAAAACATTCCATTAAACATCATTTAAGATGCGAGTCATCTTTCTTATTAATGTTGCTCTACGGTGGATTTACATACAACAGAAAATACTACAGTAATTACTTTAGTACTGTATACTGTAGTAAAATTCCTATAGATACCATAGTATTCTTCAACCTTATAGGAAATACTATAGTAGACTGTAGTACACTATTGGAATCGTACTATAGCATTTACTATAATAAACTGTTGTATACTACAGTAAATTATTGTATAGTATAATTACCATTGTATAGTCTATAGTCAACTCTAGTATTTACTATAGTAAGGTTCAAAAATACTATAGTATCTAATAATTTTGCTAGTTTACTATGGTATTTTTTGTGTGATACATGTTAGCCTAATCTATGTGCAGCAGTACCTCGAGATTCAGGTAATATTTTGCCTTCATTTCAAAGTAGGGCCTGCAAAAGAAATGAGGAAAAGGCGATTAGTCCAACTGTAAGAGCCTGTAAATAACACGGTGCGTATTACCACGGCAACCGTTCTCCATATGCCGACACGTTAGGCAAATTCTGAGTGAGAGGATTAGACAGGTTCAGACAGAGAGATGAGCTCCCCTATCAACCTGCCGAGTCACACTCGCTTGCCGAGAAACCCACCCTCCCCTCAGATGTTCAGTCTCATCCACTTTGCACCTTTTTTCCACACTAAAACAGGAAGAAGCTTTTGGAGATAGCCCGAAAAGACTGAATTAAACCTCCTCGTGTAAAAAATAAGCAGAAGTGAAACCATTTCCATGATGTAAACCTTGGCCATATGAAGATTTTGATTGGCATTATCTCACAGCGTCTCTAATGGATTCATAAGCGTGCATACTTCGACTTGCTGATGGTGCGTTTGAGTTTCTTCTCAAGCTGTTTCATGCGGCCCATGGCGGCAGTGTACTTGGCTGCTGTCTCTTTGTGCAATAGCTCGCTGCGTGATTTGATCTGTTCCGCCTCCATCACCTGCAAACCAAAAGCATTTTTGAGTATTTCCATGAATGATTCTATTGAACGGTCAACGCAGATCTGCGGACCACTCACCCGCTGCGTAGCATGGTTGAGCATCTCCTGCCACGCCGAGTCGAACTGCCGCTGGTCGTCCTCCAGCAGCCTCTGTTCGGCCAGAGCGATGGTCTCCTTGGCCGCACGCAGCACCTCAGCGGCCCTCTGGAAGTCCTGAGTGGACCTTTGTGCTTCCAGCTGAGCCTGGAGAGGAAAAAGACAGCGGATCTGTCAGAGATCAGTGCCAGGGACGCCATTCAACATTCAGCAGGACGGTGTTGGCAGACTTTGATCAGCCCCGCTCAGAGCCGGATGAAGATCATGAATCTCTTCTCACTGCCTGAGCCCTTCCATCAAACGCATCATAAGTAGAAGCTTTAGGAAATCACTGTCAGACACAACACATAAACAATCTAGCAGTTTCCGCTTCAGATAGACCAGCAAAAAAAAAAATTTGGTTATCATTTATTTACCCTAATGTCTTTCAAAACCTGTATATGACTCTTTTTCTGTGAAGCACAAAAGAAGATATTTTGAGAAATGTCTAAGTGGTTTTGTGTCCATACAATGGAAGCCAATGTTGTTTCGTTACCAATGTTCTTCATTTACGTTTACATTTAGCAGATGCTTTTATCCAAAGCGACTTACAAATGAGGTAAACAATAGAAGCGATTGGACCAACATAAGGACAACAAAAAGTATAAGTGCAATAACAAACTGGTCTCATATAGCCTACCACAGTATGGAAAGGATAGAACGAGTAGAAAAGAAACAGAAGTCAGATCTGATCGGTCACGTGCTGAAGGAAGAGATGTGTTTTCAGACCATTCTTAAAGATGGCCACAGAATCTGCTGATCTTGTAGCAGCGGGCAGATCATTCCACAAATGGGAGTGATTTTTTCCCTTTTTGGGATGGTACCACCCCAATATATCTTCTTTTGCATTTATTCATTATTAAAGAAGCTCATACAAAGCAGTTATTTTGCAGTGCGCTTGGCTAGGATTTTTACATTTTCAGTAATGTTAATCTCGCTATTAATCAAATAATTTTGAGTTATTTATACTTTAAGGTAAACCTAGAGGGGTGTCTGTCCAAAACAATTGATTCAGTCTGAAGTATTTGAAATCGATTTAATTCCAGCAGAAAAGAACCCCAAAAGGGCTTCAGCCATCATTTGTGAGGCCAAATTCCAGTTTCACTGCTGTTATCTCAACAAACCCTTAGAAAAAGAAGTCAGTCAAAGCATAAATGTCTCATGACAGAGTTTCATTGCATCATAAAACCCAGCACTCGGCATGCTCCGTATCAGCCAATGAATGTAATACGCTCCTCTTCTTCTGCTACACAACCAAACTCAAAAGTGAGCGTATGAGGTATCAAACACTTCAAATGACGCTCGCAGGGATGTATAATAATCTCAGGGCTAATCCTGCGCCTGCTCTTTCAGCCCTTCTTCCTGCATCTTTTCCTCACCCTCACACAAGTTATTTTTAGCTCAGGCTTCAAAGTTGATGGGATGCGGCATTGCCGGGGAAAGCTGACAGCAGGGGATCAACTGCAGAGACCTCCAATCCACACAGCAAAGGACACCGAGTGATGGGAGAGCTGCCAACAATCCAATCACATTTATGTAAAGAATAATGTATAATGTTGGTAATTCCCTGTAGGGGTCTTGCATCACCTTAAGGGGGTTTGTTATACTGTAAATTACTTTTTTCCGGAAATATGTACTTTAATTGATGAATACAGTACATATATGATTTTAATCTAACTTTTAAATGGTCTCATGACATTTGAAGGGTTGACGGTGACCCAGTTGAAATGCTGTTGTGATGTTTCTTGTCCATTGTCCTGACTCTGGAATAGAAATAAGGTCACTTATTCAAAGACATCTGATTTAACCTGGTATAAAACAAGGCGATTTATGGTCTCAAGGAAAACGAATGCTGAATTGCTTCTGCGCACACATCCTGTCAACAAGGGACTTCCATCTTATCAACTTTAAGCTTCTCTGCCCTGGACTAATTTTAGACACAAAACTGTCTCCGTCTATAAAAAAATTGCCTACCTACTTAGATTGAAGTTTCTTTTAACATCTGAAAACCATTTGCTTTGTGGTAAATAGTAAACAGTATACAATTCTCACTGTTTAAAGATGACCGATTTAGAAGTTCTGACTGATAAACATCTTTGGTTTGAGTCCTATGCACTATTAAACAGAGCCAAGTGGGTGGATTGTGGGTGGTCTGATGAAAGTTCCTACGAACTGCAACAAGATTCTAGAACATTACCATAATGCTTTGCATGCTCTTGCAAGTGTTACATATATAGACCACTTCGAAAAATATAAACACTAAAATAATATATATATATATTATACAAACAACACAGAAATAATTAAATATATTTGTTAAACATTCTGATTTAGTAACAGATGTTCTGTTGGTTGTATTTTGTTTAAACATTTGCGTAGTGTTGAAAAACTGAAGCAGGAAGTTCTTCTGGACCAACGTTGTATACGTCATCTGAAGTAGGCTATTGCTGTTTTTGGGTCCAAGCATCTATTCATTTCAAGCAGGCTATGGCTTATACAGCTGTTTATGAGCACTGTTTACTCATATTTTATATATTTTTAAGCAAAACATTTATTAGGTAAACACTACAGTCACCAGGCTCACGGAATCACTGACATCAATATCGAAATAAATTATGAAAAATAAAACGCTGGCTGGCCATGTGGGATTTCGTTATGAAGATAAGCGTTAGGATCGTGGTTTTCCAATAGTTTTACAGCTTGCCTATCGCATCTTACTGAGCGTTTGGACCCGGAAACAGTATATGACCTTCCATATATGGTGGTGCGTGAGTCAGGCTTAACAAGCCCACACCACCAATCGCACGACGGTCATCACTCAGAACTGAAGTGGCTATTAAAGATGAGTACATACACAGCATACCTTTAAGACTTTTATATGTCAAATCTAAACTGAAAATGTGTTGATACACAAAACCTCAAATAACATTCTAAGCAATAGGCCTATATATTATTCAGGAGAGTTGGAAATGATAAATGTGGAATAAATTATTAATATGGGTCTTGAAATATTTCTTCGCCCATAAATCAGCAGAGTATACACTTTGTTGCTTAGTTTCCTGTATTTATTATACCTCATAACTGATTCCATCTAAACCCAAAGGTTTTCTACTACATCTAAAGCTGACAGACTTTGACAACCACTGTAAAAGAACTGCAATTAATTTATTATTTTAAAAGGCTTATGAGCGTGTGTGTGCGTGTGAATCAGGCTTTCAGAATGTCTTTTCTCACATCTACACATCAAAGTGCGGATGAGAGATTGGATGTAATTATACCCTTTTTAGACATTTGAGTACTGAAAGTGTTTTCAGAGTGCACTCTGATTATAAAACACCTAGAATATATTGATATTCATAAGTACAAAACAGCCAAATGCTGTTCTGAAATCTGAATATAGCACAAAGTCTGAGAATAAAATAGAACACGTTTGCAGAAGTGAGATCAAACAGGCAGTGAAACTCAGAAGGCACATTAGCACTAATCAGATGACATTCGGATTGAAGGGGATTTCCTAATAAGAATAACTGGCAACAGAGCTAAATATTTAAGCTAAATATATAAGGGGAAATCAGGGGGAACAGCCACGCAGAGACGAGGCGCAGTTAAAGCTCCACTGCAGTCAAGCTTTTACTGCAGAGAGACGGCGCACAGAAAACAAATAGCTTGAAATGGAGAGAACAGTGCAAATAGTGAATAGACGTCTATAATGCCTGGAGAGAGCAATCTGCATTTTGTATTCATCTCAATGGCTGCTACTCTTTCAGCCAATCATCGGAGCCATAAATGTCATGTGACTACCCAATCTGGAGGTGCAGAAAAACAAATAGATATGAAATGTTAAAGTAACAATACGGGAGGATCTATTGACAGAAATACAATATAATATACAAAACTATTTCTTCAGAGGTGTATAAAGACCTTACATAATGAACCGTTATGTTTCTAATACATTAGAATAAGCTGTTTATATCTAACTTACATACAGAGCGGCCCTATACATGCATTGAATTCGCCGCCATGTTTTGTACAGCAGCCCTAAACGGACAAACAACTCTACAACGCGCGTTTCCTATCCCTCTCCGCTGCGGTATAGTGGTGAAACGGATCGCACTCAACGGTTCGGAACGCATGTGACCCGCGGATTAAATGTAAGTTTATTCATCATTGAGTAAGAGAGTAAAACGCGCTGTCGCTCGCTCTCCAGTATCTGGACGAGTACAATATTAAAGCGGTTCCAGATAAACAATGACGCTCGAAACTGCTCCGTCACACAGCTAATATTACAACAACCAATGTTACTCACATACTGATCCGAATCAAAGCAACCTCCTCGGGGGTGATTTTGAGACGATCTTTCTCTCCAACGTCTCTCTGCTGGAAAGTATCTCCATAGATATCTGTGAGTATCTCCGCTAAAAGCCTCAGTACCGCGGGTCCTAACGCGTCTCTGCTGGAAAGTCTTTATAATATTAACGCAGGTCCTAGCTCCTGCCTGACTTTATCCTTCTTTTTAAACTTAAAATCCACAAACCTTTTATTTTATGTAATAAATAAGACATCGCTCTTTCTAATGCCCGCATGATCTCTTCCCTGCGTCAACATGAGAACGACATCTTTTTGTACTGTGGTGGCCACCATCGTATTTGGACTGAGCGATTCGTTGCAAATCTATAATACAACGCTAGTGGCCGCTGTAAATCAAAAACTACGCCTTTAATATCTCACGGTGTGCCTTTTTTCTCCCCAAAAACAGCAATTTACCATGTCTGAGAACAACATATTAAGTTTGGCTGGTCTTAGCCGTTTTTGGCTGGCTTGAGTGTCTCGCTTCCTAACCAGGTTGAAAAACAACCCCTAATATCTTCACACAGCAACTGAATTTGATTAGCATCCTGTTGGCCTGTGCATAGAAAACAACGGTCCTCTTCTATTTGTTAAACTATATTTTTGATATGTTTTGATCCAAAGCAAATTGTGGGACTGAACCCACAACCTACCAATTGAGCTACAGAAAAATAAGAAATAAATAAGTCACTTTCAACTCTTCCCTCGTGGAGGGGGAAAACATCTAACACGCCCAAGTTTTACAGTGGGTCATCACTTCCACTGTAGCTTTTTCAGTCACTAAAGGTCCATCAAGTGTTGTATAAAATGAGGAACTTGAAGCACCATCTTTCCACCCGTTTCATACTCGCTTGCTTTATCACCACCACCAAACACAGCTGCAGTTCTCCGACTGGTGTAAACAGATGATTTGCTCTCAGAATAGCACTGCCAGCCCCTAAAAACAGAGAACTGAGATTTCGCTCTTTCAGTATAACTTTTTTATGCCCTGCTGAATGAAATCAACCACCCGTGACAGATTTGAAGTTAACGCTGACATGCAATCCAGCAGATAGCAGACAACAAGATGACAGCACAACAACCCCCAAAAATAAGGATAAAGGAAAACGCTTTGTAAAAATGAAACGGTAGCCTGACAACTTAGAAAACAGACGATGCGTGGGTGAGGTTGGCTTCTGGAAAATACTATGGGGATTTTCTTTGTTTTGATTTCTTTGGCTCACCTGTCGCGCCACCTGCCGGGCTTCCCAATACGGTTTTGATTCCTCCACCGCTTTGCCGATCTTCTTCACCAGCTCATCCAGCTTGAGTGTAGCTTCCACCAGCACGGAACGAAACTTCTGTCTGGCATCCTGGAGACAGAATATGTATAAACTATCAGTGTGGCTGTGTTCGGATTGTGAAGCTAAAACATACGTCATCTTATGCACAGGCTACTATTTCTTGTTTGGCAAAAAAACGTATCGAAGCGGCACCAACATTAAGAAACGTTATGAGGCCCAAACTTAATTTCCGGTAGACCTGCGCAAAGAATCAATAACAAAGTATTTTTAATTGAAAACATTTCATAAACAACAAAATATTAATATAAAGGAATATTAATATAAATTTAATATAAAATACATTTTCATATTATTATAACTCCGACTGCATTATTCTAAAAGAAGAAAGTCATATTCAGTCAGGATGCCTTAAAGGGTGAGTAAAACATGGGGAATTTTTAGGGATGCACCGATATGTACATTTTGGCTGATAACGATAATTCTTGAACATTGTAAGCCGATAACCGATATATTGGCCAATATACAGTATCTAAATAATATAACGTTTTCTGAGGCTGAAATTTATTTTTTCCCCCTGAAAATCACGTACCAAGCCTACTTAACACTATTTAAAGATCCTTGAACTTTTTAACTTTTCGGGATATAATGTTTATTTTATAAACAAATTAAATATGTTCTTCCAGAGCAACCCATGAAAGGTGTTCGCCACAAGTCTAACAGGTCTCAAGACAGAAAGCACTCAGACAGCAGTCGGCTTCAAACAATATGCTTTTGTTCCTATAATTTACATTCATAAATATCTTTATACTGTACATACGTTAACAATGTTTTGCTAATAGCAGTAAGTGAATGATCATGACAAAGACAGTACTGTTCAGAGGAGATGATTCATATTTTATCGGCTATAATATATCGGCCTAAATTTTATTATCGGCCGATACCGATAACATTACAAATGGCCATTTATCGGCCAATACCGATATGGCCGATGATTTATCGTGCATTTCTGGGAATTTTTGTTATTTTGTTATATCCCTTTAACTTTAGGCCAGGCGCGTGCATCCGATGAATCCATCTATACATGAAAATTATTATTTTTCATCATAAGACTATTCCGTTTTCAAGTGCCATTGGAAATATACAGTAGATAGTCTTTTGAGAATTCAGAGACCAAGTATCCCCTGCACATTAAAAAGTGACACCAGTTTATCTTTAATCAGATTAGAAAGAAGACGTAAGAACTGCTGCAACACATACTGTTTGCTGTAGCATAAACAAGCTTTTTATTTATTTTTTATTTTCTAATAAGTAACAAGATTAAGCCTTGTTCACCAAAACACTGATTATTTCAACAAACATCTCAGAAAAGATAAATACACACGATGAGACATAACAGTTCAAACAAGTCCCTCTTAAAGTGCCACATGGACACTGACGCAAAGGCAATGCTAATTTGCCAAATAGCTCAGTCATGAGGTTGTCAAAACAAACGTCAGTGTTACCGTTACAGTGTTACTGTTTACTGAAACAAACAAATTCTGAAACAAAGATGTTTGACATTGACATTAGCTAAAGGCTATTTAAACTGTTTTTTTTTCGGAATGTGGGTTCTCTTGGATTAAAACAAGTGAACTGCTTTACTAAATTCCTTTTACTGGTTGAGCTACAAGAACACTTGTTGCATCAAATGAGACACTGTGTTAACACACTTAAAGGTACAATGTGTAATTTTTTGGAATATCTATTGACAGAAACGCAATATAATATATAGGGATGCACCGATACCATTTTTTAAAGACAGAGTATGAGTACCGATATTTTTTCTGGTACTCGCCGATACCGATGCCTGTACCTTTTCACAACACATTGAGACTAATGAAAAAAGAATAGCTTCATAATTACAAACAACTCCAACTTAAACACATTATGAAAAAATAAACAATTTTATGTGCTTTTCACAAACTTTTACAACAAATTCCTGTCAGTTATGTCACACGAGGTACAGCCACAGTAGTGCTTCTAAAGGGATGGGTGGAGTGAGCCGTTGGTTGCAATTCGCAACCTCACCACTAGATGCCGCTAAATTTAAAAAACTGGACCTTTAATAGGTGTGTCTATTAAAGGCATGGTTGGTGATCCTGTCCAGAAACATTTTTTGTCATGTTGGTTGGAAATCTCTTTACATCCTGATAGCATGGTCATGTGTACATTTCAGCCAACGTATTTTGCATACCACTGTGCACCCTGTTCACACAGTCATCAGCGCGCTCACGTCCGCTGTGTCAATGTAGGGAGAATGGCGGACAATCAGCAACAATCAAACATTCCTGCGGAACCGACAAAAATTAAATCTACAAAACGAAAATCAGTTTTTGAAAAAGCAGTGACGAAAAAACGTCTGGATCACGAAAGAGGAAAAACCCGAATTAACATCGGTTCATCTTTTACACAATGGAGACAGCTCTGGCAGGCAAAGGGTCTGAGAGACGATACCATA
The DNA here is from genome assembly GCF_024868665.1 of Triplophysa rosa. Taxonomy (NCBI): domain Eukaryota; kingdom Metazoa; phylum Chordata; class Actinopteri; order Cypriniformes; family Nemacheilidae; genus Triplophysa; species Triplophysa rosa. The sequence goes on along the minus strand of NC_079897.1, from coordinate 24,903,317 downwards.
GTTGCTCTCTTTCTTTTGGACAGGTATGTACATGCTTCGAGAAGAATTTAATGGATTTAGATTGTAATTCGTTACGTGGATTTACGAAATACATTCATGTGTTTGGAGGAGGCGTGGCTTTGGACGGCGAATCGCATAGAGGGTGGGATTATAATTTCAGTGCTAGCAGGCTAAAATTAGCACCTTTCTAAATCAACCACTCCACCTTTAATGGGTTTAATAGGTGTTTAATAGTCCGACGTCTATCAAACTACAGATATAAATGACCAAGCACGTGTATATCTAGCACAAGTTTTCCACTTTTAATCCTAAAATCTGCAGGAAGTAAGAAATGTATATATTTACTCTGTCTGAGCGCTGGCAGTACTCATGGAAAACTCTTTTCCAGTGCTGACACAAAAACCTTAAGACAAAAGGCAACGTGGCACCAATCAGTTTTATTCCTAATCCTCGCTACTTGCCTGTTCTTTATAACACAAAAGATAAATCCATTGTTTACACACGCAATGTGAGTACTGTTAACTAACTTGCTGATATATTCGGTGAGGAGGACTGTGTGTCTGTTGCGTACTTGCTGACATTGAAATATGAAGGACAGGGTAAGTCATGTGAACAATAAAGCTTCAGGAGAAGGTCATATATACAGTGATTTAATTACTGTGATGGCCATAGAAATGGGAGAGTGATTTGACTTCGACTGCTGTTTTTGACCCACAGACAGACTACAGACTTGTTAAATCATCTTATTGAATTATTAAATTAGGAGGACAGGCGCAAACAATAAACTCAGAAGAATCTGGGACAGTTCAGCAGGGATAATGTATGAACGCCTAATATAAACTCACAACATATTTTGTCCTGGGTTTTAGAATACCCAAATCAGACAGTTTCTCATGATATTTACAATCCAGAATGATATGATCTAGAATCACTTTATTGCATAATCCAGACAATACAATGGGTTTAAAATCCAACCATAGTACAGTTGACTTGTTAAACTGCAATCCGTAACTTTTTGGGTTAAAAATAAACAAAAAAAAAGTTATTGAGCAAGTGCGTGAACAATCAATGTCCAAAACTTTCTTCTTACCCTACCACGAATTACAACAGTAAGCTTATAATAATGCCACAATATTTGAGCAGTCACGTTGGATTTCACAGGAAATGTCAGTTGTATATAAAGTAACTTAAACTTGTATGTTTCAAACAGAGCTGTTGATAGAGAGGGAAAAGTTATGAGTGGCAGCTTTAAGAATTTACCATTTGATATAAGAGGCATGCCTGATTATGCCATTTCCATAAAGAACAGGAATTACATAGAGATATAGAAATACGTCATGTCCAAGAGAATAGGAAATATACCATATCGAGTGCAAACTTTTGGATATTGGATCGTGCATTCATACCTCAAGCTCAGTTTCACATCTATTGATGTCATCTGTTGACTGGTTGAGTTTCTCAAGCTCTCCCTGTGAGGAAAGGTCAGGTGATTAGTCAGAAAGAAAAATGAAATATATATATAGGCTACTTATGGGATATGGAGGGCTGTCAAGCGATTAATCGTGATTAATCGCATCCAGAATAAAAGTTTGGGTTAACAAAATGTATGTCTGTGTACTGTGCATTTTAATTTTGTATTAATAAAAACATACGCATTTATTTAAGAAAAATATATAATTTTAATATTAATATACATTTACATATAATTTAAATTATTGGCAAATATAAATAAATACATGGAAGCATTTTCTAAACATATACATGTTGTGTACATGTATGTGTTTATAAGTACTAAATTAATATGCACAGTACACAGACATGCATTATGTAAACACAGACTTTTATTCTGGATGCGATTAATCGCGATTAATCGTTTGACAGCCCTGAAATATATATTAATTCTTTCAATTTTCGGAATGCCACAACTATTTTGGCAGTAACTATGGTTACAGGGTGAATTTTATAAGGCATGTTTCACCTGTCTTTGTGATCTGAAATGAATTAAATGAGGGTTTTTTCAATTTGTCATTTTTTTCATCAGAATTTTAGCTGTAATAAGAAAACATTATGTTGGTCATTTTTAATACTATTATTAATAATAAATTGTTTACCATTAAAATCTTGAACATTTTTACATTTTACCATAAAAAATATTTTTGTAGTGTGTTTTTGTGCCTTATTCCAGTGGATTTCTAGTGGTTCCCAATTCACATCCACCAGATAAAATTACAACACATTACCAAAAGAGACTCACAGATCACCACAGTTTACTTTAAAACAATACACTATTCCCTTCATAACTTTAAAATCTATTGAATTTCTGTGATGCGTTATATTTTTTTTAAATAGGGGAAAACAGGAAAAATGAATTAAAAGGGGAAACCACGGTTAACGTTGTTTTTTTTTATTTTAAAACAGATATGGGATGGACGTAAATTACACAAATTAAGTTCGTTAATTAGATTTTGCTCTAAACAGCAGAAACAGGCAACAATGTGCCGCAATATCAACAGTTCATAATAAACAAGTTGCAGCGAATTAATCGATAACACGTCAGATTAATATACAACGACAAGCAAAGTGTGATGAAATGAATCAAACAAATCTACATTATTACTGAATTTTAAATGACACCTTTCATGCACATCAGACACACATGATATCAATGGCACAAGTACCTGAATTCTCGGATCCACCTCCTCTTCCTCGGGTGATTCAGATTCTTCGTCCGACCTGTTCTCCTTGCTGTCCATTTTATTTTGTTGTATTTTATTGCAGAAAACGCTGAACAAAGAGACTCCCTCCTGTGCAACAACGAACGATCTGGTTTCTACAGGCTACCAGAAGGGTGTAGAGACTAATCGTTCATGAATGCCCAATATCCTTCTTTCATATTGGATTATTTATATAGAATAATATAAAGATGCCCGCGTGTCGGTGTGTGCTTTGAGAATCCCCGCACACACACAGGCACACGCGCCTCTTTGACGTGCAGACAGTCTTGTCCCGCCCCTTTTTACCAAGACATTTCGGCACTTGACGCCAATTGAACACTGTGTATATAAACCATAACTGTCCAAACATTCATTATCTAAATAGCATAATCATATCTTTAGTTTCAAAATGTTCTTAAGGCTGTTTGTCATTGGACAAAACATACTGAAAAGGTCACAGGATGATAACTTGCCTTATATAACCTGTATATTACACTAAAGGTTTTGTTTAGCATCAGGTCAGTATTTATATAGGCTATTATTTTAATATATAATCATTTTAAACAGACCCTAGAAATAGACAACACTGCCAAAAGTGCATGTTTGCTTTGTCCTGAAAAGCATCCAAAACCCTAAAAGCTTCCAAAATCTGACAGATGGATTTTGAGTGAAGGTGAAAAGGATAATGAATATTTGTTTACACAAATTGGAGTTGTTTGTAATTGCACAAAGAGTAAACTTTTCAAACCGTTAGGAATAAAGACAAATTCAAGATTCAGACATAGGCACGCAATCGTCACTCGATTGTTCAGACTTGCGCATGTTTTTCTGGGGTTGTTTACTAATGTCTGATAGAATATGGCGGCGCACATGAGCTGAAGGGGTAAATGCGTTGCCCAAGAGCGTATGTATAAGGACATTATTATAATTAATCAGAATGGTTTTAAAAAACATCTTTCGAACCACATCGTTGGGTTTACGGACATGGAGTGTGTTTTCAAGCGTGAAGCAGGCCAGTAGTGCGTCCGTACTTAAACGGGTTCAATGCAGCTCTTATATGAACTGGACGTTAGCACGAAACTATAAAGGTGAGAATCGTTCAATATTGAAGTTCTGACTGTATGATTATTATTTGTTTTCAGCTTAAACGGGCAAATATATTCACAAACATTTGCGACTGTAGATAGTGGCTATCATCTATTTAAATAAAATCTATCTAATTTCGAGGTGGAATTTTCTTATTAGCGCAGGTGGTTGTCCTGTGTTGGACCAAGCTTGTTAAAAATGTGTGGAGCTTGGTTATTTACTTATACGTCTTGTTTTAAAAGCCTACATGTGTAATTCCAACATGGACATCTAGAGGGCTCCCAAACTTCATTCACTACAGAATAAGAGCAAAATGTATCATTTGACGTTAAAGGGATAGTTCACCCCAAAAATGAAAATTCTGTCATCATTTACTCACCCTCGGATTGTTCCAAACCTGTATGAATTTCTTTGTTCTACTAAGCACAAAGGAAGATATTTGGAAGAATGTCAGTATCGAGCAGATCTTGTCCCCCATTGACTGCCATAGTATTTTTCCCTACCATGGCAGTAAATGGGGGACGGTTACTGACATTCTTCCAAATATCTTCCAGAACAAAGAAATGTATACAGGTTTGGAACAATCTGAGGGTGAGTAAATGATGACAGAATTTCCATTTTATTATAACATAGATTGCAAAGTTTGTCATGCCTTTTTTAAACTGATCAATTTCCTTTTTAGTTCCTTCGGATGTTTTATAATTAACAAATATTAAACTTTCATGCAAAAATGAAATCTGCTGTTAACAGTTACAGTGCATAATCATGTAAAGAATCATACGCTGAATTTAGGTTGTTTTAGAAATACAACCAGGGACAATTTGATGAGAAGAAAAATCCTAAACAAAGTAAGGCCTTGCAACAAAAAAGCAGAGGAGCAAAAGATGGTTGTCACCTTCATGTGAGCGTGTAGCGATATGACTAAGTGTGACTTGTCATGTCTCAGCAATGTGAGAAAATTAACGATTGTGGTCCATATTTGTTGCTGCATGCTTGGTAGGGGGCTGCCTGGTGTTAATTTGTCTTTTGCTAAAATCTTCCCACTAGTATTATATTACAAAAATATGATCAGAATCTGCTTTAAATATTATTTATAAATGATTCATATTTCTGATATTTTTAAATGGCTAAAAGATGGCATTGTGCCTTTTTTATAGTAGCCCAATGTATGTTACGAATCAATTCAGAATTACTTGTGTACAACAGCAGATGTCTAAGCAGTAATTTAGAAAATGCTAACAAGTGTTTCTTTCAAATGATTGAGTCTTTTTCTAGAGCTAACTAGGTCACTGGTTTACCCTTTTTGAAACATTACTAATTTCCTTCTGTAAGCAGTGCATACTCGGTGCTTTAAACTCATTTATAAAGGCCTTTATGTGACCTTAATGTAAAAATGTCCAGATGTAACTGCAAGTTATTTTGTTGGCTGGTTCCCTGTTAAATGTCAACTGCGGCTCTTTTGAAGCATTGCTTTGTATTTGGCTTATTTCAGGAATGCTAATATTATTTGTTTGACATTATTTTCAGCATTCTGAATGAAAGGATTTAGAAATAATATATGATGCAGTAAACACCACTGTAGTGGTTGTATTAAAAGTAAACATGTGTCAGTTGTATAGCTGTTTATTTGATTCCTGTGCAGTAGCTTGAACCACAGAGATTGTTTGTCGTGCTAGTAACTGCTAACACAAAAGAGCAGAACATCACTAGTGAACAAACCCTTTCAAGCTCCTCTAATGTAAGCTGACTTTGATGATTGCTCTCGGGACAGAAGACATCATGACAGTGTGACAGCAGGATGCGGTCAACTAGATCACCTCCCACCCACTCTTGGTGAAACTTGATCACTAGTGATGTGTTGTGAACCACAATGCAGAGTTAAAGGGGTAGTTCAAGTTCACCCAAAAAATAATAGTTTACTTGAACATTTATTCAACCCCATGTCATTTCAAACATTCCAGAACACAACAGTGATATTTTGAAAAATGCATTAATTGTAGTAGGCTCCATAAGCACTCTCTTACCTTCAACAATACAACAACACGTACATGCTGTGATCTTATGGTTTGTATGGTTTTACAAAGAAATCTAGTTCCTTGGTTTCATGTGTTGTTCGTTATGCAAATTTATATTATGTTTATATACTGTATATATACAATATTCATTGCTGCTGAGTGACTGAGTGAATATTATTTATTCCAGGTGATGAAACATTTCCAAAGCAACAAGTGAGACAGTATGCTCGGGCAGTTAGAAAGAAACAAGGTAAGAAATGAGTGCTGTATAATGAATCTCTTCGTTACAAACAGTCAAGCACATGGCGTTGCAATCTCTTCTGTCAGTGGGGTAGCACTACAGCTTTTTTGCCCTTGTGTACATTGTAAGGTTTAGTGAGTTTGATGTGGAAAAACTTGACTGGCACCAGACATGTAATGGAAGTTCGAAACAGTTTCTGAATGAAACTTTTTAGCTTCTTTTTCTTCACAATTTCTTTGCAGAATTCCCAAGTCAGCTCCAGGACCTGCCTCCATCTATGCTAAAGCTTGAATACGCATCCGTGCCACTTGCACATACGTACGTTGTTGTCATCTCCGTTTTTGCATTAACTTAATCATGTCCTTACATAACTCAGATCATTGTGAGACGTGCTCGGTTATTTGTACAACAAGGTTTAGGATGTACATGATTTCTTCAAACTTCCTTTTAATGCTCATGCAAAACACTCGCTGTATTACATCATCTTTTGCAGGGTTGACGATGTGGTGAAGAAACTGCTTACCCTGGAGTTTGCAAGTCATGTACGGGTTTGCATTGCTCCATTAAGTATTTTCAAACAGTAAAAAAAAATTTCAGTCCATCTGTCTATCCATAATAGTTGCTTTTCTCTTAGCCACTAAGTGATTTAAGAACTGAAGATGGTTGTGCAGTAATTTGAAATGTAACATTTATGTGTCACAATGTCTGTCCCAAGAGTGAAAAACTGCGTATGAAAGAGGAAGAGCTTATTGCAAAGGTGCAGAGAGATGAGAATGACCGCACCTCAACAGAAGTCAAGGGTAAGTTCCTTTTTTTGAAGGCTTGAGAAAGTCTGTGCTTTAACCACTCTGGAATCTCAGATAATGACTCAATAATGGGGAACATCCTTGCTTGCTTTACAGTGGCAATTTTGTCAGCGCGAATTCGCAACTTCCAGGAGCATTTACACAAACACCCCAAGGTAAACGCTGCCTTTGTTTTTCTTGCCTTCATTAAAGGTGTCAGGACATTTGCTCCCCATTTGATTCAGAAGGGAATCAGGGCATACTGGCCCTAAACTGATGTACTGAATACTGAAGTATTTGGGCACACAAGTGGCATTTATTTTAAGACTGCCTAAAATTTACACAAGGCAGTTTAGACTAGTTCTGTTCTACGTGTAAACTGTTGTCAAAATGACTTTTAACTCCCCCTTTTTATATTACATCAGGATAAAGCTAACAAAAGATGGATGCTTATGAGCATTGACATTCGGAAGAAAAAGCTCAAGTTTCTGAGAAGGACCCGCTATGATGCATTTGAGAAAGTGTGTAAAGAACTAGATATCACATACACGTTCCCCCCTGAATACTACCGACGGGTCACCCGACGCTGGCTGGCCAAAAAGGCCTTTTGCATTAAGGTAACACTCACAGCAAGCACCTCATCCCGAATGTACCTGTATGTTTTCTATCCCACTAACATATAATTCCGTTTGATAACTATAAATGAAAAGTAAATATCAGGGTTTTGCTTTAAGCAGAAATTTTTATAAAATGGTATGCCAACCTTTACGAAATGTGTCAATTTCAGACATTTGAACTTCAGCAAATATAAGAAAAACCGCTAACACCACACAATTTATTAAATACTGTACATTAATAACATCTCCAGATTATATGATTAAGTGATTTTTGTTACAGGGAAATAACACAAAAATGTCATATTGAGGACACAAGGAAATACAATAAGCTTAAAAACTTGTGGAAAAGCATGTTTTGTTTTAAACATTAAAGGAACAGTTCACCTTAAAAATGAAAATTGTCATCATTTGCTCACTCTGTATATTATGGTTTGTTTTAGATGTGATGCAATATGCATACACGATTTAAGGTTCAAAAGCGCTGTATTTTCCACACACCGTGCATGTTTGTATCTTCTCTTTGCCCCGCCTCTCTGAAACGCTCGGATTTATTACAAAGCTCATCACTTTGAAAAGCGAGGTGTGCTATGATTGGCCAGTTAACCAGTGCGTAGTGATTGGTCGAATACTGCAAGCGTGTGATGGAAATGTAACGCCTCTTACCATATTTGGAACATCAGGTTCCTCTTCAATTGTACTGACAGGTACGCCCACCTTACTTGCGTATACATTTGGGCGGTCTTAGTCAAATCATACCACCAACTGATGTAGATTTGTGGGGGTGTGGCTACACGAGGCGTTTCAGGCAGGTCTGGGTGAGCATTGGCTTTTAGATAGAATGACTCTTTGGTTCCCACACTTTAATGTTTGCAATTTTACGTGTCTAATACATGCATGGGCAACTTATAACACACCAATACACAGAAAAACACGCCATATGACCCCTTTAAACCTCTGTGATTTTTGTGATATTTAAAAATATTGGTAACCATTGGTCCCCATTGACTTGCAATGGTGACCAACAGTTTTCTGTTACCAACAATTTTCAAAATATCTTCTTTTGTGTTCTGCAGAAGTAAGAAAGTCAAACGGGTTTGAAATGACAAAAGGGAGTGTAAATAATGACAGAATTTTCATTTCGAAGGTGAACTATTCTTTTAAGCGAGAAAGAAAAACTGAGCATCTTTGCCTAATGGTGATGTTTCCCTTATTAAAGTCATTTTTTATCTTTTAAGAAATCCAATTTTAAAGTCGATAAAGTATGTCTTATGATAAATCATGTGGCATGAAAATGTGTTGCATTAGTTGAATAAATCCCCCAGGGTTTGTTGTTTGTGTCTCATGATGTTCATGTGTTTTTCTATCAGGTCTTTAAGGAAGTACAGAAACAAAAAGCAGAGCAGCAAGCAAAAGAGAGAGCAGCTGTAGCTAAAAGAGAAGAGACAACATCCTCCACAGGGTCCACAAAACCAAAAGAATCTTCAGTGTAAACAAGTTCAGCCAGCCAAGAAAAAGAAAACTATGTTATTGACAGTGTGCGGATACGCTCAGTATATCTGGATGGCAGTCGAACACATGACATTGTCATCCAGATGTTCCCTTTTGATTCATGTGTGTGTTACAGATGAAAAAATAAATGTGAAAAAACAGAATAATATTTCTCCGTAGTGTTTTTTCAGTGTTGTCATTTTTTGCTCATCCTACTATCATAACATATTTTGTTTAAAGAAAATAGCTGCATCAAACTAAAAGACTTGGGGTTTGTCATTACTCAGAATACTACTAAATATATCAGAATCACTTCCTAGAAACAATTTTATAAAACATTTGATCAGTAGTTTCACATACTCAGTAGTTTTGTAGAGGCAGCAAATGAAGACCTGTGTCATATGCACGTAATGTATTGTGGTTCTGTGGCTAGAGCGAATGGTTTGCCTGCTCTCAAGTTCCCTGAACTGCTGTTTTATTTGAAATGCATCACAATCTGGTGAATGATCTGGGGGGTCAAAGTATCAGCTTTTTGTGAGATTATAGGCTACATTGATTTTTCAGAATTCTGGTTGGTCACCTTTACAATGAACATCATGACGTGTTTTGTGTGAAGCTTATATGCGTGAATCGGAAACATTGCACACGATAGTGGCAAACGCGTTGGTGTGTCACAACTTCCTTTTCAGCTGCAAGCCTCAGATCAAGAAGATCAGGAGAACACGAGGTGCGTTTTGCAGTTATTTGCTTTATATTGTAGAATATATTAAAACAATGTAAACCTTTGTTTTTCAGCATTTAAACTGCCACTACATGTTGTTGTTTCATATCGGTCATATATATATTGTACATATTTTATATTTGTAAAAAGTTTTAAATGTATTTGTAGATCCAAAACAATTCTTTAGAAGTATTTGTATCTAAGAGATAATAAAGAATGTAACAGTAATTTGTTCTGTTAAAACAACCTGTTAACAGCATAACCCACGTAAAAACAGAAAACAAAGCACTGCATAACGGTTGTTTCTAAAACGGTTATAAAATAGTAAGAAGGTATTTTGTTTTTTAATTCCATCAGACCAACGTATAAATGTCTTATAACCTCTGTATATTTTAACTAAGTATGAATATTAAATCACTTTTCTACTTTTGTCCTCAAATCACCAAGGAGGAAAGCCGTTTTCTCTGCTTTTTCTGGGCTGTTGTATTTGATTGACATGTCAAACCCAGTCATCACTCAACCTGGTGCTTGTTCTTACGGCACAAATGTGCAGACAGGAGAATGGAGCACTGGACTGTGTTCTTGCTTTAATGACCTACTTGTCTGTAAGTTCTGACAGCACTCAACCAGCCATTCAAATTCTATGTAAAACTCAAACTTTGATACTATTTTATTGCATTTTTCTCAATTGTAGTTGAACATTTAATGGAGTAGGCCTAGTCATAGGTTTTGTCAATGAACAAACCATGACTGTTTTAAAATGCATCGTTATATTTGAGGCCGAGGCACAGTTTATTATAGCATGTTTGATCTGTAACCAATTTTCTATATCCTTCCATTGTCGTCTAGGTGCCCTTGGCTGTTTTTGTCCAATAGCTCTTAGCTGTTACACAACAAAAAAGTATGGAGAGAACGTATGCCTTGCATGTGTACCTGGAGGAATGGCTGCCATGCGGACACATATGCGACTGACCTATGGAATACAAGTAATACACTAAGAATCTAAATAATTCATGATTTGTTAATGTTCCCTCTGCTGAAAAAATAATACCATTATGAATCATCGGCTGTTCACCATAATACCATTGAAAATACATGTGCGTTTTGGGCATCCAATAGTGTTCTGCTGGTTCCCATATGCCACATACCATCCCACCAACAGAAGCCAACACATTACTGATATAGACCCACAGAGGCCACTAGTTTCTTCTATTACAATTTCTGTGATGGTTTATATTGTTTTTTACAGCAGGGTCCCTTTTGTTTATGCATATTTTTCCAGCCACGTATTGATTTTAGCACTTGGTTTTATTATAAATGTTTTTTTTTTCCCCTGCAGGGCACAATATGCAATGATGCTTTGATGACCTGTTGCTGTGGATTGTTTGAAACGTGCCGAATGGCCAGAGAAATTCGTATCAGGAATGGAGAGGCCTAAATACTATGTTTTCCTATACTAAAGAATGTAATGTCAGTATAAAGTGTTTATATAAATATTTGATATATAAATATCAAAATAAAAAAATCTTACAGTTTTACGTGAATCAGCATAGTTTCGTTTTTGTTGTTGTATTTATGTATCCCTTTTGCAAAGACAATAAAATTGCTTAAAACCCCGTTGAAATAAAATGTCTAAATATATAAAAATTAAGTTGTTTTGGTTGATCTGTCAACTCTTGATTTTATACGTTCGTTGCTTACGTCATACGCACCCTGCAGTATTAGCGTCTGTGATTGGCTCTTGTTGGCGGTGACCTGGCAACCGATAGACGGTTTACAGACGCGTATTTATTTTGCTGGCTCTTTAGCTAACGTTACAGTAGACGCAGATATCGCGTCTTTTCTTACCTACAATCTTATTACATTACCGGTAGTAGCTGAATTCCTTCTAAATCCATAAAAAATGTCGACGAGAACGCTACCTCTGCTCTTCATTAATCTGGGTGGAGAGATGCTGTATATCCTGGATCAGCGTTTACGGGCTCAAAATATCCCAGCAGATAAAGCCAAGAAAGGTAGAGAGCACCTTAATGCCAGGGGGTGATAAAAGCACATCTGATCTTGATGCCTACATCATAATTTAATAAGAGAACATCGGTCGTCGTTTAATGCACGCTGTGTTCTGAGTCCTCTTTATTGGAACGGTTGTTTCACGCTATTCATGCAGAAATGAGCCAGTTAGCCTGTGTGTTTGAATGGAGATCATGTGGCCCTGTTTAGTTACATGGTTATCCAGGGACCGGTCGTTTTTTTCGCGTTTTGTTGTATTTTCAACGACTTAAACAAACGCATGGAGATAAAGCCTAATGTTGTATTAAAGGGTAACTTAGTTCACCCAAAAATAAAAATTCTGTCCTCATTTATTCACCCTCATGCCGCTCAAATACTGCATATTGAGGAATGTCTTGTGTTGGGAATGCCACGAGGAAGAGTAAATGCTTTATTTTTGGGTGACTATCCCTTTAAAGGCACAGTTCACCCCAAAATAAAAATTCTGTCATCATTTACTTACCCTCGAGTTGTTCCGAATCTGTATCATTTTTTTCTGATAAACACAGAGAAAAATATTTGGAAGAATGCTTGTAACCAAACAGTTCTTGGCCACCATTGACTAGTAGGAAAAATGACAATGATAGTCAAAAAGTGCCCCAGAACTGTTTGCTTTCCTACATTCTTTAAAATATCTTCTTTTAAGAAATTTATAAAGCAATTTGTCCTACTATGATAGTCAACAGTGGCCAAGAACTGTTTGGTGACAAGCATTTTTCCAAATTTCTTTCTCTGTGTTCATCAGAACAAAGAAATGACTGTATACAGATTTGGGACAACTTGAGGATGAGTAAATGAAGACAGAATTTTCTTTTTGGGGGAACTGTTCCTTTAAGCTGTCACAATTTAATTACTCATCTGTAAAGAAAATGAATTAAACGAATATATGATTATACGGCAGAAGATTGTCAGTAGTGTATTTATTTCTAATAAGGTCACACCTTCTGCCGCACAATGGCATGTCATGGTATTGAGCATTTCCTTAGCCTTATTTCTGTCACGAGCAGCCCACTATCATGGTTTCCTGTCTTTATATGTTTTCCTGTATCATGTTTTGGTCTCTTTAGATTTGCATTCCAAATATTTTGTTAATTCATAATAAACTTGACTGCATCGCACTTTGGCGTCAGATGCTGTCACAAAACATGTCAAACAAGTGTCTATTGCTCCCTTGCAAACAACAACTGTAATGAATATAGTTTCTTCCTATAGAGAACATTTTCAGTGTGTTCTTGTGATTTGCAATCTTTGTAGCCACTGTAGCAGATTGGCTAGAGGAGGACAGAAGAAGAGGTATAGTTAATAATCTGTTTGCTTTGCTGCTGGTAGTAGAAAAAAGTAGCATGCAAAGCATACATGCCAACTCTCATAGGCAACTGCTGTGTAGAGGGAGAGGGTTTCTGCGCTATGAAGTTGCACATTTGGAACTATGCCGTTCCCTCTAAAGTGCAGCCTCTTAAAGGGATAGTTCACCCAAAAATAAACATTCTGTCATCATTTGATCACCCTCAAACCTGTATAAATTACTTTGCTCTGCTAAACACAAAGAACGATATTTGAAAGAATGTTAGCAATTTTCAGTTCTGGGATATCATTGACTGTAGGAAAAATTAAAATGGTAGTTAAAGGTGACCCAGAACTGTTTGCTTTCCTAAATTCCTCAAAATATAATATACTTTGGTAGTAGTCAATGATGTCCCAGAACTGAAAATTGCTAACATTCTTCCAAATATCTTCCTTTGTGTTCAACAGAACAAAGAAATGTATACAGGTTCGGAACAACGTGATGGTGAGTAAATGGCGACAGAATTTCCACTTTTGGGTGAACTATCCCTTTAAAGCTTTCGTTCAGTACTGAGGTCTCAATGACTTTCTCCATGTGTTTCTGCGGTCCACAGCCAACATATGATGACAGTTTTCAGCTTGCTGGCCTGTGAAAACATTTGGCAAGACAATAAAGCTTGAATTTTGTGTTTGTTTTCCGCTTGCTCGGTTTATGCTCTAGTGTTTCATAAAAATGTATCGTTTTGTCTCACGATGACTGTTTTCGTATATTGTGTTTTGTGTTAGTTATGAATGATATCATCACCACCATGTTCAACAAGAAGTTCCTGGAAGAGCTGTTCAAGCCACAAGAGCTGTACTCCAAGAAGGCCCTAAGAACCGTGTTTGATCGACTGGCTCACGCCTCAATCATGAGACTCAACCAGGCCAGTATGGACAAAGTAAGTTCACAGTCAAGAATACTTTGCCGTTTTTTTTCCAAGAGAAATTGGATTGGAATTCCTTGAACGGTTTTGTGGGTTTTAAAACTCACAGAAGATATTTGAAGATATTAACGTTCCGTTAGCAGACAACATTTATCTTGCTCTGTTGTGATTACATTTTATAAAGAAAACGAACTGCTGTTGATTTTGCTGATTGGCTCCCTCTGGTGTGTAATGTCACGTACAGTATAATATAGATCAACACGTGTTTTGCTTTTTTTCCCGCACAGCTTTATGACCTGATGACCATGGCCTTCAAGTATCAGGTTTTGTTGTGTCCTCGCCCCAAAGACATCCTCCTCGTGTCCTTCAACCACATGGATGCCATCAGGGACTTTGTGAAGGACACTCCCAGCATCCTCAGCCAAGTGGATGAGACTAATAAACAGCTTATAGAGGTAACGGTGCCTGAAAGGTTTCAACCAATTATTTTCATTCAACCAATGAATTGTTCGTTTTGTTAAATTCTCTTTAATTGTTCATTCAGTTTAATCTACATTCTGAGAAGTCTTTATTCTCTTGTAACTTCTAGATATATACCGCTTTATCTGGTGGAGAGTTTCAGCTAATTAGACAAACCCTCCTCATCTTCTTTCAAGATATGCACATAAGAGTAAGCTTTTTTCTCTGTTTTGCTATATGTACATAATACAGAATGCTCTGTAAAACCAGATTAAAGAGCCAACGATATTAATGTGCAAGCAATCATAAACTGTTAGCAAAGTGTTGTAAATAATATGTAAACGTGATGTACATATTTCCTTGTTTTTAGGTATCAATTTTCCTGAAAGACAAGGTACAGAACTCCAATGGTCGATTTGTTCTGCCCACATCAGGACCCGTTCCATATGGGACACAGACCCCAGGACTCATCAGGTTGGCAAAGGAGGTTTCTGCTACCATTTAAAAAAAGTTACCGCATCAAAAATATAATCGCACAATGTGTGGAAATCAGTATTTGAGTTTTAAAATTAAATGAGCTCTTTTGTCACTCACAGTGCTTAAACTGAATCTGGCAGTAAAGGTTTATAGATAATTGCATTAGAATCAGACTTTGACACCAAAGCTTTTCTTGTTATAGAATTTTCCATTTCTTTTGCATCCCAATTTATTTCTTCATGAATATGTTTATTTTACAGGATGTTTAGTTGTGTTGGTGAGGAGGTAAAAAGGTTGCAGTTCCAGGGCGGTGGCAATTACAACGCTTCTCTTCGTGAAGGTTCTTTTGAAATGTATGGTGATCGGGTCATCAAACTGGGCACGAACATGTGAGCGTCAACCACGTCACAGCCACACTTTATACATGGATATTGTGATAATACTATCATTTCTACTTATCTGAATCGCCGGACACAGCAACCCATGATGTCATTTTTCACGTGTTTTATTGGTCGCAAAATGACATCCCTAACTGATTTGTGAATAATTTAGCTGTAAACCTGAGACATGTAGCCTTTCACTGGAGCGTTAGCTCTGTAATTGCCCTGTTTGTTTCTTCAGGTACAGCGTGAGTCGTCCTGTTGAAACACATATGTCTGGAACCTCCAAAAACTCCTCACAGCACACCAAGGTTGGTTTATACTTCGATTCTTTTTTATGTTGTTTTAAAATGACTGAATTGACGCAGATTATTGGCCTGCTATTTATGAAAACACAGTCAAATATAATGCATTAATTGCGAACTGTGTACTCCATATACACTACTGAAGGTCAACACGACTCCGAATCCCCTGGCTAAAGAAGAACTAAACCTGCTTGCTAGACTCATGGGAGGTCTGGAGGTGCAAAAACCAACAAATATCGACTCTGGTTTCAGGGTGAATCTTTTCGCCACTGATGAGGAGGAAGAGTGAGTTTTATAGTTTTGGTACTTTATATTTATTAATAATCTATCACAAACAGGTTCATAGATAATTCTCAGAAAAACATGTTCGAGTTACTTTTTACCTCAAAATCTAAAGACAAAAAATGATATCAGAAATTATACCATGCTTATGATGTGAATTTTAATTTAAAATACGTTTTCATGAAATGGTTGATATTCATTTTATTGATGACATTCAGTTTCATACAAATAAACGTAGATTTTTGCCACAGGGAAGCTTTGATATCAAGACCAGATGATCTGTCCTATGAGGTTCTTAATATCCAAGCAACGAAGGTACAGTTTTAATGTTTGTTTGCACGTACATTAATACACACAGGTTGTTTATACTGCAAAAATTGACGTTCTTACTTTTCTAGTAAAAATATTACTAGTATTACTTCTTAAATCAAGATACAAGAAAAATGACGTAAGATATTTAGTCTTGTTTTATAGAAAATATACGAATTAGGGAAATTATGTTTAAAACAATCTGCCAATGGGGTGAAGAAAATAAACTTGAATTTAGTTTGACTTTTTTCTAATTCAAGTTTATTTTTCTCACCCCATTGGCAGAATTCTTTGCTTGTTTTGAACATCATTTTTCCTAATTCTTATATTTTATTTCATAAAACAAGACTTATGTATCTTAGGTCACTTTTCTGGTCAAGAAAATGTATCTTGATTTAAGAATGTTAAGATATTTTGTGCTATAAAACAATACAAAAATGCTTAGTAAGAATGTCATTTTTTGCAGTGTACACCGTCAAAGCTAGATCCTAGGCCTTAAAAAATATATTGTAATGCCGGATTACCCATGATCCACCCACACCGGGACAAAGCTCTCAGTTTACCTAATTGGTTCTTGACAAGCTAAAGATTATAAGGTTTGGGTTAACTTTAAACTTGCTAAGCTAACAAGAGGGCCACGGGAGTAACAAAACACCTCTCACCGGGTCACTCTCCTTGTTGTTTAGGACAAACAGACCAATGCTGAGCTGGCTAAAATCATGGGGGAGTTTGGGGAGGCAGGGGAGGCCACCCCTAGTTCCAGCAGCAAAGGTGACGACCTTCTGGCCATGATGGACGGTCTGTGACTTATGGTTCTGTTGGCTGAAGAAAGTGATTGAGTGGTTAAGAAGGATCAGGTCCTGCTGTGTGCGCGGTCTCGCTCTGCGAAGAGCTCTTTTGCCTGGAGCTGCGGTGACAACCTTGTTTAATTTAGAATGACAGCTCAAGGAGATTCTCTTTGAGAATTTCATGCAAATCTTCTTCACCTGCTACAATGAAATAAATGCAAATAACAGCTGTTGAGATTTAATATGCATCTTGCCGTGGGACCGTAGTCACTTTTCCATAGTCAGTTTGTGGAGTTAGTCTGTACCTACTGAGGCAGCACGTCATTCCGTAATTCACATCACCGAGGTCTGCCGGCAAAGTGAGGACCCCTGCGAAGCTTTGATGCCACAGACACTCCTGTGACATTTATAGCAATAGACAGAATGATACGCCTTTTGCTGGATTGTCTCAATCCGCTCAAATGGAATTCATTTAAAGCTGTAGTTGAATGTGCATGGATGCGATTACATATTGGTCTATCCATACAACAAGCACTGCTTAAGACAGGGTAACAGAGGAAACCGAAGTGCACTTGCAGTCAAATTTTAGCACAGATCCCAAAACTGGTTTACAGGAATCCCCAGGACAACTGATCTGTGTTTGTTTTGTCATTATTATATGGAGGCAAATAAAATGCAACCAAGTCAGGAATTTCAATGTCACAATTGAGAACAAACATCGTTGTCTTAGAATGTGCAGTTTTTGCATTATATAAAGCGAAAATATATGTGAAATGTACTTAAAGGTAACCTTCCATGAAATGAAAATAAGCAATGCAGTATGCGTGGGGAATGAAATGTTTATATTTTTCACAAGCGTATTAGAGCTCATTGAAGTTAAAGGGTTAGTCCACCCAAAAATGAAAATTCTGTCATGAATTACTCGCCCTCAAACCTGTATACATTTCTTTGTTCTGTTGAACACAAAGGAAGATATTTGGAAGAATGTTAGCAGCTGAGATTTCTGGGGCAACATTGACTACCATAGTAGAATTTTTTTTATTGTATATTGTTTTGTTCTGTTAAACACAAAAGAAGATATTTTGAAGAATTTAGGAAAACAAACAGTTCTGGGGTACCTGTGACTAACATTTTGTGACTACCCCAGAAATCTCAGTTGCTATCATTCTTCTAAATATCTTTCTTTGTGTTCAACAGAACAAAGAAATGTACACAGATTTGGAACAACTTAAGGGTGAGTAAATTATGACAGAATTTTCATTTTTGGGTGCAGTATCACTTTAACGCACTGTATATGAAAGTTCATTTGTGTCTGTTTACTGTTTCATTGTTTTGAAATGCTAGGTTTAAAAAATAAAGTATGTCCTTTTGCAAATAATGATGGTCAGTGTGTCCTCTTTCATTTTTTTTCACATGTGAGAGCAGTTAGTTTCAACGAGTACACATGTTGCTCTGAAAGAAAAATTTGAAGTAAAAAATGCAAAATGTAGGTTATTGCTTTGTCAATACAAGCTTAACATGATGATATTTCTTCAACACTAGATGGCACAATAGAATAACACTACGTTGTTCACATAAACTGGAAAGATCCCCTTATCCCCCCCCCACACATAAAGAAATATCTAAAATCACTATTATGGATTAGTGTATCTGTCTGTCAACATGTTTCTCTGATAATGGTATATTCATGCAGTATTTCATAACACCCAGCAAAATAGATTTCATATTCATGTTTTTATGTCAAGAGAATTTTGGCTCTAGCAGACAAGCAATACTGAAAACGGCTGTGTTAATTTGAATAGTCGTGGGAGATGGCTCTCTCACCCACACGATTGAATCGTTGTCACATTTGTTCCTCCATGGGAAAGAGCTGCTGATTTTCATTGCTTGTGCTATTTTTTATACCCCACAGCACAAAATATTTTGACATCGTGACATTAGCACATTATAGCAAGATAAACATATCTTGCTTTATTTTTGTCTAAAGAGATGAGCGCCAAACAAAAAAAATGTATAATTTGAACATATTTTAGACCTCATGATTGACTGAAATGTTGAGCATAAGAAGCATATGAATCTTCTTATTATCCCTAATCAGATTTAGGACATTGCTAAAAAGTTTGACCAGCCAGAAACAATGAACATTTCTTGCTTCTTAACTATGCATTATAAAAATATAAGGTACTTTATATTTATAGCATTTTGTTAATGCCACAAATGACCAAGAAAAACATGAAATATTTTTTTATATAGTTTTATCAACATGAAATGAAAATGCAATTTACCTTCAAATATCATGATAACTTGTATTGTTATTAAAGTATTACAATTAGTGACAAGAGCAAGCAACGAATAGGAGCGTGCATCCAGACAGACAATCAATGCTGTCCAGATGTAATATAGTGTACTCGTGAAA
This sequence comes from Triplophysa rosa, assembly GCF_024868665.1. NCBI lineage: Eukaryota > Metazoa > Chordata > Actinopteri > Cypriniformes > Nemacheilidae > Triplophysa > Triplophysa rosa. The sequence goes on along the minus strand of NC_079897.1, from coordinate 24,883,975 downwards.
TTGTTCCTTGCAGTTTTTTTAATTTCATTGCTTCTCTACATCTTTATCAGGCATGGGCACTAGTAAAGTATGATTCACACTTTCCACCCCACACATCGTGGGCTGGCCAATGTTTAGCCACAGGCTTATAAAGTGTTTCATGTGGTTTAAGGCAAAGGCCATGCTGAGTCAGGGCAGGAAGACAGCACAGCCTGAAATCAGTTACTGCCCTTTAAAATATTCTCAGTTTGACATGCTGCCTCACACCAGCCCACTGAATTGAAACTCGCAAGCGTGGGTGAATTGTTTAGTTTGGGGGATCTAAAATTGGATGCATATCTCTGAGGGTCTTGTGATGTGTGCAAGAATTAGCTACGGGACATTTGCTGCGCTCACATGATATTATTTTTTGTATGATTCATGTTTATGTTTACTTTGTGTATTGTCATTACATTTTTCTATACTGACCATTTTCAGTATTGTTTTCTATAAAGGTAGAATCTTAATGCATGATGTTTCATTTGCTTCAATGAAAGGCGATTGATTTCCACTCTAACAATTATAATACGCTATAATAATTCGTATTATAAAATTACTATCTTCCACAAAACTCTAAAATATCTGACTTTACAGTTTACTACAGCTCATTTACGCGTGTGGACGTTTTGCATCTCACATCAAGCTCAAAGAATGCCAGTCTCAAGAACGTACGTGAAGGGGCGGGGCCGCAAACGGCCATTTTCTATTGGTCGAGCCGTTCTGCCACTCACGGCATGTGCGTCATTTCCGTTGTCAGGTGGTGCTGCTATGGAAAGATGTGATCAGTTGTCCTAAGCAGGCTTTTCCCTCAAAACCCCTTTCGGTTATCGTGAAATTTCTCCGGTTCGATTGAAGCAGACCGCCGTGCGGTGGAGTGTAAATGTCAATGCACACCTGCTGATCGTATAATCGGCCAGAAATGAGCGGGAATTAGTGTACGACAGAGGATTCCCTCGGCGCTTTCGGTAAGTTGTTAAATGGCTCGTCTGTCTGTCGGCTGAGGAGATTTTCGCAGTCCGTTAAAGGGACACGATGAACTTATTTGCTTTGCCGTCTATTCGTTTCTCCAAAAACTTAATAAAACTCGCTCTGCGACGATGGAACCGCACTTTGTTTGAATCTTTTTGTATATGCACTGTAAAAGCAAGTATACGGTTTAAAATAAGCAAGTTTCACGTGCAGATGCTAGACGACGATTGGAGCAGGCTCGTGGCGATACGAGGCGAGCTTTGTTTGATTGTACACATTTACTAAAGTCATTGGTATGAATGATTGTTTTGGTTTCAGATGAGCCATTTAAATCATTTTGTTTTAAGTCGATTGCCATCTTTATTTTATTTGGTGTACACCGTGCACTTTGTTGTGATCGTGTTGCACTCCTGTTTGTATTCCCTCTGCTGTCGTTTACGTTACCTATAAATGGAAACATTAGTCACTTTACGTGGTACAAATCCGGACACATACATATCACACAAAACGTGTACCGACACATCTGATACGCATGGTTTGCCAGCCGGTGTTCAGCGAGTTCTCAAGTTTGCTGCACTGACAGCTAACGTTAGTATTTTTAGATCGATTACAACATTAAAAGGCAAATTGATACTGATCACTTCCTCGATGTAGGCTGTGATGTGTGCATCCATTCAGTAAGTCTATAAAAGCAGTCGGCTGAATAGAGTATGAGTAATCTCTTAGATAACGTTATTTCATCATCGAGGATAGTGATTGCATTGGCTGTAAATATGTCATTTTCTGTGAAAAGGGCTGATCACAGTGTAACTTGTTATGACTTCTGGTTTCTGAGTAACTGCACTGTTGTTCATGCGTCACGCTACTTATAAAAATATGATCTAGATCTGATTTCTTTGTGTCAACGGGAGAATGTGAACCGCATGAATGTTTAGTGTGACCTACTATTGTTACAGATGGTTTGCTACCAGTTGGATTCTTTCTGTTTTATTAAGGTGCCAGATGTCCGCTTACATGTTTACTGCAAGCCAATGCACAATGTCTTCTAATAATCCAATAATGCATGTCAAAGGGGGCTGATGAGAAAGCAATCGCGTCTCTCACCTCCGTCTGTCACGTTGTCAACAGTCTGTGTCCAGAATGACAAAAAGCTGTAAACGTGTGAAGTGATAACTGCCAAATGTACCCCCTCCTCGAGACAGGCTGTGTGATCTGTTGCAGGAAATTGGCAAATATTTGAATGCTTTTCCTATTATTTAAACTGACATAATCTAGTTTGTATCAAAAATATGAATCACAAGCGTCTAGTTCCTATTTATTCCAAATGTCTCGCATTAATTCGCTATTAGTGGTAGGTTGCTATTCATCACTGGGATTTCATGGCCAGTCTCCGCGTTGTCCCTTAATCTGAGATTGATTTTAAAGAGCCCATGGGGTACTGAACCGGCTGCGGTGCTAAACTTGCTCCCCGGTCGCGACTTGATATTGTCTGGAGGCTGTGTGTGTCACGCTCCCATTGGTGTCAACAGTCTTTCATATTTCTGACAAATCGCTACCAGTGCAGACCCCAAGCCTTGTGTGAATCACGCTCTATCCTTAGTACCGCCTGAACAAGAACCACAGAAACGTTTGCAAAAAATATACAGAGGCCCTTTGCCCAACAAAAGTTGACGCATCTGTAATAAACCCGTGGCTGTTTGGTTGAGGTGTTGTTATCATGGGTACGTGACTTTATTATCTTTTTGTATCATAAGTAATGGATAAAATGGTCTGACGTTCTTTGATCCAAAAAAGTACTTCTTGTAATATGCAGATTACGCCGCAGAGATTTACAGATAAACCCATGCAGATTAAGGAACGGAAGGATTAAAAGCACGGAAACGAGAAAAAACAGGAAGTTCAAGACTGTGGGGTTATTTGAGTTGATTTGTTCTTTCATTTAGCTCCGCGTTTGCTTTTCTCAGTCAGGTTGTGGTCAACGGCACCATTTGCGAATAGCAACCAGGGAGTTCGCACCTGCTGCTAATCTTTACTCATGCAAACGCCAATTGACCTGATGGGTTGTCATTCATAAAGGGACAGAGCTGTTAATGGCGACTGTTCGGAAGTGTTGGGGGCATGACTTGTTATATCCCCTTCCCCCATCTGTCCCCATTTATAACACTTTGTTACCAGTTTGCTGGAAGACCTCAAGTGGGGTGGATTGGCTATTGTCCTCCAGGGCAACAATGCATTGAGCTAATGTCCCATGGCTGCATTGTTTGCATGTATAGAACTTCGCATAGGTAGACAAGATGTCCCATGTCTTTCTGGTTGCATGTTGGGTTGTTTCATTTCAGTAACCGTGTATTGACTGCATTTCTTGCACTTGCCTTTGCAGATCTGCAGAATGTCCAAACGCCGTGCTTCAGACCGAGGGGCTGGAGAGTCATCCGGCAGACCCAGTAAGCTCCTATGTGCTGGGATATCTGGCAACAATGCAAAGAGGGCCGGACCCTTTGTTTTAGGTGAGCCACCTGATCAATGCAGTGGTCACAATACCAACATTGTAGTAGTCAACTGCAGTATTTCAGAAATCATTTGATATCCCAGCAAAACAAATACATGTATAGATCTTAATTTTTCATGGATTTAAAACATCATTAATTATGTACTAAAATTAAGAACAAAACAATAGAACAAAGATACATATGTAAGAAACAGTGATTTTTTTTAGTTCTCTAATAGCAGTATATTAAATTCAAAAAATTAGGATTGTCACAATGTCACTTTTATATACCTTGATTTATCGTGGCCAAAATCCCAATAACAATATTATCACAATATCTATTGAATTTTTTATTAATGAATAATGTTGTCAGTCACTATAAATTGAGATTTTAACCTTTATGACTTTCTTCTGCAAAAAACAAACGAATGTTGTTTAAAAAAAACATTGGTCCCCTTTGACTTCTATTGTATGGACACAAAACCAATGCAAGTCAATGGGGACCAGTGGTTTTCGTTTACCAGCATTCTTCAAAATATGATCTTTTGTGTTCTGCAGAAGAAAGAAAGTCATACAAGTTTGAAATGACGTGAGGGTGAGTAAATGATGACTTTTTGAAATTTTTGGGTGAACGATCCCTTTAAAACGAGTGTAAGGAAGTGGAGAGAGAGTTTGTAACCATTGCGGCTCTTAAGGCCAAATTTTAACTAGGTTATGGCATTATTGTATGTGTGTATTGTTAACATAATACCCCTAATTCAAATGAACATACGTCATCTGTTAGCATATGGGCATATAAACTAGACATCTGTCAGGCAAGTTGCCATTTGCACAGGCACTGACTGGAGTCTTTTTCATTTCAATATTTACTTTGTCCTGAAGTACATTCCTAGTGCTAAGAAAACTCTTCAAAATACCAGAGGTCTTTTTTGGTGTTTGGAGTAGATTTTGGTGGTCTTGGTTTGGAGGCCTCTGTTTTGAAAAGAATGCCAGGAATGTTTTGGATTGACTGCAATCTGCAGGTCTTTCCCCGTGTGCATATTTTGCAACCGTCTTTGAAATGCAGCCGTCATAGTTGGAAACAGCAGCGTGACGTGCTAATGCAGGGCGCTACGATAAGAGCCTTTATGATTGCGATCCGGGGGAATTGCTGTGCCTTGAACTGTCCGTACCTTCTGCATTTTTTCAGTCTTTTCTGTTATCTTCTCACCTCACCAGGCCCGCGGCTCGGAAACTCTCCCGTTCAGAGCATAGTGCAGTGTTTAGCCAGAAAAGATGGGACGGATGATTTCTACCAGCTAAAAGTGAGTACTCTTTGGTTTGGTTTGCACATGGTTTTGATGCTTTTGACCATCTCAGAATGTCATCACAAAATGCCTTAAATGCTGTCCATTAGTGACTAGATTTCCTAAAAGCGATCTTAATACCATCACAAAAGCCCTCCCAAGTGATTTTGAAAATGTCCTGAGTAGGACGGCTTCTGACAAACAAAAGACTCTTTGTATCTCACTATTTGCATGAACCTTTGACCTGCCTCAATAAACCTCCACAATACATCAGATACGCTACTTTGCAATACTAGTTCATATTCACGTCTGGGTCTGGGTCAGATTAGAACATCAAACCAAGCACTTTGTCTATGGTCCAGCCTGTTATTGGATGGGCTTGATTCAACCTGAAATCAGACCTTTTGACCCCTCATTTCTGTGCCCCCAAGTCTAGTGTCCCTCAGATCCAGATCTCCGGTATAGACTTGTTGAATGACACGTCAGGAACTTATCTTCGCCCTTTCTGTAGATAAAGCCTCTAATGGATCCCCTGCATTGCCTCAAGATTGTTGATGGCTTAGTGTGCCATCACGGGAGATAAGAAGGTTTAGAATAGGATGTGTGGTATGGCAACGCCGAGGTCGTGTCCTCTTACCTTCTCCTTTTGTTGTAGATTCTGACACTGGAAGAGCGTGGAGACACAGCAGGAGAGACGCAAGAGGAAAGGCAGGGCAAAATGCTCCTGCACACGGAGTATTCTCTACTGTCACTGCTCTCCAACCAAGAGGGAGTGGTGCACCATCACGGCCTCTTCCAGGTAAGACAAACTACACTTGGCAGTGGATCTTGTATAAATAAAAACACATACTTATTTTGAAAAAATGACCTTGCACAGCAACCTTTGATGTTTTTAAGTGTGGCGTTGCATTGCATTTTATGATTGCTTGGCTACAGAATTTGATTGATCGACTGTGGCGTTCTGCTATCAGATTTTTTGGCATAACTGCCCCAAGATTTGTTTATGTACCATGGTGCCTCTCCCATCAATCTGCTGTCTCTTTTTATCACACAATGCAGTTATTATTTGTTAACCATACTCCTTCAGTTGTTTTTATTTTTATCTCAAAGTGCTCAGGGTGACTCACCACATTCTCTTTGAGCGAGAGATGCTTTCTTTTCATCTCTCCCCGATGAAATCGGCCTCGGAACAAGTTGTACCGTGCTGTCGAAGCCGTTCATTGAAGCTCGCGGTATTGATTGGTTTATTATAGCTCCTCTCTAGAGTAGGCCGGTTAATTATAGATCGCTCTTGTGTTCGGAGGCACCGTCATTACGAACAAAAACCGCACTGCAGATCGATTCGCAACCCTCGTTTGACCTCAGTCTCAGATGACAGAAGGAGGGGTTTCATCATTCAAGCTGTTCCACGTGGTGAACCATTCAGGAAAATAAAGCACATTGTGTACCATCAGTCCATTAGGATTGTTGTTTAGATGCTGTTTTTTTCTTCTTCTTAATAGTGTGGTTGTTTGCTTGTCATACACTGTTCAATGAAGTAAAGACTTGTTATTAAGTGGGCAAAATGTTTCTGACATATCTGTCTTTTTCTGTCTCAGGACCGTTCCTATGAGATTGTGGAAGACGTGGAGGCCAACAAAGTGCGGAAGATGAAAAGGCGAATCTGCCTGGTACTCGACTGTCTCTGCGCCCACGACTTCAGCGACAAGACGGCCGACCTCATCAATCTGCAGCATTACGTCATCAAAGAGAAACGACTGAGCGAGCGCGAGGCCATTGTTATCTTCTACGATGTTGTGAGAGTGGTGGAGGCTTTGCATAAGGTGAGATGCACGACTTGAATACTGTTTTTCGAGGGCTTCATCATTTTGAGGGCTTTCCACTAAAATGTTTATTTTACCATTGCAGAAGAATATTGTGCATCGAGACTTGAAACTCGGAAACATGGTGCTTAATAAGAGGTAAGGCATCTCTGCATTCCTTTACTTCTCTACCTGCAGAGCCGTGGAGTTCTCCAGTCAGCCTTCTGTTAGTTACGTCGAGCACCGTCTGGCCTCATTGACCTCCCTCCTCTCAAGCTCTCAGTAAGAGCGTGACTCATCGCCACAGGCAGGGAGGGGGATCTAGCAGCGGGAAACCTTCCCAGTTAAAACGAGACTGCCTGGAACGTGCCCCTGTTTTGTTCCCTGGAAAAAGGAGAGGGAGTCGCACGTGTTGCCTGGCTAGGGCGGAATTCCAAATTCCTCACCAGCCCTCTTCATATAGCATATGTGCCGTCTGCATGCCCGCCTTTGCCGTATGAGCAGAACGAGAGCCTGCTTAAGCAATTCTAACCACAGTTATCTCTGTCATTTCAAATGTCCTGAAGGAACGCTGACTAATTGAAACTCCTCAGTTCTTTCTGTCACATTTGCCAGCATGTGCCTGTCGTTGCAGAGTTTGGTCACATTAGAGCACAGCTTGTCTAATTATGATGCCCGTAACACTATGCAAGCTCAGTGGCGTGTGTAGAGAGAGAAGCTGGGCTTGTTCCTTTCAAAATTTCTCCTCGCTTCTATTTTTATACTGTACAGTTTGCGTTCTGGTTTGTTTGCATTATGCAACTCTTGTTTTGCCCTTTAAAGGTAATAAAGTTCCAGTGGCTCAGTGGTTAGAGCATGGCACTAGCAACGCCAGGTCACGGGTTCGATCCCAGGGGATTGCACGTAGTCAGAAACAAGTGTATAATACAATGCAATAAAAACGTCTGCCAAATGCATAAATGTAAATAGTGACGGAGCTTGGGCCTTGCAATCACCAAAATCCTTGTGTGATCCAATCACAGATAGTTAGCCAAGACACATTGCTGTGTATATATGGTTGGCATTGCTTTCAGATGTGTATCTGTGATCAGATTCTCAGAATTTCTGATTTAATACATTGTTTGTTGTATCGAAATATAGCATGTTTGTTGTTTTAGTTAAAGGACCAGTATATGAATTTTAGCAGCATCTAGTGGTCCCTTTCGAAGACACAGAACTGAGATGTCATAACGTTTCCTATTCTTTGCCGAAGGAGATAACGTATTTACGAAACATGCTCTGTAGACCAGTTCGTCCGTTTAGGGCTACTGTAGAAAAAAAGGACCCGTGGTGTCGGAGAAGTTCTGCAACTAGTGCACGAGTATATCCTGAATTTTTGTTTCATATTTTATATACATAAATACATCAGTGCGTTTGCAGGCAATGTGAGTTTGAGTCTGACTTGCATCTTAACACCCCCTTTCCTTCCTCTCCTACCCATCATTTCCTGTGATTTCTCTACTTTCCTGCCAAAACATGGCATCATGTTCAAGCCAAGCAAAGGTAAAATGAATGAACTAGATGGGTAATGCTTTAGATTTTAACAGTTGGAGAGTCCAGAACTAAGTCACAAATATGAACACCGGGTAATACGTGAGGGAACTTGGCTCTGTGCCTGGAATAATTCTCATCTTTGGGGAACTTTCATTTAACTCGCATGTGCCGTTGTCGAGACAGAGTTTTTAAAGGCACGGACCGCCATCACATGGCTTAGCGACAAAGGAAAACATCCTCACGTACGCATGGCTGTCACTGCACCCGTGGTGATGAAACGGAGCAGTGTGGACTGTCTGCTTCCGTTCACCGAGAGAGCAGAACATTGTGTCCCAGCTGGAGATAATACAACCCTCTGCCAAAGGATCCATAGCTGAGAGCTGAGTCATGCGTACACGTAACGCTGGCTTTCGCTCTCCGCATACCCTTCTGATCATACTCTCTCTGTGACCCTGCCCAGCCTGCAGACTGTTGGCTTTGGGTGGAATGGAAAGTACTTGCTATTAGTCAGAAGTGGTCTGTGACATGTGGGCTGCTTTTCTGCTTGGCCTTTTAAAAACGACTGGCGAATCTGGAGTGACCTCCTTTATGATTTCCACACATTGTTCTGTTCTCTTTGTTCTCGGTTTATTGCCTTAAATCGCAATCTGCTTTGAGTAGCAGATAAAGGAAGTTCTTGCGTAGTAGGAGAATGCAAGTTACACTTGCTGATGTAGCATTGATGTCTCGGTTGTGGAGTATAAATGCATGTTTTGGTTGTATTAATGCAGTTAGGATCAATTGGATTGATTTGGCACGTTGTTGAACCGGATGCCAGACAAAGATAGATAGTAAACTTCTTTGACCTTTCTTTCGACCTGCACAACTCGCAGTCTTTACTCTTTAGGGTGCACCATAGGGCAACCATTATGTGTTCTGCTATAAAGAGATATGAATTATGTGTATGGTATGACTAGGATCTCCCGATTTGCTTTCACTATTCGCTTTGTTCCTCTTTCAGCACTTCTTGCCCAAGCAGAGGAACTCCAGCACAAAACCATTGCGTCAAAATCCCACTTTAACCTCACCCAGCAGAGGCGGATCTGACCGGATTTCAGCATCAAGACTTCCTCTTGCGATCAAACCATTTAACTTTTCCCATCAACGCGGCTAATTTTAGTACCCGCGAGAGTCCGGGAGGCTTCGGGTCTCTTCGCGTGAGCAGGAAGTGAATGCTGAGCATAGAAAACGTCCTTTTAGCTCGGGAACTCGAGAGAGGAGTCGTGATGCCGGCAGACAAAGCAAACCTTCCTTTTGTACTAAGGGTTGTACAGATCAAGGTTTTGCAGCTAGCAAAACTAAACAAGCATTTGAAACCAATACAATTTAGTAACCCAGGTACGAATCACGTTTTCAGTCGAACGTGACTAATCCAGTCTCATCTAATCTAGTTTAATCATGACCCTCCTTTTATTTAAAGATGGTAATCGGCCTCGAATTAATAAGAAGCTCTGCTGGGAAAAACCTGGGTTCTGGAATAGAGCTGTTTGTAGCAGTAAAAGGCGTGAATGTGACTGTCACTCTCAGGGTGTGAAAGTGAGAGAGCAACTGGGGAAGCATGGGAAAAAAGAGGATGTAGCTGTCAGAGAGCGGTGGGGTTTTCATAGTGACAGAAGATCACAGCTGACATCACATACGAGGACCCGTCGGCACAGCGGTTTCGCACGATCCGAACATGCACGTTTTTACGCCAGAGTGACCCCGTTCGAGAGTTGGGGCGTGTGCGCACGCTTGCATGCCTCACGCTGAAAAGAGCCCAGTTGTTTCCTTTTCGAGATGTAAAGATTAGTCATCGCTGATCTTGTGACAAGCCACAGGTGACTCACTTGTTTTTCAAAAGTGCAATCGTGGTGTCCTGTCATGTTAAGTTCTGCTTTCTGGAAAGGCTGAATGGCTCCTTGCCACACACTAAATTGAATGACACAAACAAACACATCAGAGGCATGTTTGCACAGATCAAAACCCCACCTGCCTAACAACACGTGAGGTTTCGTTTTGATATACTTACAGACGTATATGGCCTGAATTCCACTTTAGTCCAAACAGTAGGGGCTCGTACGGGAATTCACGACGGGTGTTTGACGTCACCTGTTTGTTTTGTTTATGTGCAGGACTCATCGGATCACCATCACGAACTTTTGCCTCGGAAAGCATTTGGTGAGTGAGGAGGATCTGTTGAAGGACCAGAGAGGCAGTCCAGCCTACATCAGCCCAGATGTCCTAAGTGGTGAGAATCCAGTTTCTCTCGCTGTCTGTGTGTGTGTGTTTGTGTGACCATGACCATGACTCACCTCCCAAGTCACTAGTGTAATCAAAGCTCATAAACCCAACCACCTACACGGCCTTAATCAGGACGGCAGTCACAAACTGTCAGCATGGGTGAGGACTGCTTACCATCATTGATGTCATTGTGTTGTGTTGTGTGAGCAGGACCTGTTGGCTCTTCAACGTCCCCGATACCAAAACTCTTCCTTGAGCTTGTTGTCATGGCCTCGGGGAAATTTCAGCTGTGCAACGTATCAAATTAACAGCGCTTGTGTCATGCTAAGCCCTTCCAGACAATTTCAGTTTCCGTGCTGAAATGGAATTGTGATGCAATTGCAGTATGCGCAACGCGCTGTTTTTATTTCGTGTCTAGCGAATATTCCGGGTTCACTTGTACCTTCGGTTCTAAAGACGTGTGTTTAGAAATCGAATTTGGGTGGATGTTAGCGGCGCAGTTGGTTTTTACTTGTCCAACAAATTTCAGTTGTGAATCCAATGTTTTCATTTATTTACCCTTATGTTGTTGAAAACCTTCTGTGAGCACAAAGAAAATATTTTGTTTCCGTGGGTTTGTGTCCATACAATGGAAGTCAATTAAGTCATTGTGTTTGTTCCCTTCTTACAAGCAAAACACAAAATCTTGTGCGTTCTACAGACATAGGTTTTAAACAAGTTTGTAGTATCTTAATGGTTATATATTTGCTTGTTCTCTGAGGTGACACGCTATGTATTATAATCTTTCTCAAGCTTTTCTGCACCTTTAGGGTTTTCCATGAAATCTACTGTAAGCTTTAGCTCTTATTTTCACGTTAAACCGTAAGAGAGAAGCCCGGGGTAATTCAGCCGAATATGACAGCAGAACAAAGGAGAGCTACTTTAGTGAGTCATCCCGATGAGTCATGCAGAAAGGAACTACTCTACTGTTGTTCAATCTCTCTCTCTCTCTCTCTCTCTCTCTCTCTCTCTCTCTCTCTCTCTCTCTCTCTCTCTCTCTCCCCTCTCCCTCTCCCTCTTCCCTCTCCCTCCTCCCCTCCTCTCTCTCTCTCCTCTCCCTCCTCTCCGCTCTCCCTCCTCCCTGCTCCCATCTCCCTCTTCCCCTCTCCCTCTCCCTCTCCCTCTCCCTCTCTCTCTCTCTCTCTCTCTCTCTCTTCTCTCTCTCTCTCTCTCTCTCTCTCTCTCTCTCTCCCTCTCCCTCTCTCCTCTCTCTCTCTCTCCCTCTCTTCTCTCTCTCTCTCCCCTCCTCTCTCTCCTCTCTCTCTCCTCTCCCTCTCCCTCTCTTCCCTCTCTCCCCTCTCTCTCTCCCTCCTCTCTCCCTCCTCTCTCTCCTCTCCCTCTCTCTCTCTCTCTCCCTTCTCTCCCTCTCTCCTCTCTCCCTCTCTCCTCTCTCTCTCTCTCTCTCTCTCTCTCTCTCTCCTCTCCCTCTCTCTCTTCTCTCCTCCTCCTCTCTTCTCTCTCTCTCTCTCTCTCTCTCTCTCTCTCTCTCTCTCTCTCTCTCTCTCTCCTCTCCCTCTCCTCTCTCTCTCTCTTCCCTCCCCTCTCTCCCTCTCTTCCCTCTCCTCTCTCCCTCTCTCTCCCTCTCTCTCCTCTCTCCTCCTCTCCTCTCTCTCGTCTCTCTCTCTCTCTCTCCCCCTCTCTCTCTCTCTCTCTCTCTCTCTCTCTCTCGTGATGGGTCATTATGAAAACACAATGTGTACCTTACAGAATAATATATCAAGCTGTTTACCAAACAGAAACCCATCCAATTAACATCAGTCTTTTAAATCGAGCTCTCATGAGTCATGGGTACTCTTCTTCTGGCACGGTGTGTTCTGTTGCCCATTTATGGTGGTAAACAAAGCAGTTTGGTGAGTGTGAACAGGTTTTAGGGACCATGACATGTGGTACTAAAGGCATATATTTCTTTTTGTAATGAATGGCTTAATAAATATGTAAAGTATACGTGTACGCTGTGATATAATGGTGTTAAATAAACAAGCCTGCTTATTGCTTGCAAACCTACTTCCTTTTAGTAGTTATCTTATCAGCTGTGACGCTATCTTTGTGGGCATTGAGTCAATGGTGCACTTTTAGTATGGGACAAGCAATGTAGTGTACTTTAAAATGTAGCTAAGCTTAAATGATGCTTCTTAATGTAGTTGTTATGCCTAGTTTTGTGAATTATGCGATTCATAGTGCAACACAAACATGCCTTGCATACTTAGTTTCTGCGAGTGCATTCACCATACATACGTTTTTCTGTTTCAGGTTTAGTAAATATAGCCAGCACTTGTCAATTGTTATTTTCACAGCTAACTAATCAAGTAAAAATAGGTAACATTACTGCCTGCTTGAGGACTAAGGTTTATTACCATCTCGATACCTGCGTCTGAATTCGCTCACTTGTTCACTCATTCACTATTCCCTATATAGCGAATGCTACATAGTCCGCTATATGTGAAGAAGAAGTGAATGAAAACGAGTGAACAAGTTTGGACACTTACGTAATATTTCCTGCTTCTGACAGTACTGTCGTGGACATAACGCTTAAACTACACCTGTGTGGCTTTTATGGATTGTTTTGTAAAATGGTAAAGTTCATTTTTACATTATTTGTCACGTTTATTGTATTAGTTTTTAATAAAGAGAACAAAACAAATGTTTGCCACATTTATTTACTATTACATTTATTACGTTTAATTTAAAAAAAATTTTTTTACAGCTATATATAACATTCATTTAATCAGTTTATTCTCAAAAAGTAGAAAGTAACTGTCAACAAGAACAAACACAAGTGTATAAACGTACATTCGTGGCGTTAACGGTCACTCTCCTCCAGCTGATTCTAATCAGGCGGTCGATCGGATGTACACTCAAAATCAGAATGCATTGTGGGTAAATAGTAGTGAACAAATGTAGGGAATGAAAATGGCGGACACCCGATATAGTGCACTATATCGGAGATAGGGGGCGAATTCAGGCACAGCTAATGATGCAAGATTGGATGTTAAAATGCAATGAGAGATAATATGCTAAATGTGCACTGTGTTTCTATGCAGGTCGACCATACCGTGGTAAGCCAAGTGATATGTGGGCGCTTGGCGTGGTGCTGTTCACCATGCTCTATGGCCAGTTCCCATTTTACGACAGCATACCTCAAGAGCTCTTCCGTAAGATCAAAGCAGCTGAATTCTCCATCCCTGAGTAAGTGTCTATCACAGTCCTCCTATTCGTATCTGTAATGCAAACAGTCTCTCCTCATGCTCTTAAATTCCTTTTAAATGAGCTTAAAGCAAATATATGACTTAAATGCTGATTACTTCCCTTGCACAGGGATGGACGAGTATCTGAAAGTACGGTGTGTTTGATCAGGAAGCTTCTGGTGCTCGACCCCCAGCAGAGGCTCACTGCCACCGAGGTGCTGGAGTCTCTGAGCGCCATCATCGCCTCCTGGTACGTCCCATCTTCTCATCTCCTGTGACCTGAGATCGGCCTTACCCAAGTTACATTTTTTTAGACTTGTCGCGGTGATGAAAGTAACTTTTTAGGAATGCATGTGATGCGTTGATGTCATCTTTTGTCTGAAAAGTCATCTCGCTACATTTTTCGGGAATCTTGTTCAGCCAGCGTGGTTCAGTCATGCGTTTCAAGGTTGTTACCTAGCCGAAGATTTGATTTGTCGCTGACTGATTTTGGTTATCTCCACAGGCAATCAGTGTCCTCCTTAAGCGGCCCTCTGCAGGTGGTGCCTGATATAGACGATCAGCTTAACCACCCCGAACACCTTCAGGAGGTTAGTACTAGTGTGAGCTAAAATGACTGTTATATGAAAGGTAAAATTGCAATATTAATGAAAATCGTATCTTCTCATAACCCCAGGCCAAAGTCACAGAGGAGTCATCTCAGTACGAATTTGAGAACTACATGAGGCAGCAGATGTTATTGGCGGAGGAGAAGAACACTATTCACGAGACCAAGAACTTCCTCAGCAAGAGGCATTTCGGCAACGTGCCTCCAGTGAGGCGTCTCGGCCACGACGCTCAACCAATCAGCCCTCTGGATGCCGCAATACTGGCCCAGCGCTTCCTCCGCAAGTAACCCAATGGGCGGGGTCACCGCAAGTGAAGGGAGCCACGGAGCTGGGCACACACGCTTTTTCGTATGTATTTTTGCGTGCGAGTATGCATGTGCGTGCGTTTGAGCACACAGTGTGTGTCTGGTAAACACGCACGGCCAAGGAACAGCTCAGCGCTCTTGCGATATTCATCAGCCCTGGACGTGGCACACGGAATGAATGAGACACTGACCACCAACACCACCTCCACCATGCCAATCCTTGCCCAAATCCGACACACACTCGCACACACATTTTCAGCAATACCCAAACAGAATCATGTAGCAAACCACACACAACCCTTCTCCACTCGAGTCCCCTAGCACTTTCTATGTGAAAAGCCTCGGATCACACGATCAACCTTCTCGTCTGCCCCATTCCTGTTCTCTTCCACCGGTTTGTCTGTATATCGCCCTCATCTGTGTCTATGACTGCAAATCTACCTCTTACCGTTTTCAATTTTTTCTTTTTTTCTCAGTCTGTTTTGAACAGTGTAAAGGACTCATTACGTCGGGGGTTCGGACACAAGCACCGGCTCGAGAGCATTAGCGTTGTGGTTGTGTAATGTTTATTGTGCATCAAAACCAGTCACTGGTTTTCCAAATAAGCTTTTCCTTTCCTCACCTACTAAAACGGTAGCATTTTTCATTGAAGATGTTAATATCACATTTAGCAAGCTATAACCTCATTACAGAAATCTAGCATAGCGCGGTTCTAGTCCTCTATTTGAATGGGTTTCTATCGGCAGCTAGCGTCAAGCTAATTATTCTGTGTCTGGATGCTTACAACCATTGCTTTGCATCTAAACCGGCTGATACGGTACAGCAAAGCTCGATTCACCATTTCCTTGATATTCAACCTGGGAAATGTATTTTTAAGCACGGGATCGTCATGCCATCCTTCCTCTTGCTTTCGTTCCATCAAAAAGCCACGATTTTCTTTGCGGTCAACCAATCGCAAACCGTGGTGAATATTTTAGCATGTGATGCGCCGCCAAGGCGGACTCTTGAGGGGCACATAGGGGCTAGTCTTCACAGGATTGAACAGCTGGTTAGGGGATGAATCTGTCAGGAAGCAGGGCGGCTGAGCCGGCAGTCATGCGGAAGTCTAAGCTAAGATAAGCCCCGTAAGCTAAGTCCTTAAACCCTCCTTTTCCTTTGTGTTCCGCTGTCGAGAGCGCTCGTCCTCTGATAGCACTCCAAACCATCGAAGCGCATCTTCTGCCACGTCCTGTATCTCCGGTGCGTTCGCTCCCCGCACAGATTTCAGCTGCAGCTCAGGGATAGCCATTTGGCCACTTGGGAACATTTTCGGCCTCAAAGAAAGAAACCCATTGCGTAGAGGACCATTTCTTTGTTTTTTACTTTTGTTTTTCTCCACCCTCATCTTCCTTTTCATTTATGGTTGGAAAGTTCTTCATAATCATCGGGAAGGAAACGCCGTCAAATTCACTTTGAATGTGTTTCATGCATTTTCTCTTGTCATGAGAATATTGCATAAGTAACAGATTCTCATTTGACTGTTGTCCGATCTCGTTTTAAGCTAGCCATTTGTATAAAGCATACTTTTGGGATATCTTGCCTTAGATTGTGACACATTCTCAATTCAACAGTCAAGTGATGTACTTTTGATGCTAGAATATGTCTTAGTATACTAGGTGGTTGGCTTGCATCGACCCGTGGCTTTAGTTTGCGATGCCTTTATGTCTGGCTCCACTTATATCGTTAGATAGAAAGGCCATTTAGTACTGTAGGTCTCCGAGTTCATGACAAGCAACCTGGCTCGACCTTTTATTTCCTTTTCAAATAAGTAAAGCTTGACATTACTTCCCTTTCTTTTTCTTCCCTTTTTAATTTATTAGCTGTTTATAATTCACCAACCTTATTTTTCCAAGCTCTGCATCAATGGTTAATGTAGAGATCCTATATCACTCAAAAGCATTGCTGTGATCTCTCTTGATTTGTAATTCTTCTATCTTCAGTGAAGGTTTATTTCTTGGCCCTTTTTTGATTCTCGAATAATCCTGTTGGTATATTAAGCTACACTAATATGGAGACTGGCTGCATAGCTCTATTTTCAAGTCGACTAAATTATCGTGCACATTAGCATGACATGTAGAAGCAATGTAGAGTTTATCTTGTGAGATTTTTAGCGCGCTCTGACCTGTGTGAAAAACATCTTCAGGACTAATGGTGTCAGCAACGCGACACCCGGTACAGGGTGTTATTATTCGAAAGAATCACATCAATGTTTCCACATACGACATTAGTACTTAAAGTGATGTTGCCTGCCACCATTGAAAGCATTAGTCTATTCCCACCTCAATGTGAATTTTTGGTTATAAAGCAGTATTGTAGTGGATGATGTATGTGAATCATTTAGAGGGGCTGTCTTTCTCTCAAATTCAAAGGCGAGTGCCCCAAGGCTATGTCCTGGAGCCACGTAGAGTTTCAAAAAAGCCATTATCTCATAGCAAATCTGAACGGTTGCGGTTGTGTAGTCTACCTAAAAACCTACGTGAAAGAAAATAGCTTCTATTAGTTTAGGATGTTTGGTTAATATGCCCCTTACGCTGTGATTGAGAAGAGTTTTCCCCTGAATAGACAATTTTGTGATGTCTGCAGCATGAGAAGTGTACGTTGTTCCATTTTAAAGCAATTCGTGCATGAGTTTGATTAGAAAAACGTGCCAAGATGCAGCAGAAATTGGAACAGTTGTGGGTGTCTTTAAAAAAAAGACATTGCATGGGAAGAAATTAAAGGTTTAGTTTGACTTTGATTTCTTTACCGTCTAGGACACATTTGTGCAGATATTTGATAAATTGGGAGGTTCTCTTCAGAATTGTTACTTTTGTTGCATCTTTTCCTAAAACTGGAACATTTAGACGATCTGGTGTTAAATGAAACATGATTCTTGTCAAAAGCCTAAACGTTTCACAAGCTGCTTGTTTAGAAAGGTGTCAAAAAACTTGTACAGAGATGAAAAACAAATTTGTATAAAAGACATATTTTTGTACTTCATCAAATCTCTACATGCATGTCAGCAATAAACTTTGATATGGAAAACTTGCGTGTCCGTGCAGTTTGTGTAAAATATTAGTTTTCAGAATGTTAACCTGTCAATTTATTTGTGTACAATTTTGTTACTTAAGCACAACAAATAACATTGTGTTAATTAACACAACGTTCGTGGGTTTTAAACCCCATTCAAGAGCTTGAATACACAATCTGCCAAGTGCATAAATGCAATTTTGCAACATTAACATTTCTATTGTGATTTTATTAACGACACACCTCGCTAGTAAGTAACTGTTCTATGATCTATGTATTTGCCATTCGTTTTCAACAGCATTTAGTTTAAGGAAGGTTTTCAGTGAAGCATCTAATCTCACATATTAGGTAGAGTTCTGCCCTCTTGTGGCAGACAAGCGCAGGGTTACGATAGACTCGAGAGTTCATTAAAACAACGAACAAGAAAACCCACGAATCTCTCGAGTTACTCTTTTTTCATTTTGCTCTTCATTTGTATTAGTTTTTTATCTTGCAGTGTCTTTGTACATGTATGTGCCTTGGCTGTGTGGCACTCTTGGGTGAGGCGTGTCAGAGAATCAATAGTGATTTCACATTCATTATTTATCTCGCAGCCGGAAATGTTTTTTCATAATTCTGAAGACTTAACATAACTCAGAACTGTTTAATATCTTCGTTGTCTGAGATGTTTTACATTGCATTCGAAGTTAAACTGTCATACATTTGGATAGCACATCTCAGATAATGTGATAATGATCTTTTTCATGCCATCAGTGTATGAAGAGAACCTGAACTTTTGGTCTTTAGTGTTTGTTGAGAATGAAGAACAGTATAGCAGGACTATGATTATTTTCTCCAGACTCTTAAAGGAACAGTTCACCCAAAAATGAAAATTCTGTCTTCCTTTACTTGCCCTCAAGTTGTTCCAAATCGGTAGGCCAGTATGTATATTTCTCTGTTCTGGTGAACACAGAGAAAGATATTTGGAAGAATGCTTGTAACCAAACAGTTCTCGGCCACACAAAAGAAGACATTTTGAAGAATGTAGGAAAACAAACTGAGGCACTTTTGACTAGCATTGTAATTTTTGGTGGCCAAGAACTGTTTGGCATTCTTCCAAATATCTTTCTCTGCGTTCATCCGAACAAATAAATCTATACAGATTTGGAACGACTTGAGGGTGAGTAAATGATGACAGAATTTTTATTTTTGGGTGAACTGTACCTTTAAGACTTCTTTTTCTGTGACAGACTCTGTTCAAGCACCTGTTTTTTAATCTCTTGAACATGTCTTTTTTCACTAATACTATCTATTTAGCTTTACTCATTTGATAACATGCTGGCAATAAACATTATCTTCATGTTTATTTTAGCCATCAACAGCACATTCCGCTCATCCAAGAATCTTGTCGAACACAAGAAGCTCTTAATGTTAATTAAAGTTAATCTTGGATGAATCACTTTTTAACACCATTTGTAGACTTATTTGTATCTTCTGGTATTATAATATTCTCAGTGGTACACTTTAATAATATATTTTGTTGAACTTTCTGCAGCATTTCTGATGTTCTTTTTAGCATTTCTATGGCTGCATGTTCCTCGGGAATTTGTAGTGAAGGTCTGTGGAGGCTTTTATCTTGCTTTACGCACAAGTAAGTTATCTTTCCACTGAACCATAAAGATGTCTATCAGTTTTATTTACACTTCTGGTCTCAAGAATGAATCCCTGTTAGGATGACTGCTAAGACATTCAATGTGATGCTCTTGTCTGCCTTTCTAGCTGTCATAATGGACTCGTAGTCAGTCCAAATCGGTAACACTGGTAATGCGCCTTGATGGCACTTTAATAACCAAATTTAAAATCTTTAAAAAAAGAGTAAATCTGTTATGTGTAGTGCCCGTATTTGAGTGTTCACAGCTTCAGCTGTTCTGTACGTTAATGTTGCTCTGTTTAACGTTAAGCCAGTTTGTCTCAGTAACAGTTCATTCCAGATTCGCTATGCTGAAAACGGTTTTGTCTCTGATCATATTGTGTCCCAAATTCACAGCGTTTACACATCCGGCGCAATTCTGTGACAAATCTGCCAGTTCCAGTTTATTCTGACATGTGATAGTTCATGCCACCAGTTCACCACATGTTTCTGGGTCTCGCTTAATGCCTTTTGTCTCCGTCGCCACAAGATTTGCTACATGTCGATTCATACATACCTTTCCATGTTTGGAGCACACTACATCTCTATATGTCTCAGTCCAACATGTAATAACAGGCCAAAGCAAAAAAGTCTACAAAACCATCTTCAGCCTAAACATTTACAGGAAACTTCTGTTGGAAATGCTCATTTTGACACAATTCACTCCCCTGGAATACTTGACGCTTGAAATGCTTCCTCCTTTATCTTTCAGAGATAAAAAAGTAAGTTGTAAAGCAAGAAACATGGCATCCATTTGAGCCGTCTTGTACTAAACTGTGCTCTGGATGTAGATTCCTCAGCTGTTGATTTGCTCAGAAAGACATATGGGAGTTTTTGTTCAACATCTTCAGGGCATATTTTGTGACATCCAATATGAATTATTCCGTTTTCTTGTAAAGTCATGCTCGGACTAAAACATGTTTAAAGACTTTTAAAAGCCTGGAGTTCATGTAGCAGACTTGAATGCTTTGATAAAAGATGTGACTACACCCCCGGGGTTCAGTACTGGTTTTACGACTCAAAAGTACCTTCATCCAATGTGTGAACCACTACCCCTCACAGTGATACCCACAATAAAGGCAAAGCGCAGTGCCGGGTGATGTTTCTAACTCCAAACACTGAGCTTAAATTGGAACAATAGTAGCAGTGCTTTGTTGTGGCTTATGAAGCTGTTGTGCCTTGACGAAATGAGGTTTTTAATCCCTTGACAACAGTTACAGTCGTATAAAGCTTCAGCTGACACGGCTTGACCTTTTCTGATGCTTAGTCTGTTACTTCTCGATTTGTTTCACCTGGTATGAAAACTCTAGCTGTAGTTAGATAAGTCAAGATGCTTTAGTAGCCTGCTGATATAAAACACTACTGATTTGGCAAGTTTGAAAGGTCACCAGGACTGTAGAGAGAATTTGGAGAAGCCAAACACGGAGCCTTTAAGGAGTAACTCTGAATCCCAGTTCTCCCTCGAATTAAACCGAAGCAAAGATAAAATCCACCTGCACTGACTTTTCATTTGTGGGTGAACTATCCCTTTAAGTACAGTATGACATCTGATACTGATCTCTGTCAGATCACAGCTTTATGTTCCATTTTGCAACCAATGAATCACGTACAATGCCATGTTGATACATGATGTGTTACTCCACAATCCCCAACCTCCAATTTTTTAGGAAAAATGAAAAACGCTCGCCTCCAGTCATCGTTCATCCTTGAATCGAGAAGGTCACCGAGCTGTAACTAAAGTCCCCCTTCTCTGTTTTGATCCCCAGAAAAGATCCCCCTTTGTTGTCCGTACCTCTCTTGGCTCATTTTACCCCCCAGTACCCCATTCTGGGTCTGCGTCCTCCATCTAGCCCAAGAGC
Source organism: Triplophysa rosa (assembly GCF_024868665.1). Classification (NCBI taxonomy): domain Eukaryota; kingdom Metazoa; phylum Chordata; class Actinopteri; order Cypriniformes; family Nemacheilidae; genus Triplophysa; species Triplophysa rosa. The sequence goes on along the minus strand of NC_079897.1, from coordinate 24,862,907 downwards.
CCCATTGATTCTATTATCCGGTGAATGAGATCCAGACTCGGTCAAATAAAGCCTGCTGCTCTGGTGTGGTATGTGCTGAGTAACCTGCTGTGTGTCTTTCTCAGAGGCCCTTCTATCCTTGACCTTGAGCGCATGAGATGTGACGGCTCTCGCTGCTCTCCGAAAAGCCTTGACAGTGCCTCCCTGCCGGGACTGAACGTGAACGTGTTTGTGTACGTGTGCATATGTGTGGAAGTCTTACAGGCCCAAAGTTTCGTATTCATGTTTGTTTCTTTATTCAGTTGAGGAAGTTAAACTCAACTTTAAATAACCCTATGTTTAAAATCTTTAGGTTTGTGTCAGGGATTCTGGTGACATTGAAACGTGCACGTGTTTCTCAGCAATGCAAGATCGCTTTATTGTTTTGGAGAAACAGAATTCACTTTAAATGAATGTGAAGCAGAATAACTCGATGATATGAACGAAGTCAGTGTTTGTGGAAATAAAAAGATTAGGTAAAAGGTCTGTCTGGACAATTACAACATCGCTTCTGGCCTTCCTTCATGTCTGATTTTGCTTGTTTTACAGAGAACTCAACAATCTGCACTATGGACCAAAGTAATTCAGTGAGTTGTGTTATCTGTTTTTTTAATAGGAGACTGTTTGGTTTCCCTTTTTTACACTTAACATATATAATACGGTATGTTAAACATATGTTTATGAATTGGTTACAGGAATTGCTAAACGGATAGAAACTGAATGTAAACATAAAGCAGCTTTTACAATATTTTGTTTGACCTGAGGATGACAGTGTAATTTTTTGGAGGATCTATTGACAGAAATACAATATAATATACCTAACTATGTCTTCAGAGATGTGTAAAGAGCTTACGTAGTGAAGCGTTATGTTTTTATTACCTTAGAATGAGCTATTTCTATCGACATACACCGCGGGTCCCCTTACATGGAATTCGCCATGTTGTTTCTACAGTAGCCCTAAAGGGACAAACTGCTCTACAGAGCGCATTTCGTAATTCCGTTATCTCCTTCGGCAAAGAAGCGAAACGCGACGACGTCTTAGTCCTGTGTCAGCCACCGTAGTGCTTCGAAAGGGAGGAGTGGAGTGAGCCATTGGTTGCAATTCCCAACCTCGCCACTAGATGCCGCTAAATTTAATTCTCTGGACCTTTAAAGCATCTACTTTACTGATCATTTGTTAACACCGATCATTAAGTATCCAAGTGCCATATATCTGCAGAAAATCTCTTCACTCGTCGTCATACCTTCCTTTTTTCCTGTATTTTTCCATGTCATGACTGCTTATTTCACGTGTTTTTGTATATTTGAGAAATTGAAGCCAGATTGTGAGTGAGATTGTCTTTCTGCACTTGTCTGCTAACCGTGAACATCTGGTTTTAGGGAGATTGACCTCCTCAATGGGAGCTCTTGTCTCCTCTGTCAACACTGAGGGGTGCCACAGCTGAGAGACGGACAGAGATTCCTATATGACTCCATATGTATGTGTCAGCGGATGGCCAGCGTGTTCGTTCACTTCACAGCATTTCTCTTAAGTGTCTGTCTCAATCTCAGAAACACCAAGTTTCTGCTAAGCAGATGCCCTGTGATCCATAACCATCCAAAATACTCCCTCGAAATAAGTCTTGATATTGTTCTGTTTTAAAAATTGTAAATCTTAGACGCTACCTGCACAGGACAAAGTTATACAAAACATTCCTTAAATCTCCAGATTGTTTTGTGCATTCCAGTTCTTCTCTCAAACACTTTTTGCACATTGAAACTCATTTAAATGTGTGCATGTGTGTGACATGTGTGACTGAAAATGCGATTATGATTCTACCAGCTGTCATCTCTTATACAGGCTCAGAGGACAGTTCAGCTTCCAAGAAAACTGAGAAATCATCACAAGAAAAAATGTCAGGAAAGGTATGTAGAGCTCCATGCTGGATCAATCCTTCACCTCGGAGAGTCGAAACAAAGTAATACTTTGGCAAAACCCAGCGTTAACATTCCTTTCAAACTGAATGCAGGCGAAAGCTTTTTGGTCGGGTGCAATCGTTTTTTTACCGTGAGATGCGTTGAAAACAATGTTCAGACACACCCCGTGTCATTTTAGCATCCTGGCAACCGTCAGTTTTTTGGTCTTTTGTTGTCATTGTTTTTGGCTCCCGTGCAAAGACAACTGGTGATTTAGACAGATAAATCACTGACAGCACTTCACCGAAGGAAGAACACATTCGGTAAAGCAATTACATGAAATTGTGTTCATGTAACAGGGCTATTTTCTTTTTGATGTTTCATTCACGGGTTTCCAAAGAAGTCTTATTGTTTTGAATCAAACAAATTTAGTGAGACATTTTGTTACTGTTTATCGTGAATGTGGACATTCATCATTTGGTTTTAAAATACTTTGATCATAAATGCGTTTATTGAAATTAGAGAGATCCCTTCTGAAACTCTTCACACACGTAAGAAAACCATGTTCCGTTTCCCAGGAGATGAACTGAAAAAGATCTAATCTTCTTGCTGTCTTGGAGAAACAATGGACATATTAAAGAGATTTTCTTTGTAATTTGTTTTTTTTGGGGGGGGGAGCGAAGATGTTCGTAGATGTTACATTAGAAAGCTTTGCTGTGAGGTCATTGATGTTCTGGCACAAATAAACAGTAAGTTTGAAGCTTTTCCACGCACGAGCTTCCTGGTTTCTTCATTCTGTTTGGAGAGATAAGTGGCCTTTATTTAATTTTCCTAAATATCTAAAGCAAGTTTTGGTGTAAGTGCTTCGAAAATTCTCCATTGACATGAGAGAGAGCGAAACAGGGAGCGAAACTTCGGAGCCACGTCATCTGTGAAATGCCAACCTTCATAGGACAGAATGAGTGTTCTGAGCTTGCCATATCAGACTTTGTAAAGGAAACAGTTTGTTGGAAACAGAGTGTTTCCTTTCAAAATTGAAAGAGTTAGTCATCTCTTTTCCAGTATATGCTATAGCAGGGACTGTGCTGACTTATCAACCAGCCATTATTGTATATACGAGTAAAAAAAACAGAAATTATATTTGTCAACAAATGTTTTCAATCATCAATTTAAATTCTACCATCATGTACTCACCCTCGAGTTGTTCCAAATCTGTCAAGTTACAAGCATTCTTCCAAATAGTTTTCTCTGTGTTCATCAGAACAATGACATTTATATTTGGACCAACTTGTGGGTGAGTAAATTAAGACTGAATTTGTATTTTTGGGTGAACTGTTCCTTTAATAAAGTTATTGCTATTTCTATATTTGTTATGTTTGCAAGTATGACTCTACTTTCTTGGAATTGTCTTTGCCCAGGAGGAAGAGAATGCTTGTGACACACACCAGACTCAAGGGAAAAAGCAACTTGAAGCTTTGCGGTAAGCATCTTGCTGAGCCCTTTCTCTCTGGTCTCTTAGTAAATACAGTATACTGCTACATGCTCATCGTGGGCTTTTGTGGAAAATGCTAAATAGTGATGGGAGCTGTTTGGGTTTGACCAGACCTCATTGAGTGCAATTGTCCCTTTCCCAGTCTTACCACCGGGGTGGAGCACCAATGGTTTTTTTGGTCGTGCTGTAGTATGATGACCAGCATTGCCAGTGTGACCCGTGGTTTGCCAACCACCAAGAAGATACATTTAGAGAACATTCTTGTGGTTTGGCATGTGTCTCACAAGAATATAAAAGGTACCTCTTATGAAGACAAATTTGATGGTGTTTGGCTTTGCAAAACTCACCGCCTGGATGTGGTGCGTTACAATTCATACTTTCAATCACAGAGTGCATGTCCGAGAGGTTGCTTACTGACCAAGGTCAGTGTCTATGTTTTACTTTAAGTTTAAAATTAAATCTATCAAACTCACCCCTTCACGGCTGGATTTTTTCCACTGAGCAAAAAATAAACATGTTTTGTCCGTTGCAGTGCACTGAAAAAGCTAGTTGCATTTACTTATTTTTGGGGGTTAATTTACTTCATTTTTGCACACAGTTTACTAAAGTAAATTATTTATTATCATTTGTTTTAGCTTATTTGTGTTTTTTTTTATCGTGGCTAATTGCATTAAGAGTACAAGTTTTATACACATCCACGTATACTGTATATTTAGGAAATATTTTGATGTTTTTGTTTATATTTACCAATAAGTGAAATGATTTATAAACGTTTATTCAATTTTATGTTGTATATTTTTCTTAAATAAATGTGTGTATGTGTTTATAAATACAAAATGAATATGCTCAGTACACAGACATGTAAACGTTTAATCTGGAAAATAAGCCCTATTTTAAATATTAAGTTATCTGAAGGTCCCCTTGGATGTTGGTTGTGGCCCCCTAGTGGACCCCGGCCCGCTGGTTGGGAACTGATGTATAGACCAGTGAGAAATATGAAGAAAAAAAACACGAATCATCGCTTCTGTTGCTGAGCTCAGTCTACTTGTATGTATAGACTCAAATAATATATTAGCATGTGCTATGTGTGTGAACTCTTTTCTGGGTAAAATATATGAAACACCATAACAACCATCTGTTGAAAGCTTGGATTGGATTTTACAGTGTGATATTATGGGCTGTAAAAAATAACTCTGGTGGGAAGTAACAGTACATTACAGGCTTTATGGGTGAATGTCTCTAACTCTTTAATGCACTCACTGTATCCCACAAAATCTTCCCTTTCAGCTTTCTTTCATTAAAGCCGAATGTTTGTCCCTTTGAAAAGAGTATGGGATTCAGTGATGTCACTGTCTTTGGGGTATTAGGCAATCATTCAGTAATCCTGTGACATCGATAGCGATGGAATCCAGTTCTTATGACGAAATGTCAAAACCATAACAAAATAAGATTTCTCAAATCTCCCTTGAGCATCCATAGAGCTTTAAGGAGTGTCATCATCACTTTCCCTCTGGGGCCAGAATCATACTCGGAGTCCCTTGGTACATATCTAAGAGATGATGTTCCTTACAAAGTTTTATTTAATTTACGTGAGTTTGTACCTGTGTACTAACATATTGCTAGTATATAATTTATAGAATTGTTAAAAATATATACATATTGTTATTTGGAGGAAGCATTTAAAGTAACTGCTGTTTGCTTTGATTTGTAGGTATGAATACACTTCTACAGAAGATGCAAAAGTCTCACTGGTGTAGTCAACAATCCAGCTCAACAAAGCACAAAACTTTTGGAGTCACAAAGGTATGGTTACTTTTTAACATCATAATCTGCATTATGTGTCTTATGCAAAGCCGCCCTCATAATAACAATTGAATGTTAATATCCTCAGCTGCATGTATTAGTAAAAAACATTTATTTCCTTTCATAATGCAAGTATTTGAAACATGACAGAAACTATATCTGTATGGTATGGAAACAGACGTCTGATAATAACACAGATAGAGGAACTGCTTCAGAAGTCTTTCATATTAATTCGATAGTATCTTTTCTTGTGTTAATTCAATTCAGCTACCAAAACAGGGTGAGTATTTTTGGACTGACTGCAAGGCGCTTTGGAAATATTTCGTTTGGATTGGAAGAAGAATTCAATAAAGTGTAGACTAAAACTATTACAAATACGAACACGTGATTGATAGACTAGATAGAACAGACACAATGTGACCCAATGAAGCAGCATTTTGGAAGAGCGAATAAAAATACTGACCCTTTGCAATTGCTATATATTTGAACTGGAATGCGTTGGTCACTTGGCATAAGCCCTGGACTTGTGTTTGTCAGCCTGAGCTTTCGTGCTGAATGCTTTATATTTGAAATGATGAAAGTTCTGCCTCTGTTGTGTATTAGCTTCCCCACACGTCTTCATCTGCTTTCTCTATACTTCCACATACGGATGTGTTCGAAATCGTGTGAAATGTGTCACTGCAATTCCTGGCAGCAAAAAGCATCTTTATTTATTGTCGTTCACAATGAGCCGTGAATTTTGTCACAATACAGTTTTTGCAAATAAAATATATAAATGATTTATATAATTATATAGTTGTTGTTCCCAGTGTTGAATGATGTTTATAGGGCTCTGAAAAATGAAAAACATGGACATCACAGTTTAGGATAGTGGTAAATGAATGAAAACCTATAGCTTTCTCTAGATATTAGCGATCGCATTGAACAGCCTATTAAACAAGCTTGGGTCCAGGATTACATTGGATGACATATTTGTAATTGATGGATATAGTGTCTTGTTCAGGAAATTGGACATAAAACAGTTTTGACAGGAAAAACTGTAGTGTCAGCAAAAGATCAAAAGAGGATTGAGGAAGTTTGGCTGTTGTTTCTTTAACTTTGTGTAAACCATTTCGCCTTTGATGTCATACATGTCATGCTGTATGTGTACAGTGTTGCAATGTATGGGTTTATTTTCATGTGTTTTCCAGAGATGATTTCAGATGAGATTGTTTACTGCCGACTCTCAATCAATAGAGCCCGAGCAGGTGATAGGCAGTCTCTTTTCTCCTCTTCAGCATCAGCTGTGTTTACAGTCAATGTTGGGCCACGCACTCATGGAGGAAAACACATGCGTAAAAAAACACCAACTACGGAGCTGGATTTTAAGACGAGAAGTTACTATTCATTCACCTGCTAATAAAATGAGTTCATTTGTAATAAACCAAACACATAATCTATTGCCTTTCAACGTTTTCCCATTCCGTGTTAAAATTAGTGATGGATTATTAATGGGCAATCGTTTCTTGGAAACCGCTCTCTTGATGACGTAAAACAGCGAATTAGGCGGCGCTGTGCAGAATATGAGCTGAACCATCTGCTTCATTCCACAGTGTGAGAAAGAAGCTGCGCTCCATCACGGGCTTGTGTGATCCTTGTAACCTCTGAACCGCAGCTGTGTGACTGGAGCGAGCTCGGAAAGAAGACATGTCTGTCACGTCTTGAGTAACTTGACGTGGGTCTTATTACCCTTAGAAATGAACGGCAGTAAAACTACATTGTAATCCGGTTTTGTGTAATATAGTGTGATGCGCTGCACGATAAAAACCTGAATTGCGGTGAAACTTGAACAATATTTTGTCAGTATTACAGTGCAAGTACTGTATCCTCATTAAGAATTAAGATGCAGTATGGTGTTTTAAGTACTGGTGTCCAACTGTATGTCCAATTTACCGTCTATTCAAGTCCTGGAAACATAAATAAGTAAAAGTATTGAATGTATAGCTACAGAGATATTTGTGACTGTTCAATGAATCCGTTTCTAATACATCGACCCATTAGCGTCTTTTGTTGCTAGGTACATGACCGTAGAAAGCAAACACAGTATGCAGTGACTGAAAAACATGAGGGAGACTTACTTGTGATTTATGATATGTTAGAGGTATTATTTTCCCTGCGGGATGGCAATGTAAACAGCCCGACAGAGCGAACACAGATTACAAGCCAAGCAAATAAGTTAATGTAGCGAGAAGCGACAGTCCGTTTTCTGCATTCCACTGAAACCCGAATGTTGCAGTGCAATCCTGCTGTTATGTAAAGCTTGTTTGTAAGCACATCTAAATCGGTGTGGATATCACATTTGTTTGTGATACAGGGGCCTTCAGAATAGGAATTTATAGCAGGGATTGTTAAACCAGTGTTGCTCTGTTTGGGCAGGCACCAGCGTTTGATGGCAGAAATGTTTTGAGAGTCTCAATCAACGTACAAATGGCAATACAAACTCTAATGTCATTTCAAACCTACAGGACTTTCTTTAGAACACGAATGAAGATATTTTGAAGAATGTCGGAAACCAAACAACATCGCCCCCTGTTGACCTTTATTATATGGACACAAAACCACCGAGGCATTTCTCACAATATCTTCTTTTGTGTTCCACAGAGGATAGAGTCAGACACGATGGTGAATAAATCATGACGGAATTTTTATTTGTTGGTGAACTTTCCCTTTAAATTTGTAGACCTGTAAATAAATTTGAATGTGGTTCTCTGTGTTTTCACAGAATCACCAGTGCTTATAGAATTTAAACACTTGGTTTTCTTTGTTTGGGCACGTTAAATTCCTCGACTGTGTTTTTCTAAAGGTGACAAGCTCTTAATGAACATTAAAGGCTATAGACCTGATGCTCTGTCAGATTTAGAAGTGAACATGTTTGTTCTTGCCGAGACGTCATTTTGGGTGGAGGGTGAAATAATAATTATTCATTTAATATTACAGTGATGGTTGCTGTAAGATGTCTTCACCTGTGAAAAATGAGCGTGAAATGAGAGACAAGCTTTTATTGATGTTTTACACCTAAGACAGATGGCACTCGTTCAGAGAAATGTGAAACTCCACCTCGTTTTAGTTATCAAGATGATGCATACTTGATCCCTATTTAGTCTACTTAATATACTAAATAGTGTAAACCTTTGGTTAAAGATGGTCCATTTTAGCGTTAAAATATTTATGCTGCTGTATAGCTAGTTGACAAAATGAACTTTTAGCAGATATACACTCGAAAAGTGCCATGTTGTTTCAACCCATAGTTGGGTAAAATATGAAAAAACCCGACTGTTGGTTTCAATTAATTTTCATGTTTGACACTTTTTGTGTGTGTACACAATTCAAATGTACAGAGAAATCAGGCCAAAAATACAAGTGACTCGTCTTGTGCTTCAGATGTTTGTCCAATCAAATGCTCTCTAAAAGGATGCCCCTCCCCTGGCTGTGCCGGAAACTAAAGGCTATTGGCTATTTAAATGAGTGGACAACCTTTTCGATGTATCCTGACCCAACGTCCTGTTTAGACAGTAAATGTGTCAACGCAGGAAAGAAATGGCACTCATCAGGACATTTTATGCTGTGTAAATGTGCATTGGTTGTGATTCGACCAACAGAATTAAAAACACCGCACATTTTGGGGGGTTTCTCTTGATGCAGAGGTCGATAAAGCAGATGATGGAGATTTTACGAGAGGCTTGAGTTTTAATGGCAAACCCAAGCACATGATAATGAACCGTGAGGGGCTAATGGCCGCAGGTTACTCAATCCCCCAGTGCTGTGGTCCGGCTCTCAGAGTTTGCTGTAATGAACGGTGAATCAGTTGGGAAGTAAATAGGGGACATGGCGGGGGGTCTGAGCACATCATGACACATGTTCCTGTTGTGTAACACGGATGTGTGGGAATCTGCTTGAATCTATTAGACAATATCTTTCGGTTTTACCAGCCTTGAAATGAGAGAAAGATGCAGATATAAAGAATGCAGTATAAAAATGATGCCTTGTGTCCTAGTGTTGTCAAACGTTGTAATGCATGAATATCAGTGTGATTTACATGAATCTGTGATTCTGTACATGCTTATACATGTGAGATCTTTTTTTGTCCTGTTTAAAGCTGCAAAGCTTTTGGTAATCATAACAAAAAGCACATTGATGCTTTAAGCATGGCTGTTTCTATTGTTTTCCTTAAAAAGATCTTAAAATGATGATTTAGTTCTTAAAACGCCTTTACATTTGTGACCCTGCACCACAACACCAGTCATAAGTCGCATGGGTATATTTGTAGCAATAGCCAACAAAACATTGTATGGGTTATAATTATCCATTTTTCTTTTATGCCCAAAATCATTAGGATGTTAAATAAAGAACGTGTTCCATGAAGATATTTTGTAAATGTCCTATTGTAAATATATTAAAACTTTATTTCTGTGAGTGGATGCAGCAAAATCGCGAACAAAAATGGCCGGAAACACGCCTAGAAACTTCATTCGCTGCTTTGGGAATTACCCACTGAAGCTTGGTCTCTGTGTAAAGCTTAGAATTTCTGCTTTCAGGTTCATCTACTCTAAACAACGTCGCTACAGCAGTAAGCCAACAACATTTTTGTCTGGGAACATACAGTAGGAGCAGATAGTGGAATATCTCATTAGTTTAAGTTGTGTAAGAGTTTGAGTATGTTTGGCCTTCGGGCAGAGAGAAACGCTAACCTGCAGTAAAGTCTGTCTCCTCTTAACTCTCCTGTAATTCTCTTTCAGTAGCCCAGAGGAACATCGTCGCCCCCAGCACACCATCCATGAGCCGTAAATCTATAGCGCTGCTTCACGCTTTAAGTTCTAGACGAAATGAGACTAAACATGCCACGTGTCTAAAATAGACATGCAAGGGATTTAGCTTCAAACACATTCGGTTCCCTTCATAACTCCTCCTTCCTGTTTAAGCTCTAATTTCCTGCATTGCTTATTTGAGCAATGAATCTTTGTCACTTCCTGATCCCACAGGCTTGAGTTTCGTTAATGTTAAATCGGGTAAAAGAAATCAGTTTGTCAATTTGGAAACCAAAGTTAATTTTAAAGTATTCACATTGCCATGCAAAATAGCGCATCTTCTTAGTTACCATTTTCAAATGTGCCCAAATGAAACGCATGTAGTTTTGTTTTTCTTTCAGTGCAGTTTCTTTTTAAATGACACTATATTGAATGGCATATACAGACTATATCTGTTTTGACTGCTTCAATAAATGTACTTTCAGCATTTGGATTTGATGTCGGGAGCATTGGCCACACCACTCGTGTCTAAACTCAACGTAGATACTGTGTTCCAAGAATATGTCTTCACATCACGAGAAGCAAGAATGAATAAAAGAGAATGAGGTATGTAATTACATGTGCATCTGTAACGCTCATTGGGAGACAGTCAGTCTAGCTCTTTGTATTAGCAGTGTACATGGAACTGGAGCACAAAGGAAATGATTGTATGTTTTCGCAGTGAGGATGTCTGGGAGGTCGAGTGTCCTTCGGGAGGATGGAGGACCGGCAGCAGAGCATCAGAGCAGTGGAGCATGAGGTTGAGGGTGAAGGGTGACGTGAACTTGATGTCCTGTGGGGTGAGTGTCAAGATTTGGGGTTTTATGGAGCATCACCTCAATGTCTTCAGGTGACGCTCAATGTGTTTACGGCCTTGGGCTTGTACCTTTTTAAATGCAATTATTAACAAATAATAAATCAATTGAGGCACGACACATTTTCCTGACATTGGGTTTAATAATGCCACCTGTTAAGCTGCGGTAAAAATCCAACAATACAAGCTGTAATGAGTTTCTGCAGTGAAACAGGCCTGATAAAACTAAACCCTTATAAACAGGATCATTAGTCCGAGTCCTTTGGGGCAACAGTGTTAACACAGATGAAAATCACTTCCTTTAGGTAGCTTTTTTTTTACGTGAACCAGAACTTACTATAGATTTCAAACAGACTTGGACTGGTTTCTTATTGGCAGACTAACTTGTTTACTTTTTAACTAAATTACAGGCCAGAACGCCACAAGGCATCTACAGTATGGCCGGTGTTTCCTTCTGAGAAGAGATTTAGTGACTGCCAGCTGTGGCATTCTGGGAAGGTTCAGTCTGGGTCCTGTACCTAACAGAGCGGTATCATAGACAGGTCAACCCTCAGGGAACAAGCAACCGGTCCTGATCTTTAGTTCTACATCAGCCTTTAAGCCCCCAACAGAGCGCTGTATAGGAACACTGTGTTTGTTGCTGGTGGTATTTCATTTGTTTTGTTGCAAATATAGTCGTCTGGTGGATATTTTGGTTTTGGTCTGTTTTACTGAGTTTTCTCCATGCATGTTTCTGATTGAGCACTGGATTTTATACGCTGTTTGCATGGCCTAAGCTATTGTGTTTTGCCTTAAGCTATCATTTCATGCAGGGTCAGCACTGGTCACTATACAAAGCATGTGGGATGTTCGAGAAGAGCGTATGAACACTTTTGCCCTAAGAGTAATTTTCAGCTTCATTGATGGATTTATTATTTTTATGCTTTGCTAGTTTAAAGGGACAGTTCACCCAAAAATGAAAATTCGGTCATCATTTACTCACCCTCAAGTTGTTCCAAACCTGTATCAATTTCTTCGTTCTGATGAGCATAGAGAAAGATATTTGGAAGAATGCTTGTAACCAAACAGTTCTTGGCCACCATTGATTACCAGAGTAGGAAAAATGAGTCAATAGTGCCCTAGAACGGTTTGCTTTTTTGCTTTCCTACATTCTTCAAAATATCTTCTGAACAGAAGAAAATAATGATTTGTACATTTTTCTACTATGGGAGTCAATGGTGGCCAAGAACTGTTTGGTTACAAGCATTCTTCCAAATATCTTTCTCTGTGTTCATTTGCAAAGTAAACGATATGACGTTAATCAAAATCAAACAACTGGGACATAAAGTGTTGAAGAAGCAAACTTCACTTACTATCAAGAATATTTGTTTTCCTTTCTGTCGTCCTATATTTTAGAACAGCATCTTCTGGCAGCTCTTTTGAGATAAAGTTAGCACATGTCTAAAATGTCACTTCTTTGACAGAAAGACAGCTTTGTTAGCAGATCCTCATGTCACCAGCCTCCGGCTCCTCACAAGATCTTCAGTGAAAGTCGGACTGCTTGTAGATAGTCACATGACATGACAAATCTGTCCGCTCTCCGTCTCTTGCGGCCAACCAAGTTAATGCATTATGTCAACATTCATTACTGAAGGAAGTTACAGAGACAGAAACATAGCTGATGTTGCCCGTGTCACCATCAACTACGGAGAAAACAAGTTGAATCATACAAAACAAGTGTTTTTTGTTGGATCCCCTGGTTGAGCCATCATTCAGTGAGATGGTGAACATTGCTCGGAAAAAAGTAGATGTTAATGAGTCACTGCTAAAGACTGCAGTGTGTCAAATACCTTTTCCACAGCTTTTAGCTCACTGCTGGTTTAATTGCTGTTTTAGCCTTGTGAGTTTGTGACACCAGAACCCCATTAAGTGCTGATAATCACAGTCCCAGCATTCCATAGGGGCTGAGCTACAGCTGGAGCCTCAAGGCTGACTGGAGAACCAGCCAAGAACACACAGCCTCTCTACACAGCCGTTTGCGCACGTACATGCATTGCATACAGCATGTGTCCTTTGTCTAGTCAAGACGGCCAAAATGTAGCCTTGAAAAACATCTTGGGGTAATTGGCATTTAAGCAGTCTTGATCGAGGGAACATTTTCTTATCTATGTTCTAAATGACGTTGATCTCATGTGGCTTATATTTTGTGCGTTACATTTATGGAAAGCCTTACTATCGATTTTACTCATAGTTAAGGGTTGATGGAATAAACCAAACATACAATTAAACTCTGGCATGTAACATGAATGATACCTCAAATTGTGCGGCTTCTGGAAGAGTAGTGTGGTAAACTTTTTTTGAGAATTCACGCCTTTTTTTATCCGGTGGATGACAAAATGGATTTAAAATAGACATTTTAAAGTGTTAGTTCAACCAAAAATGAAAATTCTGTCATCATTTACTCGCCCTCTTGTCATTTCAAACCTGTATGACTTATTTCTTCTGCAGAACACAAAAGGAGATATTTTGAAGAATGTTGGTAACAGCGGTATCCTGTTACCAACTGGATGGACACAAAACAAATCAACGGACACCGCCATTGTTCAGTTAGCAACATTCTTCAAAATCTCTTCTTTTGTGTTCTGCAGAAGCAAGAAAGTCATACAGGTTTGAAATGACAAGAGGGTGAGTAGATGATGACAGAATTTTCATTTTTTGGGTGAAGGTCCCTTTAACACCCCATTTCTTGCAATTTTGCTGAACTGTAAGTATCTCCGGCTTCAAATAATAAGAGTTTAAATATTGTGATTTTTTACAGACCAACGTATCTCCACAATCAGAAAGAAAGGAAAAACGAACTTTTAAAACTATCTGAGATCTTTCAGAAGCTGTGAGACTTGGCCCATGCTTTGACACGAGAGGACTAAGAGCAGCTTGCCTGCTGGGGTGTTGAACTGTTTATGTAATTCCAACAACCATCACCCCTCCCAGCCTTTAAGTCCCCCTCGGGTTCAAACCTCATCCACCCTCCTTCGTCCTCCCTTCGCACGGGGAAGAACACTGAAACCTTTTTCTGGTCTGGGCTCCGGGACCTGTGCCGAACATGGAGGGACCACGTCAGTCTCCCCTGAGCCATTTCCTGCCTTAACCCTCCCTTCTAATACCAAACAGACCTCATTCATCTTGTGTTCCCCCATCAGAAGCAGGCCAAGAGGCGTGCCAGAACCCTCCATGCTCTTTGCACTTATTAAAAACATCAGAAAGCAGAGAAGGTCAGCGTGGAAATGGTCTCCATAGTCTCGTTCCTGCTGTAGCACCATAAATTATTCCATAAACCTGATTGATTTTTGATGTAAACAAGGTTTGTGAATGGGTGTGTATTTTTCTCACAGGGATACTGGTGGGAAAAAATTCATTGCATGTTTGTTTGTTACATCATTGTAGTGGGTGTACCTGCTGGGAAACGTGATCTGTCTTTAGGCATCTTTGAGATGAATTATCGGGTGAGAGCAGTCAGGAATTCTCTGTGACAAACTTTTCACTCACACGCAATATAAATTGAAATTTCATTGTCATAATGAATACAGTATTTGTAAACTGATGTATTTTGCAGGTTTAGAAGATACTTGGGTCTCAGGAGATCTGATAGAGTTTTCAGTTGTGTTTCAGTTTGAACTAAATTTCTTTGGAGAAACAAAAATAGAAACAAATGAGACAATTGTTAAAACACATTAAAGGGGTACTCCACCCAAAAATGAAAATCCTGTCATCATTTAAACACCTTCTAGTTGTTCGTAATCTGTATACATTTCTTTGTTCTGATGAACACAGAGAAAGATATTTGGAAGAATGCTGGTAACCAAACAGTTCTTGGCCACCATTGACTACCGTAAAAAAAAATGTTGTGGTAAATTCCACAAAATATCTTATTTTGTGTTCATCAGAACAAACCAATTATACACGAAGTTTTCCTATGGTATAGTCGATGTCCCAGAACTGTCAGGTGCTAACATTTTTCCAAATATCTTTGTGTTCAACCGAACAAATTTATACAGGTTTGGAACAACTAGAAGGGGAGTAAATCATGACAGAATTTTCATTTTTGGGGGGAGTATCACTTTAAAAGTACAGAGCTGTGTGGTTAATGTAGATTGTATGCGTTAAATAATCTGGATTTGGGTCAATTTGATGAAAAATGTTTGAGGTCTTGTTAAAATCTTCAGTAATATTGACTTTTGACTGCAGACTTGACAAATCTGAGCTCAGTTTTGGTTGTCATTTCTTTACCATACTCTTACCCAAGATTTTTGGGTCTTTTTAATTTTTTCTTTTCTAATCGTAACAATAATGTACCTCTACAGTACATATAAAGGTGTAAGAGTGAGGACAATAGAAATATATATATTTATGAGGGAACTGCATGCCATATAAACATCCAAATCAAACCGCTCTTACTTGATTTGAGTGTCAAAAGATCAACAGAGATTTTGCACATTTTACACATTAAACCCATAGCTCATAATTAAAAGAAATTATTTGTGACCAACAATCCTAAAATCAATGAAATAAAAATGAAACCTAAAGTCAAAAGTGAAATTTACAGTTGACAGTCTGCGTGCTTCATTCGTGCTGTTTTGCTTGCGCAAAAACTGAACACGGCATTTCCCCTTATTTCAAGTTTGCTATAATAATAAAACAAGAACCCCACGCTTAATTAATATCCACAGTAGTTTCTTTATGGGTACATTGTGATTACAGAAATATAGTGTATGTTCACGGTTTCAGTCCGGTTTAAGCCTTTTTTGACGCCAAGTGAGTCAAGTGTTTTGCGATTTTGTAATTCTCATCTTATTGCGATTCAACATAGTTTGAACTTTCCCCAGGAATCTGGCATTCATGAGGACATGGTGTTTTTATACGACACAATTGGGCAATTTTCTTTGGTAGACCTCTATTTTAGCATGTGAAATAGAAGCTGAGTCTTCGCAGCTACAATTATCTAAGTAAATTATCAGATTAGCAGTTGGCTGGAAAACTGCTGACTTCTCTACAGGAAACCACTTTTAATGAAAGAGTTTTAGGGGTGTGCATATACAAAGCAATTGCAAACTAAATGTACGTTTAGCTGTAGACCAACTGTGTAAAATATAGGTGGTGTTATACACAAACAGAATGGCAGCCATATGTTTCTGTTTTGGAACACTATAACAGATGTCATATGTTTGAATGGTCCTCCCATGGTGCCTTGCACAAATAACACCAGTTGATCATTAAAACAGCTGATAATTAAAAGGTGCTTTAGACAACCCGTGCCATCTGAAAAGAGCTCCATTCCCACCTCAAACGGGATTAAATGAAGTCTGACTTTGTTTTCATGCACATTCATCACTTAACACCTGGTGAGCTTTATCACCTCATTTCACCTCAGTTAAGGTCTCAGAAGACACGCACCATCTTGCCCGTGATATTTCCAGTCTCCACCACACGTTACAGCAGATTTCCCATATGAACACATTTGTGCAACGTCAAACCTAATGGTCCGCTTTGGACGAATATGTAGCTTTGTAAGTGCGTGTCCTCCTACTCCTTTTCTACGCCTTAAATTAAGAAAGGTTTTTATAATTCTCTCTGGTGCCAGAAATGAGTGTTGGGTTGATGCTGGACAGGTCCGTACATGATCTAATCTATACTGAAATGAATATACAACGCTATTTACATGGTAGTACAGTGTTTTTGGTAGTTTTGTGTAAGGAAAGAAAGCTGTTTTCTCATATTGGTCTGTCCCCAAATTTGCACCCCGTGTTTCCTACCATCTTTGAAGAGCCGTCTGTCTAGAGTGTAAATCGACCTGTGGGACAGGTGGATATCCGCCAGCTGTGTGGAGAACCAGGCTGGAATGTCATAGAGCTCCATGAGGAATCAGCAGAAACGGCTGGATCTGTATAATCTGAGCTCTAAGAGGATATGGGTGGCAACATGTCCACTGTGTGTCTCTTTTCTATCTGTTTCTTCTTTCCATGAAGTTGAAACAGGAGAGGAGGAAATTGGGAGAAAATGTGTGTTTAATTAGACGAGCATTGTGTTCTATACATTTACATAGAGCTGCTGTCCTTCTGAAACCTTGTATATCCGTATCTTGTGATTTTTATTAAATCATTATTATAAGTCACCCTTTATGTTAGCCGCTGGGTTTTGCAAATATCCAACCAATAAAAAGTATTAAAAATTGCTAATAAACACACTATTTAGTCATTTATAAAGCACGGTGTTTTTTTTCCATTTCCTGAGAATTTTCGGAAAGGACAGCACTATATGAATATATTTCTGGGTAGGGTTTGGGTTGGTCACAAAGATGTTTTGGGTGGTTGCTAACTGACTTTCTTCACCCATTTTGTGATTGCCAGGTAAAAACCTCAAGTAAAAGTATATCACACCGCTATAAGCCACACGGTATGCAATGTACTGTACTGCATACGTACCATAAAAGTGTAATACCTGAAGTTTTTTCAAAACTCCTAAAAATGATGAATAGTAATAGTTTGCCTTAGCAAGCCTAACATTTTTTTAAAGCCTTCAAACATCATGTCTCTTCATGAGCTTTTTTAAGCAACAGAAGATGGTCTTGATGGAAACAGTCTGGGCTCTTCTAGTATGGATCTAATCAGAGATGATTCAGAATTCTCTCAGCATACAGAACCGTGAACTTAAGATGACTATGGAGATGTATAGTCAAATGTCAAAATGGAGACATGTAGTCAACCTACACAACTTAAAGGTCCAGTGTATGACGTTTTGCGGCATCTAGTGGTGAGGTTGTGCATTGCAACCAACGGCTCGCTCCACCCCCCCTCCCTACGGCGGCTTCACAGAACTAAGATGTTGTCAAGTTTTCACTTCTTTGCCGAAGGAGATAACGTATTTACAAAACGCGCTCTGTAGAGCAGTTTGTCCGTTTAGGGCTACTGTAGAAACAACATGGTGAATTCCATGTACGGGGACCCGCGGTGTATGTAGATAGAAAATAGCTCATTCTAAGATAATAAAAACATAACGCTTCATTACGTAAGCTCTTTACACACCTCTGAAGACATAGTTATGTCTGTTACATTGCATTTCTGCAGAAGTACACACAGCACCTTTAAAAACAAACCTTTTTCTTCATTGACAGTATGTGCACATCCAGAGATTTTAAATGTGGACGAATATTGTATTTATTTATATTTGGTGGTGTTTATATGCTGTTTATTTTGACCTTGTGGCGTTTTAGATTTCAGTCTTTGCGCTCTGGTGAAAAAAAGCACTTCAATTTTCCTTTTCAATTCATGGTAAACTGTCAGCTTGAGACACCCAAATTGCCAGCATATCCACATAAAGTTTTTACTCGGCTCAAATTGCTAGTTTTCTGTTTTCCACAGTGTTTGTGAGTGACTTGTATTTGAAACCACTGAGTAAAACAAAGTAACGCACTACATTTTGATTCAACGTTTCAACCAAACATACCCTTTTTACAGTCTCAAAGGCTCATTCATTCGGCCGTTCTGTCATGTTTTATTCAGTGTGGAAAATCTTAGTTAATTGCTCTAAACTTGGCTTTTCACGGCCGTTTCCTTAACAACAGGGGAAAGACCCCCTCTCCCTCCTTTTTCCCTTCCCAAACCCTGCCCATTTAAGGCTGTTCCTCTTTTTCCCTTTTCCTCTCCCTCTCTCGCCTCTCCTCTCCTCTGCGTGTGAGTATTGTTAGACAGCTTTCCTGCCGCTTGTCGTGAGTGCCGAACTCTCTTATGCCGCTTTTTCCAGTCTTCTGCTCTTTTGTTACAGACTCTTGTAATGCAGAAGCAAACCGCAGTCATTGAGTTGCGAAGGCTAAAACCTGATTGACTCACTGGCTGTAAACAGACTGTGTAATCCTGCTCAGTCTGGACTGTGTAACACATTGATGCATTCATCATCTCTGGACTAAACCTCGCAAGAACTTTGAATATGCGAGTGACGGTCTAAGAAGACAGCTTTAACATTTCTCTGTGGTGAGTAACTGACCGGTTAGTTGATGTTTTGTCATATTACATTGGTAAATGACATATACTTGTTGCTGTGAAGTCTTTTTGTAAGATTGGCATCTATCATATCATATGGCGTAAATGTTATTATAATCCTGATTCTGTGTGTGACTATGATGCTATAAATATTGCAATGGCACGTGTGTCACATCTGGGTCTGTTGCCCATATGCATACAGATCTTGTCCTGTAAAGGTACGATTCATGAACCGTCCAATCAGAAACCACCGTATGTGAAAATGATTTTAGACAAAAGAGAGCACATTAATTTCCACCTTATGAAGTATGTGCCTATATTTGCCTCCATGTGGGCTTTCAGTAAACCCTGGATTGACATGCGTCAGTATCAGAGGTTAATTGGTTAATGTTTTACCCTTATGAAAACAAACACCCTTGTGCGTTTATCTGTGTGAAGGTTAGTAATAGTGTAACGTGATCACGCGGGTTTAGATTAAGAGTTTATGCTTGGCTTATGTGTACCATCAACAAAAAGGGTGTCCTGTACCAGAGCCAATACGGTAGTTAAAATCCCCCATGTTTACAGACAGCCTTTTTTAGTTTTAAAATAAACAATTTAATTTTACCGGACGTGAAAATGTATTGGAAGTCTTGACCTGGCGCCTTTGAACAGTTGAGTGTAGGGGCGTTTGTTTGTTTTGCAATGCGATGTTAGTTTGATGTACATCCCGATAGAGAGATATTTTTCGTTTAAGGATGGATGAGTTGTGTTCATATCCATTCAACCCTGCTCTGATCGTCTGCTCTCTTCCGCAAACCCAAAGTCCACCGTGTTTATCGGCAGCCACCTTATCTTCATGAGAGCTGGTAGTTAACATCGGCGGTAGATTTAGGCGGGGTCAGGGGTCAATCCCCGATCGGGATGCATTTGTAAACTTCTGCGGTATCTACACTGTTGAGAAGGCAGATAGAATACACAAATGCACACAAAACGCAGCCGCGTTGAATAACTGAGATTGGGTCAACCTACTGTAACCTGCGACCTGCTTTATTTATACAGAATCTTTTTTTAGGTTCCAAATTTGCGCAAAAGAGAAGCAGAAGCAACTGTTCCTGTAACTATGTTTGTAGATCGTTGTGTTAAAAATGCAAAGAGCTCGTTTGATTCTGAGGAAACGAACATTCTTATAAAAAGTATATATCTTAAATGCAGCATAAGTCGCTTTGGATAAAAGCATCTGCCAAATGAATACATTAGAATATTTGATTCGTATGAACTATAACTATATAATTTACATGTTTGCATTTGGTACACACTTATGAAAAGCGACTTGCTGTGCATTTAGGTTATACATTTTATCAGTGTGTGTGTGTTTATCAAACCCACAACCTTTGTGCCACTAACACAATACTCTAACAATTTAACACATAAAAAAAAAAATCTTGATTACGAACACACAATTCATGTAACAATTCGCCATTTTCGTTTTTTAGAAGTTATGGATTTGAGTTTCGAGAAAATGTGCCATAATTTCAAGAAATGTGCTTAAGCAATCGAGAAAAACTGTAATAAGATGTAGTTTATAAAAATCTCCCATAACCACATCTGCATCTCTTCTGACCCCACATGGGGGTCACGACCCCAAGGTTGAGAACCTCCGTCCAATGACATGACGCCGTTAAAGTGGCGCCGTTAAAGACTCTGACATCTCCACATTCACATGTGTCAGGTCTCACATGATTGATCTGGAAGAGAGAAGAATTTGGGCCCCACTTATCTGAGTTTGATTGATTCAGACGCATATTACTCCAGACGCTCCTTTTGGGTTTAATGACCAGTCTGTGTTTTTAACAACTCCCAAACATTCTTTCTCTGCCTCATCTCTGTTTTTTATGAGCTGGTGGATTTTGGTTGAGAGAGGAAATATCTGTATCCAACAAATTGACAGCAAATCCACAGTTAGGCATTTTCTGGTGTGAATAACCGAGCACAGCTCAGTCGGGACTGTTTGCTCTGTTTGTTTAATGTATGCAAAATGCTTGAATGAACCTTCACCTTAGTACATCTTTTTGGGGTTAACAATGTCCACCCATCCATGGAAATGATGAAAGAGTCATAGAGTAATCAGAGGGTCCATGTAATAGATGCAGCATGTTTCTGGAGATCTGCAAAGGCCTCAGGGGTTAGATGGATCTACAGATGAGATCACGCTCTATTTGAGGAGCTTTGGAGATGGGATCACCTGAGGGTTGCTTGGTCCATCACGCACACACTTTCTGGGCTTTTAATTTAAACACACACACGTTGACATTCCATAAACATCTTTGTTTTATTGTTTATACACTAGCTGGTTATAAATACTATAGACCGTTTCATCGGACGTGCGCGCCAGGACTGCAGTTTGGCTAGTGTCAAATAATGTATATTTTTTATGTTTATATTAATTATTTTATTGTATAATAATTGCATTAAATAAACGATTTGTTGACCTTTGTTGGACGTTCAAAATTTTGGAGAGGCAAATTGAGCCGGTCTTCTCGGGTTCTTTTAATTGTTATCAGAAGATAATGTACAGGGACTCAATTGTTTGCAAATGTACCGGAAGTTAGTACAAAATCAATGTGTTACAATGGAACATTTTCAGGACATTATACAAGAGTACTTAAAGAGTAGATAACTAGGGATTTGAAGGTCCTACTTTGGTTTATGGAGTGTCCAACAACAAGTTTATGTACAGAGAAGGTGTATTATTTCGTTATAATACGCAGTTATTCTTACCTTACTTCTTGACCGACTCTCAAATGGTTCGTTGCGCGATTCATCGGTCTAATCCCCTCCTTTCCGCTAGCCTAGTCTGCTGTGATTGGTCAGATGGTCTAGTCTGCTGTGATTGGTCTACCGCGAATGAGGCTCACGAGCTACAGTGTTTGGGGGAGAAGAGTGAAGTTTTTGCGGGCAGTCCTATAGCAAAACGTAGGCGGTGACTATATGTAGTGACGTAAATCCACAGCGGTTCGCGAATCGGACTAGAGACGACTCGTTTGCGTGATTCAGAGTCGACTCCATTTTTTCCAAGCCAATAACTTTTTTATTCATTCACCATCGGATTTACAACTTGGCAGACTGCTTACTTTCAAACACGCCAACATGACACACTGCATGAAATGTAATTTTCATGATCTCATGTTATGTACTCTTTAAAGTGTAATTAGTGTACTTTTTTGGGGTTGCAAATTGGTACAAATTGGTCATAATCTCATAGATTTCTTTTGGATTATTGCTCTGTTAATCTTGTAGTGCATATTGGGGCTGATGATCTGTGTCCATGAAACACACACATAAGTGTTTTCTCTTTGGCATTTGCATAAAGTATTGAATCTCCAGTATGAGACACACATCTGTTCTACATTAACACCCAACCCAAGAGCATAGCCTTCAGCCACAAAACCCCCACTGATACCACCACCGGCTGGCAACTACACCCTCTGTTATATTAACTTCACTCAATGGATGCCCATCATGAGCATGTCATGAACTTGTTATGACCTCACAATGGGATTTTGAATGGATGTTCCGACCTGATCTCACAGGATCGTAACTATTTTACAAGGTGGCTAATTCGTATGAATTTGTACACAAAACGTACAATTATTAGCAATACCGAAGCCCCTCCCCTGCCCCTAAATCGCCTCCAGATGAAATACCCCCCTCAGTAGCTACTGGCAGGGTGCCCGTGCAAATGAGTTACACAGTTAAATCCGCTAGATTCCCTGTCAAGAAAAACAAGGAAGAAAGACACTCTGCACTCTTTTGAAAATGTTAGGGTAAAATCCAGGCCTGTGAAAGAGCTCAAGCGAATTCACATAAGGAATGGCTTTGCCATACGTCTCCTCCTGAACGGTTTAACAGGCAACTCAGTGGGTCTCTCAGCTGTGTATGTGTCCAGGTTTACTGGTTTGAAAGTTACGCTCAGCACCTTTGGGTTCTGCGAGGACAGACTAAAGTTTCATGGGGCTGCATTGATGATTTGTGGGGAGAGCTTCTGAACGTTTGGTTGGCGTTCAGGTGAAGCTGGCTTATGGGAGGAATCAGGACCTCAGAGACTACACGCTGGCTGAGAAATAGTAAAGTCAGCATTTCTGCACATCTGAACGGTTGTTTATGGAAAAATGTTAGAGATTATGATGATGTCAGGAGGGTTGTGGAGTTCTGCGCAAAAAATAACAATGTTTCAAAGTTAATGTGACTTCAGGGACAAACGATATCCCCTCCAGTCTTCATTCCAACACAGATGTTTCTGAAATTAGAAGAAAATAAGTCATCATTTTTGTGCATTTCAAAAGAATTTTTCATTTTGTGAAAATAGGCTTACGGTAGAGATGTTTTAGGGCAACACACGCCATTCCAAACCTGTATGACTTTCTTTGTTCTGCAGGACACAAAAGAAGATATTTTGAAGATTTTGGTAAGCAAACAACATTGGCCTCCATTGACTTCCACTGCATGGACACAAAACCACCGAGACGTTTCTCAAAATATCTTCTTTTGTGTTCCACATGTGAAACAGTCAAACACAGGTTTTTTAATTTTATTTTTATTTTTGGGTGAGCTCAAGTCCCTCCTTGAAGAGTAACAACAGTCCAGGTTGCTGTAAGACCGACAGCAAAGAAGTTTTTAAGAATATTCTATATGTTTAGACCAGAGGTCATGTAACCTGTCCACAGAACAAAGAAACCTCATTAAATGTAGGTGTATCAGTCACCGAACTCCACAAGTGGTTCAGTCAGTATGCCAGGAAATTCCAGTGGCTGAAAGAACACTTTTAAGTATCGAAAATATCCATGTGCTTGTTTTGGCCGTCGGTGTGTCATAAAAACGAGAAGACTGCACTGGCCGCTCGGGTTATGTTTTTCTTTCGATATTAGTAGATTCAATTATAGCCTTTAATGTCATGGATTAAATTCTCTTCATGCTTGGTGGTGATATTTTTGAGTGCAGCACAAAAAGGGAGTTGTTTGGTCAGGTTGTTAATGAGCGATGTGTCCTTTGGCTATCAGGACTGAAGCTTCTGTTGTACAGCAAGACGAATTGTTCCAAAGGTCACTTCATGCCTCACAATTCATCGACTTGAGCTCTTGATTTAGATTTACTGTGATTTCGGAAACTGAGAATCTCAGAATGTCTGATAAAGGGGAACGAACAAATAAGGAGGTTTTATTTAGGTATTTGCACTCGGTCACACTTTTTCCTGTCGGATGGAGCCAAATCCAGGAAATGCTATTTTGGTTTTCTTATTGCGAAAATGAAGACAGTTGTCACCGAATCTGACAGTGCTTGGGCTGTCCCCTGATTTATTTCATGTTTATAGTTGTATTTATAGTTTAAAATACATTTCTGTTGTTTTTTCAGGCTTTATGCCAGTTTGATCTGAAAACTGATAGTGTCTTTCCTGTATTAAATCAACCATTAAGCATACTGTTTAAAAAATGAATGAATTATGATTTTTTTTCAATCTGCATCCCTCTTGAACTTTAGTCAGGGTAGATGCCATATTGTATGTCATTTTAAATTAATAAAAGGAGCCGTCTGTCAATCGGCTTCCAGCAGACAGTCATGAATGTAAATAAGATACATTTTGACTGCATATTGACAGTCCCCCAGATGTCTGAATGTCACATAAATTGGAATTTTCCATTTGCTTTGTCAGGCTTAAATGTACCATGTGGGCAACAAAAGTAAGGTGTGAGAGAAAGCGAGAGAGCGAGAGAGAGAGAGAGAGAGTTTAAGGTTATGGTGATTGTGGGGCAGGAGGTCTGTTAATAATTTCCTCCTCAGGGAAAAAACAAAACACAAACAATCAACAGGTTAATGGCTGTTTAGACATAGGCCGACATTAGTCTTTGTGCTGTAAATGTTTTAGTGCTCTCCAGTGAAGAGAACAATTTGGCTAATCAGGTGAGCAAGCTATTACAAAGAAAATAAAGTATGCAATATGATATATCAGTGGGTTCTGATACTTTACAAAACTAAATCCAGAACCTGAAAAAACAGCGTTTCTGGATTTTGGCTCACTATTATACATCACTAAATCACAACTGATAAATTTAATGAATTCAGTTTTACATGTGGAGTTCATTGCATTCTGATACTGTATTTCTGAACTTTTTGGCTAACTTTTTGGACATAACTTCTTTACGACATTTGACAGTGTTTTAAATGAGGATTTATTGGATCGGGAGATAAAGTAAATTAAACATAATATGTTACTCATACAGGAAGTACAGTACACATGAAAATAAACCAACACGATCTGCCACATCTCAACCCACAGAAGAGAAGACTTTCACACCATCTGCCATTAAGATTTCAAGCTTGTGCCTAATGTCTAACAGCTGAGCTTTATTCAGTTTTGAAGCTGAATCATTTAGGCTTGTCATTTTGTCATTTCAAAACAAACCTACTACAATATAAAGAAAAGGCTTCTTTACAGTCAGTTCACTGTGATTTGTTTATCTCTGTTTATTTCTCTTAAGAACTCACTTAATGTACTGGGTTCCTGTCTGTAAGGATATTTGTTGAAGTTTGGTGAAATTTTAAACAAGAGTTCAAGGCTGTGCGTTGTCAAGCCGACTTCCTGTGCCCACTGAACAAATGCGTCCGTCATTTGTTTGCTCTGCAGATCTCTCGGTCAATCTGACGTGTGTGCTTTCTTTATTGTATAGACGAAGGACCACAATATTTGCACAACACAGGGGAGAGGATTCGTTCAGCTGAACCAAAAGTTCACAATGAAGAAGAACTGAACTTCTGAACTGCTTTTTATATGGTAAGGCATTTTTATTGTTGATACATTCAATTTTAAAGCTCCCATGTATGAAATCTAGTGGCATCTAGTGGTGAGGTTGTGAACTGCAACCAATGGCTCACTCCACCCCTCCCTTTCGAAGCCCTACGGTGGCTGACACAGGGCTAAGATGGCGTCATGTTTTCGCTTCTTTCCCGAAGAAGATGGCGTATTTACGAAACATGCTCTTTAGAACAGTTTGTCCGTTTAGGGCTACCGTAGAAACAACATGGCGAATGCCATGTAAGGGGACTCACGGTGTATGTAGAAATAGCTCATTCTAAGGTAATAAAAACAACTCTTCATTTTGTAAGGTCTTTATACACCTCTGAAGACATAGTTATGTCTATTATATTGCATTTCTGTCAATACATCCTCCAAAAAATGACACACTGGACTTTTAATGCTTTGGAATTGAATAGAATAATTATCGATGTTAGGAAAATGAAGAGAGGATCTTGAGGTGAAGTGTTCACTTATTCAATGCAATAAAATTCTGCTTTTTAGAAAAATGTGTAATAATAATAATGTGTATTCACTTTGATGTGTTTTTACATTTCTAATGTTTCTTAGAATGCTTAACCATTACGTGCAGCACAGTGATGTCATTCAGTCAGAACAATAGTGCGCTAGAAAAGCCAAAGTCAGCAGGAAGTTCTGCTTGACTGTTGTGGATGGGGTGAAGAGGAGGGGACGCAGGAAATGTAGTAAGATCCGGCAAGTCCCTGCGTGTTCTGTGGTGCCTACTACGCGACATGGAGTCAGATTCAAACCAGACGCAGAACCGTCTTAGGATAGAGAGGATATGCTTGTTTGGGGTTATAAATATGACCTTCTCAAACTCTTGCCCTACTGTACTGTAGGGTGCGGCTCTATTTGTTGACTGTAGGAAAAATGAATCTTTTCTTGGGAGTTCACAGCTAGAGGAAACACACTATAGAAACAAACAAAACATTGAAATGCATTGGAGTTGATGTCATTCGGGAAGCGGCTCGGATCATCTTTTCCTTTATTCGGACATAAAAGAGCCTAGCAGATAGCAAACAAAAGCACCAAAAGCAAAGGCCTGAGTGCTGTCTAGACGCTATAAAGTAGAGATTTGTAAAGGAAAATGGCCTCACTAGCTGGTGGTAAAATTGACATTTTGACCTCGCAAAGAGGCCACAGTCTCACGGGGAATTCGTGTAATTGTCACAAACCGTAATCTATTAATTCGTGTTCATCAACACGAATTTCCCCCTTTTTTCGTGTCACCCAGCACGACTTTCCAACAAATGTACTTTAATACGCGATATCTTTCATATGTATAAATATATATCGACGCAATCTGATGGGAATTCATACCTATTCTACAAGGTGGCTCATTCCTGTGAATTCCTATTTCCTACGATCTTATTCGTATGTTTTGTTATGATATGACTTTTCCCCTGTGACGTTAAGTTTAGGGGCAGAGTTAGAGTAGCCATTTATCATTGCTTTGCCACCTCGTGAAACTAGCATTTTTAGCTAAATTAGCCTTTGCGGCTGTGATTTTAGGGTTTGGGGTGAGGTAAGGTGTTGGTTAGCCCAGTGGTTCTCAAACTTTTTCGTTGTAAGGCCCCCTTTGTGTAGAGTGCATCGCTTTGCGGCCCCCCAAATAAAGACTTATAATCTTAAATTTAACATTTTTATTTAAACAAAAACATATTCGGTTATACAATGCTGAAACATCAATTCTTTTGTCTGGTGGTCTTATTTTTCTGATGTTTGATTGCATAAAATCTATGATCAATTTCTATATTTCATAAAATGCCACAAAATCTGTGGCCCCCTGGATCCATCTCGGGGCCCCCCCAGGGGCCACGGCCCCCAGTTTGAGAACTACTGGGTTAGCCAACTCCTAAAGTATTTGCGATTCTTTTGATATCAGGTTAGAAATATATAAATGTACATACACACGCGGTCTGTGTATTGAAAAATTGTCGTGCTGGTGACACGAAAAAAAGAGGAAATTCGTGTTGATGAACACAAATGAATAGATTACAGTTCGTGACAATTTCACGAATTCCCATGAGACTGGGTTGGGTGATCACATGGATGCCAGGGCGGTGGACCTGCATGATCTTCGCTTGGACCACCAGTACACAATCCTATGAAACCAATGCCTTATCGACAACTTATATTTTTATATACAGTACATTAACAATATGTTCAAGCTGCACATTTTGTTTTGATCAGAATGTGTTCCCAGGGATCAAACCCAAGACTGTTGTGTTGGTGCTTTAGCAAACAGATAAAAAGAACACATGCTTAATGCCATTCAGCACACCTTAATGGCAATGAATTTTGCACAAGGAGTGTCTGTTTAAATGTGGATTTAAGAGGTTTTTGTTTGTATTAGGATAAGGTTTCTGTTTGCCTGTGTTTTTGAGAGAGAAAAGGAAGTTCTCGCTATGTAGCCTACTGTGCAGAAAATCCACCTTATTTTCAAATGTTTATCTTTTAGGTTTGAAAATAGCACGAAATCACAATGAACGTTAAAAGGAAGGAGATGGATTTCTTGAGCAACACTATTGCTGCTTACGCTCACATTAAAGGTTAGTGCTTTTCTAATATTTACAATTAAAGCTGAAGTTTGTCTCATCTGCAATATTTATATACAATGACAAATAGGTTGATTTCCCCAAAAAGTGAAACACTGGTCCTGTCATGCTATCTCAAAACATCATTTTGTTCGCTTGAGGTGGCTGTTTGACAACCAATGGCAGACGGAGGGACCATTTGGGAAACCTGTTTTAATCTCAATTTTTGCTATTCTGTTTAGTGATAAAATGGTGCAAAAATGACACACTTTAAATATGAATGTTAAAAAGTTCAAAATTCTTGTCCTTCCAATCTGTATGACTTTCTCCCGCAAAACCCATAAGAACATCTTTTGAAACACATTGGTAACCAAACAGCATTGGGCCCTATTGATCTATTCCCTGAACACAAAACCACTGAGACATTTCTCAAAATATCTTCTATTGTGTTACACAGAGTAAAGACATGAACACGTTTTGAACAACACGAGGATAAATAAACGACAGAATTTTTAGAGAACATATTTTGCCACTACTAAAATGGAGATGTACATTTATTAATCCATCTCCGTTTTCTTCTCTCTCTTCAGAAAATCCAGAGAGTTTCGGCCTTTATTTCGTCATTGGCGTATGCTTCGGTCTAGTGCTCACTCTCTGTCTCCTGGTCATCAGGATCTCTTGCAAACCTCGCACCACAACAGCACCTTCCACACCGGAGAAAAAACAGTTAAAAGACTTTAGCGAGGAAGAGGAGGAGGACAGTGATGATGAAGAGGATGAAGATGCGGGAGAACTGGAGCACCCTGTCCTCCATAGCACCACAGAGATCCCCGTGGGTAACCACCAAACCACTCCTGATGGAACTCTGAACAGGAACGTGTTCACCTCGGCCGAAGAGCTGGAGCGAGCGCAGCGATTGGAGGAGAGAGAGAGGATCATCAGGGAGATCTGGAGAAATGGACAGCCGGATATTCTGGGTGCGGGGACGGGCACTATTGGAAGGGTGCATTACTACTAACATTACTTCAGTTCAGCTCAGAGCACTACTTTCACAGACTTATCAATGAATGACCATTGCATTTTGCATTTATTTTTTACATTGGACTGATGTGATTCTGTAAGCAACAGATACAGCCTTAAATGATGTCTTATATTTGAACTGTTGTCAATCCTCAACTCATGGTGCAGCACAGACTATCACAGGGTCCAGACTTGGATCCAATATTCTAAGCAGTGTTTGTGAATTGTAGGAGATAATGAGAGGCTCGCAAAAAGCAAATGCACTTTTGTACGTGCCATTTTGTGTTAAGATGTTTTAAGCTGTTTTTTATGTTTTATGTTTTTATTTTTAAGTAATGCATTCCTCTCCCTATAGGTCATGTCATGCAGTAACAGAAAATTTGGTAAAAAAAAAACATATTTAGCGCTTTTCTACGTTTATTTACCCATTGGTTGCATTTGCAATCTAAATCCATAACATATCAGTCAAAAATATATTGTCGAATCTATTCAGCTCAAGCATTCAAAATATTAGTTACAAAAAGACAGTTTCACACACACTACTTTAGATCTTATGCATTTTCCGGTTAATGTCATGGTTGTTTTGTCATTTGCATCAGTATTAATAGTCTATATTTTATACATTTCTATGCATACCATTTATGATCAGTGCACTTATTTTATAAACGGAACAGAGCACACAAGCAACCAAAGGGACCCGATTCAGTTTTTGTTTGTGTAAAAACTCTCCATGTGTTTTTAGTCTTTCAAAGTGTTTTTTTGGTATTTGGGTCCATCTTTAATCCTTTGTGTTTGAATTAAGAAACACACAAAGAGTTCTTGGCATATACAGTATGTACACTTTGATTTAAAGATCATTCAGTTTAGCAGTTATCCAAAACCCAAACAGTCTGACAAGTCAACCAATGTCTACAAAGAAGTGTTTATATAGAAGATAATGCCAGTATATTCTAATGCAACAACTTTTGTCGTTGTTTAAAATGGTTGAAGTTTATGAAGATACTTAAGTTAAATTGCCTAATATGTACAAAACTCACATGGCATCAAAGACAAGCCCAAAAAAGGAAATAATTTGAGTGTCTTTGTGAATGGTGGTACTGTAATCACAGGGATAGGACTCAGAAACCTTACAAACATGTTTCTATGGGAATTAGTTTATGTTGCTGTTAAAAATAGCCGATTCCCACTGATTTGTCAGAGGCTATGAGGATCTAATGTATTCCACATGGTTTCCAGATGTTGTTTTTTGACTGAAGAGAACATAAATCCGCACCAGTCTCTACATCTTTCTCACAGGGAAAACTGGGAACTTTCAGATTCTGCTTAGTTACCAAGCAGCGCATTCTGTCATCGACCCAAAAAAGCTTAAAAATAGCTGTATTATTTTCATTTTTGTTGGTGAAATGTCAAAAATTGTTGTCAGTTCATAAGTTCTCTGTTTGATCAGGATATTGGGTTAAGGAAATAAACAGTGACTATTTGGATAATTCAATTAGAAAAGAAATTCGATTTCTATATTTGTGTGTCATATAGACAATTCATCAATGATCATTTTAACAGACACAACTTTTTATGTAGATGCAAGATGAATTTTGTGATTTAAACAAAATGAAGTCTTGAGATATTTGACCATATCAGTGGAACTATTTATTGCTTTTTGTCCACAGGATACAACCAAAAACAACACAACAACATATTAATAAAACGAGTGTTAATACTTTATCATATGTTTAACCCTAAATTACCATCATAAAAATATAAGATACTCAAATATTTGGTATTTACACATTTAAAAGTGAACACGTATTAAGAAACATGTGGCAGGTGCTCCCATAACCATATGAGCTGGTTACCAGAATATTAAAGACAAAGTCTTTTGGAAGAATAGTTTTGGTCCATTGAGTCAGAAATTATTCAGCAGGTAACATCTGTCAAGTGTCTTTACACTCTCCAATTCCTCCGATATTCCAGGTTTGTCTTTACATTGAGGTGCACAAGGGGTGGTGAAATATGCCCGATATTTTATGGTGACTATTTTTTCCTTAGAGCCTCCACTTCATCCTGCAAATATTCAAATCACACATGGTTTATTGTACAACTACAAGTATATTATGTATACGCAACACTGAATATTAACATTAATATAACATCATATTGCGATTACACTTTATAAAAAGAACTCGGGTGACTCTCTATTCTTAAAGGCAAAATACATATTACAAGAAAACAGCTAAAGTAAACAGCAAAGCTCCAATGTACGAAATCTGTATCAGTTGTGTATCAGTAACTCAATGCTGCCCCCTTGAGGATATAAACGGTACACAACACTGTACACATGAAGTGTAGGCTTATTTATAATTATAGCAAGCTTAAATGTACTGGAAAAATGCCGCAAAATCAGAGAAGATTCCCTGGAAAAATGCTTTGCGGTTTGTTTCAAAAAGTTTATACTTGACCCATTCATAGGTTGAAATAACCCAACAGGTTATTTGTGTGTCTGATTTTGAAAGTTGATTCATAACCCTTATAATAACCATGTCTTACAAAATAGACTCACCTGCAGTCTGGTCCGTTTTTCTCTCTCATCTTTCACTTCATCTTTAAGCTCCTGTATGTCTCTCCTGTCCAGGAAAGAGGGACGTTGCGGTAAAATAGAAGTAATACGATCATTTCAGTCTGGTTGTATGTTGTTCATACTCACTCGTGCTGAGCTTTGAGGAGATCCAGCGACATGCGGAGATCTTTGAGTTCTGTCAGCACAGAGGCCAGTGACGGGCTGTCGTTCTGAATCACAGTTTCTGTCTTAGGTGGGGAGGTGGACTTGCTTGGTTGGTCAATCTTGTTGGAAGGTGCTGAATGACCATCTGTAACCTGTGAAAAATACCACCAGTGTTGCGTAACCAGGTATACGTAGTATTTTCTATAACAAGATATTGTTTTCTAACCTTTGGTAACACGTTATAAGAACTTTCAGTAATAAGTCTTTGACGAACATTATACAGGGCTTAGCTGATCAGTCGTTCATGTACATTCAAATGTGATTATATATGATAAGTTATGAACGATTTGAAAGATACACTAACCAGTGATCGGTTAAGCCTTATATAGTGTAATAACTTCATTAATGAAAGTTATAATAAAGTGTTATCCAAACCTTTAGTAAGTCTGGGATATTTTGTGGTATTCCATCTTTCTTCTCTGATGTTGCACTGTGGTCTGTTTGAGCTGAAATCTTTATGAACGACAGACGTTATTTGCATTATTTATAAATGACAAAGAGAAGATTACGCTAGAGCATCTCAAACAGCTTCTCAAAAGACTAAAGATAGCAAAAGATTTTGCTTGTGAAATGGTTTCTTAATTCAAGAGAAGAGTTTCAAACTTTTACAAAACAACAAGTTGGTTAAGCTAGATTCTGGGGCGTGACCACGATTAAGATCTTTTGCGCACAAAACTCACATTTGAGGAGGTGGGGGGGGCTGTTGGTGGTCTTCTCAGCGGAGGTTTTGCTCTGTTGGCCGTGGGATGGTTGAGTTTTTCTGTGGACACATCTACACCGTCAAACTGGTCGAGGGTCTTGTCTTTAACCTCTTTCTGTGTTGGCGGGAAGAGGAGTTGTTTCGGTGAGGCAGGTGGTGGCTCTTCATTCCTAAGAGGAAAGAAAAACATATTACTTAAGTGAAAATAAATACATAAAATGTTCCAAAAAAACATCCAGAAGGTTACATGTATATTATTTGTCTGCATGTGTCTTTAAGTGTTAATGTTTAAATGGTGAACTTTAAAAACATCGCATTATTTGTTCTATCAATACATAATAATGCATCCTTTGTGTTTGCACGCCCGTCAGAACAGTTTTCTGACTCAGCCTTAGGACAGGGACGGTTCTGCTTCTTATTATTCATTTACCCAGAAAAACAGGAAACAGGCAGTTTGAGTTTGTTTAGTCCCTCAGCAACTCATAAAATCTCCATTCCTCTTCATTAAAATGGCCGTTTAAAGAGGCTTTGGAATAACACTGATGCTAAATGATTCTTTAACCAGGCAGAGAGTCCTTAGCAGAATAAATAAGCAAGCTGAAGTGAATGTTTCAAAAATTTCATATGAATCTCGTATGAAGCATCACCTACTTTGAAAGCATTTTGATGGGCTTCTCCTTTACTGGTGGTGGTGGGACCGGTGGTTTGTGTAGACCGGGCAACTTAATTTTACCAGGTGGGTCACTTCGAAAATCTTTAACCTCTGCTTTCTCACCTATTTAATAGGACAGAGCAGGTGATAAAATGCCATCGGATTGCATCATATTCCTTAGTTAACATTAATCGTAAGGTCCAGTGGGGCGCAAACGTGTGAAACGCACAATATGCTTTTTAGATCATTCAAGTTGTGCTGGAATAACATGAATCATCAGGTTTGTTGGCAACCGAGCAATGGCAGTCACCTCTACTGTATAGACACAAAACCAATGCAAGACTACGGGTTACCGACATTCTTCAAAATATCTTCTGCAGAAGAAGAAAATCATACAGGTTCAAAATGACAAGAGCGTGAGTAAACGATGACAGGATTTTCATTTTTGGCTAAACTATCGGATTATGCTAACTTTTCGTTATACTAATAACACAAAATGTAATCAATTTGAACGTCATGCATTTGAACCCCATTGTACCATACTGTACCGTACTGTATTGTGTGTTTAAAATGATTACTTTTAGTCTCTGTCTTCGAGTTTGTATCGGAGCTGTTCTGGTCCATCGCTGGCATCTGATTCGCTGAGATACAGAGAGACACATGTCAGTACCGTGTCAATGTAGTGCCCCTTTCTCTAACATTTGTTTGTCCATAACTGCAATACAACTAACAATTCGTCCTGCCCTGTCATTTTCTTGCAATAGATTTGAACACGCAAACACTCCCTTTTATAATTCCTTCACAAACTGCACAATATAAACATGATTACATGGAACACGTGCTGGAGGTGTCAGTGGCATGAGAACATTGTGATGTTTCACTGACAACTTTTGCGGTTTCCTGTGGCTACACAACCATTCTCATGGGTTCCAATAAACCAAAGTAGGTCCAAGCATTAACAACCCCTAAAGATATCACTTTACCAAGCAAAAATGACCTTATGTGGGATACAAACCTACAACCTAAGCCGCGTCTTCATTCATGTGGTGCACATCCCTGTACATTATTCAGTATATCTTAACAAACCAGATCCCCATCTTATACAACACTAGCTCACCCTCCATCATTTCAGCCAAATCCAACAACCGCAAGCATTCATCAACATTATAAAAGACACAGAATGATCTTCACATACCCTGTCAGTATTGCAGCATCACGCGTCTCTCTACATATGGCAATGAAGGGGTGTATATCGAGCATCTCTTTCCTCTAGAGCCTGTTCACATGACCTCTCTTCATGG
Source organism: Triplophysa rosa (assembly GCF_024868665.1). Lineage (NCBI taxonomy): Eukaryota > Metazoa > Chordata > Actinopteri > Cypriniformes > Nemacheilidae > Triplophysa > Triplophysa rosa. Next base: position 24,828,210 of record NC_079897.1, on the reverse strand, counting down.
CCTACAGCTTCCTGTCACAGCCCTAAACAGCTGCCTCGGTGTTTCTTACAGTGGTTTGCGGTGGTGAATGTGTATCAAGTCAGATTTCAATTGAGCTCCTAACAGAGATTTTCACACTAAATATAGTGCATGAAAGCTTTTAATGCCTCTTTACTACCGTCTCAAGAATGATATACAGGAGCGATTCAATCATGTAAACCTTCAGTTTCTGTCTGCTCTGTGAGGGGGTGGGGGAAAGGAGTTGGCCGTGTCTGAGCGCTTGACTGCAAAATGCGAGAAACATGTGAGATGAGCAGAACGCTCACTTCCTGTCCTACAAATAACAGGTGCGCGGATGAAGCTGTACAGATCGCACTCGTATTCAGGAGCTGATGAACTACATGAGTTATGAGTTATGTTCCTGTAGCTCAAATGATAACGCGTTGTGTTCAAAGGTCATGGGTTCAATACCCAGGAACGCACAAACTGATCAAATGTATGCATTCTGTCAAATAAATGAATGTAAACAAATAATGTGTACATTCTATCAAATAAAATGTTATAGACATTTTAATGTCATACGAAGTGATAAAAGTTAAAACTGATCTAGACTTTTGTTAATAGGATTTGTATCTGTGTAACAAATAAGGGAATGAGATAGACGCTGATGACTTAGCCTTCGATAAAAGCATACCTCATAACTCATGAGTCATTTATCTCTGACAAAGAGGCTTAACCGCATTTATTGCCTACTATATTTATATGATAAAGAAATCAAATCATTTTGGTTTCCAAGACAAAACGCACAGAATGTAAAACAAAAAAATAATTAAATATTTATTTTGTATGTGTGTGACACTGTCACTGTGTTCTGAAAATATTACAGTACATCAGGCCACGTCATTTAGCTGTGACTTATTCTGTGTTTAAAAGCTTTTCAATGGCTCATGTGTGACCTCATGTGGAATTCAACCTGACACGTGCCTTTACATGAATCAGTATCGTATCTTATAACAAACAAGCTCACACACCTCCAGCTACACCAAACCATCAGTCACCTGTTTTTAGTAACATCTCCGGCTACATCTGAAACCATCTGAAGAAACAGACTTGTTGAACCTGCCCTGCCACCGTGACGCGAGTCTTACCTGCTTTTTTCACAGAACCAAGTCTTGCCGGCGGCTGGCCTGCATTTGCGATCTGCGTCGAAGGAAAAACATCAACAAAACACAGATGAGTCCCTTTGAGATAAAGCGCACACTGTTTTCATGTTCAAGTCACGGAGCTTCCTCTCCTCAGAGTCAATTTCTTTTAATCCGCAAAAAGTAACAGGAAGAAAATAGTCATTTAGACTGAAGTTAGCCGTAGTGTCATCTTAGACACAGCTTTAGCCCCAAAAACAAAAGTGTAAACTGAAATGAATGTCCTTGGCCCAACGTCAGTTTTTTAAGCCAGAGCATTACTTCAACCCCACAACAATGTTGATACAAGGGAGGATCCTGTTCTCCGGCCCAGCGCAAGTGGGCCAATCCTGAGAACATGTTCTTTAACACTCACATGAAGGGCATCCGCTGGGATCACCATGACGAAGTTATCTGGAAAAAATCCCCGGCGTCCATTTAGTTCTCCCTCCCACCAGCCCTCGTCCTCGCAAGCCTTCGGGGGGAAAAACACACAAGCTGACTCTCTGCCCAAGAAAACACTTGCTTGTGTACAGTTGGTATGGCACAGGCTTACATTATTTGCGCTGCTGTACATTAGCTTTACATTGCATTACATTTCTTATGGAGTAACTTGTTTTCAGCTGCTTGTATGTGAAGTGAAACAAAGTGTTTTACAGAACAACTCATAAAGTTTGTTTTCTATTTTAACGGTGTGTTATATTTAATGGAATAATACTCATTTATGCCAATCTCTTAAAAGGCAAAATGGTTTGAATAACTACATATAATTGGTCGCTAGAGAGCTTAAATCTGATTTGGTTCGTTTTAAATAGACCACTTGGCAAGATGTAAACACCGGTCCAGAAGCACTTCCGGTCTCAGTTTTTATTTATTTCATATTATTGTTTAAATCTTACATTTATAATAAAATATATGTGTTCAATATTTTAATTCGGTTCTAAATGTTCTGTTGGTTCAAACGTTTACGGAGTGTTGGAAAACTAAAACATGACGTTCTTCTGGACCAGCCGGTTTACGTCTTCCGAAGTGTTCTATATTTGGCATATCTTACATATTTCTTTCTTCTCGTATAATAAAATAATTTACGCAAAGAGGTGGGGTCTTGAATCATCCAAGAGGCATTTATTTTGCAACAATGACAGCATAACTGCCCATCATCCCTTACACACAAATGTTTTTAGGTAAAACATTTTTCCATCAGGAAATATAATGTGTGCTGTATAAATACAGAGCAGCGAGCCGGTCACCCGTGACACACCTTGTTGATTATTGATATGACGTCTCCCTTCTTCAGGTTCAACTCGTCTTCGGCCACAGCCGTGTAGTCGAACATCCCACGACAACATTCTTTTACTGTGGAGAAGTCAGAGATGTTTTCAATCAATTCCACCGCATTAACCTTGTGACATACAGAAAAGCAATAAACCGGCCTTTGTCTGTATAGACTGAAGGTTTTGTGGTTGAATGTGAAGGCACAAGTTGCTTCTTATCTGGTATGAAGTCCTAAGGGAGGTTTCTTCAAGAATAGACTGAAGACTGCATTTGTATTGTCTTGAAACCTGTTTGTGTTTCACTGTCTCTGTCAAAAATAGACCAGCTATGGTACCAGTGCCATTTAATCCTCTTGAGCAACTCGAATTTAAGAGCCAGACAAACAGCTTTTCAATAGTAAAGATCATCATATTTACAATGTTTTTAGGCCTCTCACCATTGGATGTTTTTTTCCTTAGGCTTGGTCTCTGTTGTGCTTTTCCCTGATTTAAAAAAAATGAAAACGCAAATAAGTAAAATATTAAACGAATATATTATTTACACAAACTGAATAGCAAATTAAATACTGTATGCTTCACCTCTTTACTGAAAACAGCCTCAGAGAGTTTAGGTCTGGATTTGCTGTCAATCATCTTGTTGTCTGTATAAGATTGAGAGGGTCCGGTAAGACATATCACATTGTTTGAGAATGTTTTTACAATATGTGATGATTAGGTTCAAGAAGTGCTTATAAAAAGCTGCATTTTACCTTTTAAAGGGACAAAGATTTCTTTCACAAAATTGGACGGAAAGGCTCCTATTTGGTTATTTTTCTTTCCCATCCACCATCCATCTTCGATCTGCCAGGCAAAACAGAAACGTTTTTTTTTAATGAAGGAACATTTTCATGCAGTGAGGATTTAAAGCTTTTGTCACGAGTCATTGAATCATATAATGATTCCTTGAATCATTCACTCCAACAATCATATACAACCCTATATTAAATCCAAATACATGATGACAAAGCATCATTGACATTTTCGTCACAGATGTCAAGAAAGCAAATTTATTAATAATTTGTTGCTCATGTTTAAAGGACAGTGCAAGAACAAGAACGATTCGTTCACTTCGAAGATTCAACGAGTCGTTATGACCGAAAAGCCAAACTGTTAACGGTTTAAATGAGTGACTACTGACACAAAAGGTTTTAGTGAACTAAAAATCACACAAGTGTTATGAACAACTTTAACTGTATTTTTGTGATTTTTGTGTCTCTGCGGATGACCTCAAAGTACCGCGAGAGCGATTCGAAAGTACCGCCTTCCTGTGATTTTTCAAAGGGCTCTCGCGGCGCCGCATGAAGCACAGCATTAATGAAGTCACACCACGTATTGAACAAGAAAGGCGAGTAAACTAATCACAAAGCGTTATCATTTGTAGATAAACTATTATTCTATCCTGATTCCTGAACATGTACACAGATAGATAAATGACCACTAACAGCATACAAAACATCTCACAGAAAAGACTCTAAATTTCTAACGAAGTCTTGAGTTTAGAAAATACCTCTTTAAGAATCTCTATGGTCTCCCCGACAACCAGCTCGAGCTCGTCCTCGTGGACAGAAGTGTAGGCATAAGTCACTTCGCATTTTCTCGTCAGAGTCTTTGCTTTCTTCGCTGGAGAAATGAAGTAAGTGGAAAACAAATGGAGCATTTTTAAACACATGAAGGTATGAGGACGAATCAAACTGAACTGCTGTAGAAACACTTCCAGTTTTCAGTTTTACAAGAACTCTTTTATGACAAGCTCTACGCTGTTTTATAGCGGATATAGTATAGTCCTAGCCTATAGTCTTGATGTTGGTCGTAGGTATAATTTGAGACCGGATGTGGTGGCACAAACCTTTCATTAGGCTGCTTATTTTAGTACACCATGCCTTGGACGTCTTTAAGCACTAAAGCTTAAGGATTCAACTAAATGTGGGATGAACTAAACGCCAAGGTTTTCAGATTTGAGAAAAACATCGGGTCCATTACTTATATTATTATTGGGGGCGTGTCTATATTAATTATGGCCGTACTGCACAATGTTTGAGTGTTAAACGATGTACGATGAAGGGACTTACGTTTTCTAAGGCTTCTTGGCTCTCTGTTGCTGTCCCCTATTAAGTAAACAGGCACTTCCTGTGGGAAGAGAAGTTTTGGGGAGAATGACCATCATGGGAACTAGAAGCTTTGGCAAGACATACACACGGACATGGAAAGAGTTGTCTGACAGGACGAGACCTTGACGAAGTTGGCAGGAAAAATCCCTCTCTTCCCTCTCAAGTCTCCCTCCAGCCATCCCTCCTCTTTGCCGTTGGAGACGTTCTTCACCACGTCCCCCACCCGCACCGTTAGCTCGTCCTCCATGGTCGCCTCGAAGTCGAGAAGCACAAGCACCTCTAGAATAGACACGAGACAAGTAAACTAAAGTGACTGTGGAAGTTACTATTATGGCTTTGATTTTATAGTCTTAGATCAATGCGTTATATGTGACCCTGGATCACAAAACCAGTCTTAAGTAGCACGGGAACATTTTTAGAAAAAGACAGAAATACATTGCATGGGTCAAAATTATCGATTTTTCTTTTATGCCCAAAATCATTAGGATATTAAGTAAAGATCATGTTTCATGAAGATATTTTGTAAATTTTCTACCATAAATATATAAAAACTTTATTTTTATGAGTGGATGGCCTGTTACAGTGCCTCTGATTAACAACTTCAAAGGCAATTTTCTCAATATTTATATATTTTTTGCATCCTCAGATTCCAGTTTTAAACTGTTGTATCTCAGCCAGATATTGTCCGATCCAGACAACTCATACATCAATAGAAAGCTTAATTATTCAGATTTCAGATTGTGTAAAAATCTCAATTTCAAAAAATTGACTCATAAGACCAGGGTCACATATAAGGACTTTGTTCATATATGATTCGATGATCTAGTTTCTTATGATGCACTTTTTTAGCCACCAGCGAGATTTATCTTTAAAACACACGGAAGTCCTGAAAGGCATGAAAAAACATGATGAAAATGATATAGTAAATGGCAGGATTAATGGCTGTGAGTTTAAAGAGCAATACTGCAGCTGGAGTACCACAGCAATGTGTTTCAACAGGCCTACATGTGCGGTATGCGAGTTGAACTTCATTGAATTGAACTCAAGAATGCCTAAGGAGCGCTGTGCATGATTGGCGTTGAGATATGACACCATTGGGTCATTTTGGAAGATACAATTTAGATCCAGCCTCTATGACAGGTATTTCTGGGCGTAGCAGATTTATTACTCAATAGGTTTAGTATCTTACTAACCTATAAAACACTGTAATGAGAGTCATTCTTTCTCATTTAATGACCTGTAATCTTATTCTAAGGTTCTTTACCAAATATGGAGGTTTGATAGTTACACTTGGTATTAGACAAACAATTACACACACCTAACACATGTTACCCTTACGAAAACTGACCATGGTTTTACTACAGTTAAAATGGAAAAACCATGGTTACTGTAGTAAAACAATGATTATCACAAAATAACCATGGTTTTGAAAACCACGTTTTTTGTAAAAACCATAGTAAACGATGGCTACTGTAGTAAAACCATGGTTTTGCCCCAAGTAATCAATGCACATGGTTACTACACTTGTACCACAAAAAAACATGGTTACTTTTCGTAAGGGTATGTTGTAATACAAATAGTATATACACATTGTAACCGGCCAAGAAATGAGCGAATTAATAAATAAATCGATGCAATGCATTATAATGTTAGTAATGATATTAACACTTAAACAGAAGCAGTTTAAAGAGCATTGGAATGATGTACTTACTATTATATCATACTGAATTTGTGTTACAGACCATTTCCATGATCCTTATCTAGCGTAGACATAATACTACACAAATAAAACAAAACACAAACCAAGGATACAAAAGACATTATTTTGTAAAAAGGCATAACAACTCACCCATGGCCCTTTTAAAGCGGTGCCCGGTGCACCAACACGGATAAAATGTTGATTGTGTTTGGTTCTCAAAGCAACATGAAATCACGCTGTCTGAATAAGTGGTATTGCACAATCTACAGGGAGCAAAGGTATTCTAAGACCTCCTTCTTTCTAGTTAAACATCAGCATTGTTGAAAAAAGTCCCGGCTAGTCGCGACACGTTATACCCTGAGAAAGAGAGAGAGAGAGAGAGAGATAGAGAGATAGAGAGAGAGAGAGAGTAACAGGTGCGACAGGTTTGTGTAGGTATGAGCCGTCTGGTAAAGGAGTCACGTGTCATAAACAAACAGATTGGAAGAAGTTCAAAAAAGGCAGATTTTTTGTCATAGGATTGTGTTCTTTAAACATTAATGTGTTGATGTCATCTTGTAAACTTGTTCTGAAATTGTAGCGAAGATAAAGTGCTTGTATGATTGACAATGAAAAAGCATTCATTTATAGCGCGTCAGGCCAGTTTAAATAGAAATGCTCGATATTATTTTTTTAATAGACTTCTAAGGTCGGCTGCCTTGGCCAGAGGCACGAGTCCATCACAGCCGCTAATATAATTAAACAATGAATAGTAATATAAAGTTTATGGTGTTTAGAGGAAATGATTAACTTCTTTCTAGAATCGTCTGAAAACACATCTCTTCCGTCAGCACCTGGCCGATTAGTTCTGACTTCTATTTCTTTTCTACTCTTTCTATCCTTAAAAACAAAAAATCCTTAGCTTTGTATACTGTGATAGGTTATAGACCTTGCAAACAGCACGTGTGACGCGACTCTGTGGGCGGAGCCGAACTGGTGGCAGAAAGCATCTCAATTATCGTTCTTAACTAACGTTACATCATTTATTTTGCATTTGTGCGTGATAAACAGTATAGAAAACCGTACCTGAAATAAAATAAACAGAGAAACGAATATTCCGGATTTCTTCAGTCCAGCCTGTTCGTTTAATGGCTAAATGGCGTTAAATGTCATATTCAACGACGGTACTCCATAGGAAAAACACCATCATTTTTGCAATTCCCATTCTGACATTCAATAACACAAAAACACATTTTTGAAGGAATTGTCTCCTACGTTTCATTCATTGCTGATTTGTTTCCACTGTTTTTCTGCCACCGGTATGCTCGCGCAGCTGGCAGTGACGTAACCGTCCACTCCAAATTAGTTTTACTGCACTTATGCTTTTTGTTGTCCTTATGTTGTTTCATATTGTTTCTTTGAAAGTCGCTTTGGATAAAAGCGTCTGCTAAATGACTAAATGTAAAGTAGGTCATTTCCACAAGTATTGTTTGCTTAATTTCCTTCAAAATATCTTCTTTTGTGTTCTACGGAAGAAAGCAAGCCATACAGTTTTGAAATGCTAAGAGGGTGAGTAAATGATAACAGAATTTTCATTTTTGGATGAAACATCATTTTAATGGGATATTTAATGGGATCCCAGACGATTCTTCCAAATATCTTTCTCCGTGTTCATCCGAACAAAGAAATTTATACAGATTTGGAACGACTCGAAGGTGAGTAAATAATGACAGAATTTTCATTTTGGGGTGAACTATCCCTTTAAGCTAATCTGTCCATAAAGTTTTAAAAGGTTATTCACACTTGACAAAACAAAAATTCACTCAGTTGTAAAATTCTCCCATTTTTTATTATTAGCTACAGTATTTAAGTAGGTATACAAATGTAAGGCAAAATGTATATTTTGCACAGTGCAAATCAGAACCCAGACAAATAAAAAATGTTAAATATGATTGAATATCTTTTCTTTTTCTTCATGATATATTTATTTCACTTTAAATCTTCAAAAACAAATTTCCTCTTTAAATCATTTGCCTACTCCGCCTAAACTTTTTAGAACAAATATGTAAGCTGTTTTCCCCCTCACTTCATTTACTGGGACAAAAATGTCTACCTGCAGTAGTTTGGTCCCATAGCGAGACTGTCATTCATATAATTCATGTAAGTCATGCAACAGACACAAGGTTCACAGGGTCTTAAAGAGATTTAGTTCTCAAGTTCTAAAAATATAAATATGTACATCTATTCAGTTTTTATTCAAACAGCAATAATGTCTCTTATCAGGTCAATAACAAATGTTACACTTGTATTCTACACTTTAGGCACTATGGCGCATCTAACTTACCTTAAAACTCAAAGTATGAATGCTACCTTTTATATATATATTATATTAATAATTTGCATGTTGCAAATGTGTCGCAAAAAAGATGAATTATAGATTTAAAGAATTATAGATTATAGATTATAGAGAATGGATAAGATGGTTGGAGATGGGGTGGTTGATGGATACTGGGAAATGTGTCACACCTGTGAGCTAAGCCCACCTAGCAGTCTGTCAAAGTGAGGTTAGATATCCATAATATGTGTGTTTGTGTGAATCGATCAAATTCGTGTGCACATACAGTATAAAAAGTACAGAAAATCTACATCTAACTAATAAATGTTCGCACAAATCACTCCCTTGTACTAAAAAACTGAGACAGAAATAAAACCAGGTGATCAATACAATGAAACGTGAAAAAAGCAAAGTCTCCTCGAGAAGTAAATAGATGACAGTGTGAGGGTCGATCAGTCCATCAGTGATTATCTTTTGAAGCTTGATGAGGGATCTCATAGTTCAGATCCTGCCAACATCTTCACTGCTCCATTCTATCCGAGACCCCGGCGGTGTCTCACTTTTTGTGGTCCTGTTTTACATCCTCTCCGTGCTGTTCACCCTCATCGTCAGTGGCCTGAAATTTATCGTGGGCCCATTTGGGGCTCGGATTATTTGTGGCGTTGGTATTGGTGGCCCTCCGGAGGATGAAACGACCCTTTCCACGCATGATGTTACCACGACCACGCCCTTGAATCTCCATTAGCTTCCTCTCGCCTTCACCGTCTCTTTCACTGTGCTGCAAAGACATTATTTCAACTACTGCAGGAATCGTATTATTATTATTTTTTTCTTGTGCTGGAGTGAGAATGTACAGTTCCAGAAAAGCACTTTGAAAATACTTGTAAGATGCAGAATTTCACTGGGCAAATTGCGTTTAGCAACAATTTTGGGGGGATTTTGCTCTTTTAGTGAATGGGCTGCTAAAACAGCATAACTATCAGTTATTGAGCTCTCCTCTGAAAGTTTTATTTGAACATGAATTCAAATTCAAACATTGGAAGAATACAGTAAGTGAGATGAGTGCTTGAAGAGATCGTAACATACCAGAAAGTATTTCTTGCTCTTGGGAGTGTATTCTGGATCCCAGTCTTCATTCTTCATGTGCATCTGTGCATCTTTGCCGTTACTGTTGCCATGGAAATTTCCTCGGTTCCAACTTCTACCACGTATTCTAAGCTGCTGGGGAAAGAAATGGTAACTTTTAAAGGTCCAGAGCAATGAAAACAAACATCTTTTGTTCGTTCTTTAAAAACAGGCTTGACTTACAAAGCCTCCTTGAAGCCGTCCTCTTTCAAAAGGCTCTCTAAAGCCTAGTCGGGCTTTGACGAAGCTTCCTGCCTTCATCTCAGCCTCTTCCTCATGGTCAATGGAGGAAGAAGATGAAGATGAGGAGGACTGTGAACGCTCTCGTTTCTTCTTTTTTCTCCTTAGATATGAAGTAACGTAATTCAGACATATTGTTGGTCAACGTACAGCACATGTTGATCAACAGTAAAAACTTGTACGCCATCTTGTACTTTTGAAATATGTCTACTGGCTCACATGCAATTTCATGTTTACCTGAACCTGCACAACGCTTTGAAAAATAAGACATTGTCCAACATACTGAGAATATACAGCTGACCAGAAAGACTACAGGTGCATTCACACTGACAGTGATTTAGTAGGTGTTCCTTCTTGACTACAGTAGGCGGAGCTATCATGTAAGGCCCCACTGTCAGCACTTCAATTGACAGCCATTGGTCATGGCACAAACCACTCAACTTTTACATCGCCAACGGCTGCTGTCTCTCATGTCGCCAGCTCTCATTGAAAACGTCTTCCTGCTGCTGAAAATAGCTGTCAGTGTGAACTCACCTTCTGGCATTGTTATTGAGAAAAAAGGCTTCAAACTTCTGGATGCTGTTGTCATGTTTTGTATTCTTTACGTGACTCAACCAGATTTACATTTACATTTATGCATTTGGAAGACGCTTTTATCCAAAGCGACTTACATTGCTTTATCCTATACATTTATACATAGGCATGTGCAATCCCTGGGATCGAACCCACAACCTTGCATTGTTAACGCAATGCTCTTACCACTGAGCTACAGGAAAGCTTCAAAAAGGAAAATCTTTCCCAAAAAGGAAAGATTTTTTGAAAAGCTTTTAGTAATATTGCAAAAATGGATCTCCAGGACTTCAGGTGATGCATCATAATAAGTGCGCTAAATTTCAGAGTTTCTAAATTGTCCATCTCCTGTTTACAATAATTCCAACATATAGAGTACAAAACGATTCTTACTTCAAATTTTTGTTGTTCTTTGAGGCTTTCTGAGCGGATGTTTCCTTGCTTGTGTCTGGAGATTCGCTCAACACTCTTCCTCCATCCTCATCCTCCCTGTGACCTCTCTCTTTGGCAACGTATTTCTTTCTGCGTTCAATATCCAAGCGAAGGTCCACTGAATCGCCTTTATATTGTTTTCTGTCAACCTGTGATGAGGAGAGAGAAAACGTCGTGGCCAGATGAGGGTTAGCGGGCGTGTTCTGTTAGCTTCATGTCGCATTGTATGGGACGGGACCAAAATGAAAAAACTCAGCAACAGCTGACATAAACATGCAAACGGATGAGCGAGCGTGCCCTTCTCTATTTTCATTATAGACAAGATTTTGAGGTCAATGTTTCTGGATTAAGCAGGGCATCTTGATGTGGTAATGTGCAGTAGAAATGTATCTCAGAAATATCATCGGACATCAAAAGGTACCAACGATTTAGGTCTCTTCTCATTTGCTCCACAAAATAAAACATAGTGCAGAAATGAAAAAAGGCAGTACAGGGTTTGTATTCAAATAGTTTACGACCACAGCAGTAATACTTTCATTGGTGCTCATGAAAGTATGTTGTTTTTACTTGGCCTAAAGTTCCCTCACGTGTTCGTTGCAGAGAAATACTTACTATGACAACTGTTTAGAGTCCTTTCAATGGATTTGACTTGAGTACAACTGGTCAGTTCCATTTCTGACCTCTGATTTCAGGATTCAACTGCCTTAGGAAGGTTTGTACCCATAGTAAAAGGTTACCATCAAACGTTGTGAGGGCATTTACAACACAACAACCTCAATGCACCACTTTTGGACTTTATGCCTCTCTTAGTAGAAACAAGAGAAGGAAGCCTAGGAATGCTCTGGCCGGATCGCTTTCTTAGCATTCTTTTCCCAAATACGTCATATTTCAAAATGTTCGGTCACCTTGAAGCTGTTTTCCATGGAGTTTTTCATCTCATCAAACAGAAGTGAGTGCTTCTTAAAAGCACTTGGAGAAACATCAATTCTCCTGTGTATAGACGTGAAAAGAGAGATAGAGAATAGAGAGCAGTTATACATATTTGGATCTTGCTTTTAAAACAAATCAATTACTCGGATGTGCATGAGAAGTGAGTGTGTAAAGGTGTTCTCTAGTGTACCTGTGTATCTCTGGACTCTTTCTCTGCTTCATGAGTTCTTTCTCATCAGCTCTTCTCTGGTACATGGCAAATCTGTCGTTTAGCGTCATTCCAGCGGAAGGGAAATAATGAGCTGTGAAAGGAAATTAAAATAATTGCATTTTGCAAATCGCATTTTAACGGAAAATGCGTAAAGGAACAATTCATACAAAAATGAAAATTCTGTCTTCATTTACTTTGTTTTCCGAATCTGTATACATTTCTTTGTTCTTAGAGAAAGATATTGGGAAGAGTTCTTGCAACCAAACGGTTCTTGGCCACCGTTGACTACCATAGTAGGAAAAATGTGTTCTGTTGAACACAAAAGAAGATATTTTGAAGAATGTAGTCAACTAAACAGCCCTTTTGACTACCATTGACCTTTTTCCTACTATGGTAGTACAACTCGAGGGTGAGTAAATAGAAATAATATTTAATAAATAAATAAAGGGGTCATATGGCACGAACACGTGTTTTTCTGCGTCTTTGGTGTGTTATAAGTTGCCCATGCATGTATTAGACACGTTTATATTGTTAATTTACCTTTGATGTGATGAATAATTGAAACTATGTGTTGGGCGAACAGTTCAGACGGGCTCCTGAGTGACTGCTGAGCCTGAAGGTGCTGACGAACAGCGTGAAGATCCCAATCTTTCTCATCCAGGTGCAGAAAATCCAAAATATTCCTTCTCTCGTTAATCAAAACGGATGACCTACCAAACAAAACAAACATCCAGTAAATATATTTACTTTTTCATCACTGGTACAAATGGGATCTCCACAGACCAGGAAGTAGATCATGTCTCACGTCAACATCTAATGGGGTGTTCTCAAAAAATTCAAGAAGAAAGAATCGTTTCTAAGAACTCACCTTGCCAGGTCATCCATCCTCACGCTGAATTCTGTTCCTTTTTTCGCTGATGCTCTCGGTGGAGATTCCTCACTCATAACCACAAACATCTCCTGCTCGTGATTCTCCGAGCTCCTCCTGGACAGCTGTGAAGATTTAGAGGTTTCCATTGTGTTTTTCTCCTTTCGTTTCACCTTTGAGAGCCTTTCGGGAGAGGGGTCTTTAAACGTCCCACCCGGCTGCTCTCTCTTAGACAGAGCAGCTAAGATATTTGACGCTCTTTCTTGTTTATGGCTGAGCAGAAGAGCTTCCAACTCATCATCCCACGCCATGTCCTGCAGCCTCCTGATACGCTCCTCGAACATCTCACGAGCGGACAGTGTGACTTTCGTGCTTTTGGAAGGATTTGTTTCCATATTTCTCATTTTATTCGAAATCTCCATTTCTTCATCGTCTTCCTCACCATCCTCACACAGAAACGGAGGAGGCCTTTGAGTGCCACTGATGGATGGCATGTCGCCTTCACAGCACTTTTTGTATTTCTCCTTCTCTCCTGCGTTGTCGGGATCTACAGTGCGAGACAACTCAACGTCAGACCCCTTTTCAAAGACTCTTCCATTTTCTTGATCACAAACCAACAATTCATTACTTTTGTCGTTATTTGTGTTGTTCTCCCACGTAGGGGTCTGTTTTTTAAGCTTTTGCTCTTCGAGGAATCTGATTGATGAGAGAGAAATGTACAGTTAGTTACTGTTGTTTACAAGTATGGACTCATGTGACCAAGACTGGCTTCTGTCAGTATTTCAGAATGAGGCATATAATGGTTCATTTTACCGTGGAAAAAACGAATAGCTTCCACCGTGAAACAAGTAAACAACCGTGTGTGCACTGTGCAGCTGGGAATATTTCAATTCATCCTTTCGTAAAGTGCAAAAATACACCCTTCAGACCTTTAGCGCATCTAAATTACAGACTCTCTGCTGACATTTGTAAACAAGGCATTTAGGTCAGAAATATCTAGCTCTTCACGGGCTGGCTTTTGTTTCCAATAGCTTCGTGGATGGATTTGAGGGGCAGAACGGTTTTCTTTTTGTCTGGCACACGCATATATTTTGCTATTTCCAAACTTAAAACAGAAAGAAAATCAAATAGACATAGTCCAAAAAATTGAACAATATGAGCGAGTCAAATAACGAGAAATTGATATTTTTGATAAAAATGTTAACTTACTTCAAAAATGCTGCAGAAATAGCAATTGTATCATCTTGGTCAACGTTTGTAAAGAGCCCGAAACCATTGAAACCCTGCGTAAGGCTTTTCTTTTTGGGACTCTTAGTTGGAGTTGCAGGTACAACATTCTGCCAGGTGGTGGCACCGTTAGTAGAAGCGTTTGAACTCTTATGAGCAGGACTTGACTCATTCGTCACAGAGTCGCCATGACCAAGAGCGACAGAGGAACAAACTTGAGTCCTTTTAGGACTGGTGTCATTGTTTGTCAAATCCTGACCGTTCTCCAAAGTCCTATCTCCATCTGACTTCCCCTCCTGCTCTGCCAGAGCGCCATCTCCTTCTCCTCGATTCGGAGTCTTTTTGGATGCAGGGACATTCTCTCTTATATCTTTGCTGCGCTTGGCAGACCCAGAGTTGGAGCAGGAAGAAGCATGCGACTGTGGTGACCTCCCCGAGGATGACCTGTCAGACCTGCGGGAATGACTTCGGGACTGAGGGCTACTCAACTGCTTCTTGGGAGAGCGTGAACGAGAGCGCCCCCTCTTGGGGCTGTTGGGGTATTGTTGCTGCTGTTGGTGTTGCTGATAGTTTTGCCTGAAGTTTTGCCAGTTTTTGGGTCTGTAGTTATTATATCCGCCCCATCCTCCGCGCTGGAAGCGCCCACGGAAATATCCCTGACCTCTGCCCCGGAAGTAATACGGCCTCCGGAAGCCCCTGTAGTTGCCTCGAAACTCACGTTGGTTCTGATACTCCCGTGCGTGATTGCGCTCCCGGTTGTGGGGCGGGGAATGGGATCTTGAGCGAGAGCGAGACCTAGAGCTTGAAGACAACGAGAAAAGATAGACTGAGATATCAAAGCTCATTGGGTAGTAGTATTGGATAGGGATGTAACGATTGACCGTGAGCCGGTTGAAAATCGATTATAATGTGTGACGATTCAAATCGGTCGAGGTGTGAACTGAATCGCAATACATTTTTTGAACAGCAGGGGCCGCCATGTTCACTGCAAACCTAAACGTGGACATGCTGATATTTCTTAAATGCAAAAGAAATCCAAGAAAAGCACAGACAGTATTAGTTTGTTTATATTAAAGAGACTTTTTCTATTATTAATTTGCTATAAAATTGCAGTTTAGTTTTGTTATTTGAAATAAAAGATAATTTTATTATACAAAGAAACGTGAAGAATTTAAGAAATAATGCAAGGGAAGTTGTTCATTTCTAATTTGTTTCAACTCATTTTGTAAAAATAAATCGTGAATAATTCGCATCGTGAGATCAGAATCGTGAATCGCATCGCATCGTGAGCTGAGTGAATCGTTACATCCCTAGTATTGGATAATGAGAGACGATTCTTACAGTGCATAGCTGAACATATGTGACCCTGACAGTTCCAGCCAAAGTCGTTTTTTTGCGGTTTACTGTTTACTACATAAAATCATTATACATGATGTCAAGAACCATGATATCGCTAACATTGACTGATGAAGGCCAAAGATTGACATTTCACAGACAGGGTCACAAATGGGAACACTGGCCTTAATGAAAAGCAACGTTTTTTAAAATAATATTTCAACCAAATACATCATTTACTCACCCCAATGTTATTCCAAACCCATATAGAGCCGCAGAAAAAGTTAAGAGACCATTCCAAAATGGTTTTCAGTTTTCTGAGTGTACTATTTATAGGTGTTTAGGTAAAATGATTTTTTTTTGTTTCACTCCGTGAACTACTAACAATATTTTTTGGTGATAACCTTGATTTATATCACAGTTTTCATGTGCCTCGTCAGTCTTTCACATTGCTGTCGGATGACTTTATGTCACTCCTGAGGTTTGAATTTGTTGAAATTCAACAGACAATGGACTGGAATGACCACAATACATCTACAAATGCTGATTTAATGAACATTTGGAATGGTCTCTTCATTTTTCTGCAGCTGTATCTCTAAGGTATCTTTCTTCAGTAAAATACAAAGGAAATCAGAGTCAACAGGTTTTACAGTTTCTCTTATATTTAAGAAAGAAATGGAACGACATAAGGGTGCGTAAATGATGACATTATTTATCCCTTCAAGAGCTTAACAATAACTGTCATACGTAGAACTAAAATGACAAATGATATTGTTTACCAAATTTGGCAAAGAATTCCTTCAGGTAACAAACATTTTGATACAACCAATAAAGCCCCAGGTGCAATTTCAACATTAGCCACATGGCGGCTCTACTGTTCTATTTATAAGTAGCCAATAAAATCTTTTACATTGTAGGGTCTCTCGCACCAACATGTCTTAACATTACAAAAGCAACTAAACAATTTGTACTTTGCAGGTTTATACTGTGCAGTGAACACTGTTATATAGCTTGCGGAATTTAATCTCACTTGAACATAAATTCTCAGTTCGCAATCAATACAACAATGACATAAAAAACACTGACAGCGTTCAAATTTAAACACTTCATTAAAACCTGCATGCCATAAAAAAACATTTTGTTGCTGTTATTGTTGGATAGTGAAACCAAAAAGTGCATTAAGTGGTTGCCCAACTTTAGCTCCCTGAAACCAATCTACATGGAAACAATCAACTCCAAACAACATGACACTATTACTGCTCTACATTTTCTGAATTTAGCTGTGTTTCTACTCACCTGATACGTTTTTTCATTGGAATACGGAGTGAGAATGTAGCGTACAGAGCAACATGATACTCTCACAGTGAGCAAAGAGGACTTTGCATCTCCTCTATTGAGTGCGGATGGAAAGAGCCAGTCACATGGGTCATATGGGAAAGATTTCTACTCTCATTCTACGAAGCAAAGAGGAGGTTCTCACCCTGCCAGCTACGACACATTGGCTTTGTGCTTTATCTAAAGGTCAATTGAAAAGATCTTTTCAAAGCTTTTTTAATAATGAGAACATCATTGTTCTGCGTCCTCATAAACCGGGAGGATTTATCCTCAGAATCATTCTTAGACACATTTCATTCCCATGATGTGTTTCAAATCTTTTAACGGTGGCAAAACTGTGGTCAGCAACATGACACCAATCTCATTTTCCCTTGCAAATAAGGGCCATAAAATATTCCCTGTGCAATCCATTTGCATGAAAAATCAACATTGTATGTCTATGTCTGCCGCAGAGGAAACTGCATCTGTGCATGTGGCAAAATCATTCAACTTCTCTGAAAAACAAAAGAAACCAGACTTCTGCAAGTACGTAACAGTTTTTGTCTCATACAGTGCAGCAGACTTTTGGCGGGACCGGTTTGCATTTGGCTACCGAAGAGGCTGTGCCATGAGCTCAGAAATAAGCTCAAGAAATTTTAGCTCAAGAAATAAGAAAATGTGTCGAGCCTTCCAAAGCCACAGACCTTCCCAAGCATCAGACTTCAGGGGATGGCAAACAATACTGAACGTCTACAGTAAAATAAAATCTTGCTGACTGAGCTGATTTCTCTGGCCGTGTGTCTTTTCCTGATCCCCTTCACAGCATGAGATCAAGCCAGAGAGAAGGGGTTAAAACTTAGGCTGTTTTCTTTATGTCTTACGTTGGCCTGGCATCTGTGGGTATACGGGTGATTCTGACTCTGGAATATTGATTTTAAGGTAAAATGAGTCATGGGAAACCGAGCATGAATCATGTGTATTTTTACAACGAGGTTCCATTGTGTGTATGGACAAACTAAAGAGTTAGCAGGTTTTCTACCATCACAATCTTTAAAGATGTCTGGACACAGAAAGTCTTATTTTGTTTTGTACATTGTAGTTGTGCAGTGCTCAGAATGACTCCATACATAACACCATGTTATAAGACAGAAATAACAGATGCAAAACTGAATGAGTATGAATGACTGGGAACACAATATTCGGTGAATATTCATATCAGAAGGTGATTACAGGACACTTCACCCGAAAATGAAAATTCTGTCATCATTTACTCGCCTTCGAGCTGCTCCAAATGTGTATAAATGTCTTTGTTCTGATGAACACAGAAAGATATTTGGAAGAATGCTTATAACCAAACATATTTTGCCCCCCATTGACTCCCATAGTAGGAAAAATTATTTTATCTTTTTTTTTTTGCTGTTGAACACAAAAGAAGACATTTTGAAGAATGTAGAACAGTAAACCGTTCTGCGGCACTTTTGACCACCATTGTATTTTTTCCTACTATGGGAGTCAACCAATCTGTTTGGTTATAAGCATTCTTCCAAATATCTTTCTCTGTGTTCATCAGAACAAATAAATTTATACAACTCGAAGGTGAGTAAATGATGACAGAGTTTTCAATTTTGGGTGAAGTATCCCTTTAAAAGGAGGCATGAATTTACTGTATTATACAAGTTTTCTATACAACCTGTCATACAAAAGCTTTTTTATGGAAACTGAGCAAAATATAAACCGTCATTCAATAATCTTAAAGACTTGGAAAATATAGGGCACTATGAAGCTGTTGCCCCCTTTTTTAATCATGAACCCTCATGTCCAAAATACAAAATTGCATGCATAAAGCGAAACGATTTATAGAAAAATGTCTCAATTTGTGTTAAACAAAGAATTGCGTGAACTTAAGTAAATAACCACTAAGTCCATCATCATCAGTTTTAGTCTTAAATGTACAACTGGATACCCACAAAGTGTCTTCCTAAATCTGCTGCTGTAGATTTGCATTCACAAGGTTACCGAGAGTGAAGACTGATCTTAATCTAAAAGTACAAAACCAGACCGAAACAGCAACTGAAAATCAAAACTATTAACTCCCTTGATGGACCATCTGCTGTGAACTTTGCACCACAGTTTTACTCCATTACTTTACAAGTGTAGAGATTTACTGATGTGACAGCCAAGAACTGATTCACATTATACTGAACTAAATGACGTATTGGCACAACAGATGCTTACCCATATCTGCGCTTCCTGGATCTGGACCGAGAGGTACTTTGTGATCTGGAGCGTGAACGAGAATCCGAATGGGATCTGGAGGCCGATCGGGATCGAGACCTGGAGTCTGTTTTCTTAGACATTGTTGCTTGTTGCCACTCTCATATGTACCTATAATGAAACAAAAAATATTATAGACATATAGCGATAAATACAATTATAATAGACTTTAAAGCGAGGGAGTTTAGGAGCTGTAGTCAGATTTGTTTTATGACTGGACTGAATTTCTGAAATCTTGCATGTCTACAGTGAGAGATTTCTCTCCAATACATTAAGACTGCAAAGCAGTAGGGTGAATAAACATTTCCATATCTCATAATCAAAGTTAGCTTGCCTGTCAGGCTAAATCCTGAATCATAACCACTATAATGATTTGTTTAAAGGCAAAGCAGGAGTAAAGAAATAAAATTTAGACCTTATTCAACAAAGGATAAACTGTTCTAGTAGTTTTGGATCTACGTCAATTAACCCTTAAACCCCCAAAGATTTAATAATAATGATCAGTGTAGAAATTGTTTCTTTAACGAATTGTTTGGACAAACAAAAAATACACATCAGCTTTAATTTACCAATGATAAAAAGGTCAAAAAGAGAAAAAACACACTGCATGTGTTAAGTCTGCTGACATGGACCCAAGAGAAATCACAACAGGTTTGGCAGGACAGATGTAAAGTGAAGCCGCATTAGTGAGGCGGGGAGTGTTTTACTGGCTCTTTAATATCATCCCGAATGTATTTAAAGAGCTGTTGAAGGGTGATTCTGTCTATTGTCCATCATCCTTTACCCTCCACAAATGTCCTGGTTAACTGGACACTTGGGTTTACGCGAGGGAACACTGATGATCAAACAACGTGGCTTTAAATAGGCTTGCAGCCGAGATAAAGCGAGAGCTTCGAGCTGCCTGTGAAGGTTGTCAATGTCGATATCCTTATGAAACTCTGGAGGCTGGACCCCAATCGCATACTCCCCTAATCATAAAGAAATCATTTTGTGGGTACAACTGCTCCTGGAAAAGAAGTGTTACAGCGTCGTAAAAGAAGGAGCATGCTTGTGCATTCACTACATGAAGTTGGGTAATAATATTTCATTTAATTGCAATCCAGTTGACATTTTATTGCTAACTTGATACCGCAATTTGCTCGTAAACGGCTTGTCTAATGGACTAGTACACTGACAAATGAGCAAACAATTAAATCCATCTGTACTAAAGGAAGTCAAATAAAATGCAAACAGACCGTCAACTATCGCGTGACATTCTTGATTTTTCTTGGTCTAACAGAAACGTTGCATTTGTCTGATCACATAATCCTAGTTTACCGTTGAACTCCACAAAGTTATTTGGGAGCTAAGAGAAGCTCTTTGGCTCATCAGAAGAAGCTTTATAGACAGGAAATTGCACATTGAATGCTTAAGCCGCATCTTTGTGTGACACGTGATTGTCTGAATAGATAAATCCTGATTTTTTTAGTAAAAACTAAATGGATTTAAACTCTTATCAAGCTTTTGTTCTATTCTTTTCAACTGCTTGTTGATTTTGGCCAACAGTCCATAATTTCCTGCCGCCTCCAGACATCCAGACTTTTGGCTTACTTCACTTAAGCAGAGTTCAGGTGTCCACTTTATTCAGTATGGAGGAACTGCAATATATTGGGTTAGGGTTAGGTTTTGTATATAAAACTATATACAAATATTGGTAACCCTTGTTTGTTAACATTAGCAATCGCACTAACAATTAACTAACGGACTAACAACAAACAATATCATTTTTCAGCATACAGTTATTAATGTTAAAGTAATAGTTCACCCAAAAATGAAAATTCTGTCATCATTTACTCACCCTCTTGTCGTTTCTAAGCTGTATGATGTTCCTGTAAGAAGATATTTTGAAGAATGTTGGTAACCGGACCACGGCGGTACCCATTGAGTTGCGTTGACTTTGTGTCCATTTAGAAGCGATACCACTGTTGTTCGGTTACCAACATTCTTTAAAAATGTGACTTGTGTTCCACAGAAGATAATAAGTCATTCAAGTTTGAAATGACAAGAGGGTGAGTTAGCAACGACATAAGTTTCATTTTTGGGTGGACTATCACATCACGTGAACATTAATAAATGCCGTAGAAGTAGGCCTATTGTTCATTCTAAGTTCATGTTAGCTAATGCATGAACAAATTGTTAACAAAATACATTATTATTAAGCGTTACCCTAACATTTAATGTATGAAGCTTTTCAACAAAACACACAACTGTCAAGAAAAACACACAACTTCATCAAAAGCAATAACTAGCATTTCCTA
This sequence comes from Triplophysa rosa, assembly GCF_024868665.1. Lineage (NCBI taxonomy): Eukaryota > Metazoa > Chordata > Actinopteri > Cypriniformes > Nemacheilidae > Triplophysa > Triplophysa rosa. Next base: position 24,806,793 of record NC_079897.1, on the reverse strand, counting down.
TAAACCTATTCAATAAATTAAAAACAAATATGTAAATAAAAATATGTTTGTGATGTTGTTTATTTACACTGTAAGTAGTTTTGTCTCCTAAATGACTAAATGCAAAGAAGCTAACCAAAAAAATCTATTATATGTCTATTATAATTATATGTCTTTATTGCAATGTATATTCTGTATTGTTTGTACATACACCTTAATGTACATTGTAGGGCGCAAAATTTTACTCACAATAAATCATGATTATTCTGTCAATGTTTTACTTCAGTGTTTACATACTATACTTTACAGTCAATAATACATCATAATTTGCCGCTGTTGAACTTCTGTGACCGTATTTCAAAATGCATCTGTACACTCCGCAATGTCAATGTCTGATCCTTATGATGATGTTTTGTGCTTGCTAATATCACACGATCACGACAGTTATACCTTAATCAAGGCAGGCAGAAATCATTATCCTTATATGATTAATCGTGCAGACATTCTGGAACAAACCACAAAAACAGATCTCTTGTAGAATTCCTTGACCACTAAGAAAGATTTCAGATTCTGATTCTGTCAACAGAAGCTCAAGCTTTTCATCTATACACATTATAGTTAGCGTTCTGCACATGCCACGGCCTCCATCTAACTGCCTCATATGGGAGAGAGATGTAAAAATGCATTGATGACACATTACAGTATACTAATGAAAGTGGAGTATGAAAGAGAGCAAGATCTATTTCAAAGCATGATATCATGAAGAATGAGCAGCTGTCTTCTAATCTTCATATAGTCAATCCTTGGGGATCAATAGGCTATGTGTGTGTGTCTATTTATCTGGGAGTGGAAAAGGTTTTATAGACTAGTCAACAGGATTTGCTATCTAAAAATGTGTCGAACATCTCCGGTGGTCATACTGTACCTTTGCGCAGTCATTACAATCTCACATACAGATGCCAACCAAAAGTGACAGCTGTGGCTCAAACCTCACCTGTTCTTTTAAGGGGGAAAGTTGATGTAAACAATGGCGCAACTTGACACGGCTGCCGACACTCAATCAAGTCTTCTATCAGTGAAACCACAGATGCTGCATTAGCAGCCGGCATCCCATTTGTTATCGGACAACAGAGCTCCTTATCAAAGGCCATGGCAACTGTTCCACAGAAACGGACAAACTTCTTTTTAGCTCCACTGAAAGAACGACCTGTCGAGATACTGGTGTGAAAACTTGATTGATTGTTGGAGTTTTAAATATTTATTTGAACTATATCAGCAACTCTATAAAAAAAGTTGATGGAGATTGGGTTCATTGGAGCCACAATATCCGCCGATTGTGACTCGTTCTATTCCTTTATTTTAACTTAAATAATATTTAAAAATGAATGAACGATATTATTCGCCACGAAGGGTTATTATTAAATCATTATTTGTATTACACAGCAAAGATGTTTTCACAGCCAAGGACGAGTCAAAGGACCCAAACTCTTCACTTATGATTAGATTTTCTGCAGCTTATAAATGGGGTCCATTAGTGACTCAAACCCCCACTCTTCATTTTGTGAAGACACATCAACTCTCTGTCATCTGCCAGCATATGTTGATTTCACAATGAACCTTCTCTATTTTAGCCATGTGTGGAAGAACAAGATGTTATAGCTTATAGAGAACGGCGTGTGAGGATAGCTTTGAGGTATCATATGATACCTAGTTGCTCAAAAAAGAACAGATAAAACAGATTTGTTTTTTCGTAAGATTGCACTTTTTAGACCTTGACATTTATGGTCCATTTCTTTTGGGCCAAGTGGTGTCACTTAATGCACACCTGACTTTAAAAACACTGCAGGTTCTTTTTTAGTTATGGATACTTCATGGTAGAAAGATGTTAGCTGATCTCAACATGGCCACAAATAGACCTGCAGTAACAACTGATGTCAAATGTTTGGTTGAGTCCAGGTAACACCTGTGTTGTACCTTTTTTTTTAGGAATTTCGATTTGCATGTACAATGGAAAGTTGACCAAACTAAGTTTGATGCATAGAAACGAATCATTTATATGGCAAGACATATGTCTCGGTATGAGTTCAAGATGTTAAGTGTAAAGCAAATAAAACATCTAGAAAAACAACAATAACCAATATTTGGAAGAAAAAATAATTCAGTAACGTCAGAGATGAAATAAAGCGACCATAAATAGGCCAGTCGTTATTTAATAGGCTATCGTCAATATTTATTTCTGTAAAATTCGCATGTATTATTTAACTAGTAAAGCTTTAGTTTTTAAAGCCGTATTAAAAGACCTCTCGTAATGTTATTAATCATCAGATCGTTTTCCTCAAATTTATAGGCTTTGTAATACTAAAACATATGAAGTTTAAAAGCGCTTCAATAACTGAACTGTTTGTATAATATATAACTATAAAATTAACACGTTAAGTCAAAGCCAGGTCAATGTGCTTTCGGTTTTCTTTTAAAAACCACGTCACTTACCTATGGTTTGATTCAGTCCGGAGTGGAAAGATTCACGTACTGTCAATGTACAGTCGACAAGTGATGTCCCTTAGTTTTGAGATAAAACCATTCGTTATGCTTATAACAACAACCGATGTAGACGCTAAAATCCTTTTGGTTCCATCTGAAGTATCCGCATTCAAATTGCTGCACTGATGCAAAACGCCAAAACAAACGAACGAACGCCTGTGTTAACTAGTGATCATTTTCAAATAAAATGACAGATGTGCCTTTTCAAAGTCTGTATCAAGTATTTGAGTGAACTTATGTAAAGGAGGTTAGAGATGCAATTGTGCTCAGAGTCACCGGCTGGTCTGTGACAGCGATTTTTACAAGTTGCGCGTGTCAAGTTTCGCTCCCGGAGAACCGCTGTCAATCAAACGCGCGGTGAGCTGTAGCCCCGCCCCCAGGCAAGTTAAAGGAACAGACGCAAGCGTTGCTAAAGCCTAGTTAGTATACAAGTTAGTGTAAGCCTGGTTTGTATACACTTTGTATTATACTTTTTTCAGAAATAGGGTTTTATTATTGTGGCGATATTAAACAGATCCATGTGTAATGCCTTCTCAGTTTGCACTGTTATGCCCATTACATTTTTTATTCACCTTTTTATTTCTTTATTCCGTGTTTGACAGATTTACAGCATCTTGACACTGATATAAAAAAGAAAAGTAAAGGCCAAGGGTTAAGTCAGGTCATCCTAACACGGTTCTTATGTTTCGTTTTGCAAGGCAAATGTTTAGCCACGTGTGTTCGGATGAGTAAATCAAATCACAGTATGGAGGAGATGTGCAACGTATATGTTAGTTTATACTGTATGTTAAGAATACTGTAAAATTGATTCTGGTCAGTCATCAACCTTAACAAATTTGAAGTAACCTTGTACATTTCCATATGGAAATAAGTGTATTAGATTTTTGATTTTAAATGTATCATGTGAAGTCAGCCAAAACTATACATACAACTGGCATAAAAATGTGATCAGAGTTAAATCCTTTCATGAATGAGCAAATATGCTGACTGTGACACCAATAGATTTCATTATTTTCCATATAGAATTCACTTTTCAGTCTGAAACATATGACAGCTGTTAAAACCGTGTTATTTAATAGTCTTAGCAGAGAGATTTTACAACACCTCAATGGCCGAAGCATCACCGAGCGGAAGAAAGCTTTAGTGCCAGATTTGTTTTCCCAGCCACTATTTGATTTGTAAAAGTTCTCACGATTGTGGGTTTTATAACATTTCTGAGCATCTGTTACCACTTACAACGCAAAAAAATATACACAGGGATACACAAACTAGTTGTATACAAATTATATTATCAGCTTTAATGAAAAAGAACTCTCACTGGAACATGATTTAATGTTTGCTTGTCTTCTACATTTTGCTTGTTTTTGCAAATGTTAACAATTGTGATATCGAGGCAGAACATGCATTTTTAGAGATTATCTGGAACAGTTTTTCTCATGTCTCTATGATTTACTTTTATTCTTCGTCTCAGAGGTATCTTTGGATCAGACCTCTGCAAGGAATTTTCAGAGAACACAGTATCATCCAAATTGTAAATTTAAATGCAGCTACTATTGTGTAACATGACTGGAAGTAAATTAAGATCGGATCAAAAGCATTTTAAAGCAAGCTTTTATTGAACATGTAGAGAAAACGAGTTTTTTGGCTGTCAGGTTATGTAACACAGAGTATTATGGCAATCGATAAAATGTCAACAGAGAGTCCTGGAACAAGATTATAAGGCCCCTTCTGTGCTTTTGTTTTTTAGTCCAAACAGATGAACCGAAGAGAGATTTTTAGAGGACTTTTTTTGCTTGAGCAATGGAAAATGTGGGCCTTCATAGCTTGCATAATGAAAGTCATAATCTGAAAATGATGTAGTAGTTTTGTTAGATCTTATTAATTGAACTGCAGTCCTCAATGACACCTATTATACATAGATTATGGACATTTAATGAAAGTATTTCTGATAAGAGCTATTTACAATCCGCAAGACAAAATAACTAAATTAAATAACTCAAAACTTTACATCATTAGCTTCTGTGACGATCAAGGACTCCCTGGTTAGTCAAAGAAATTAAAGGTTTTATGTACATACCAACCACCAAAATATTAAAGGTGCCAATAAGAAAACATGTCAAACATTTAGTGTCAATTTTCTGCTTGTCTTGATCTCTCATACCACTGTTTGACACAGTTCACCCCGTTGTTTGTGGCCTGAGGGATATGTTGAATTTACAAGCGTGCCCTCAGTGACACATGACATATCAGAATATGTGACAATCACTGTGACAATGATGCAATCACCTCTCTTGCCCAGTAACAACTTACTGTGCATAGCACCTGTTTTCCCAATACAAAAGAAGTGATATTCCGTTACAGGCCTTAACATGCCAGCCTCTGATACCACCACAGGTTCAGCTTCAAAAGGTCCGCTGAGGAACTCTAAAGGGTATATTGGATTAGCACAAGGCATCATGAAAGACAGCATCTCGATAGTAACAGACGTAAAATTAACTGCACTTATTATATGCAAGGTCTGCAAAGCATCATGGTAAACTTTATTTGGAATTAAAATGCTTCTCATTGAATATCTGCATAATTAAGAAGCTCATTATTGATTGATTTAAATAGTGAAATTACACATTCATTAAATGATGTTCTATCAATACAATGTCCCCTGCCGTGTTGTTTCTAAACGGGCAAACTGCTCTACAGAGCGCATTTCGTAAATACGTTATCTCCTTCGGCAAAGAAGCGAAAACGTGACAACCTTTTTGTCCTGTGTCAGTTGCTGTGGTGCTTCGAAATGGATAGGGAGGGGTGGAGGAAGCCATTGGTTGCAATTCACAACCTCACCACTAGATTCCGCTTAAATCTCCACATTGCTACTTTAACTAATGTTTGATTTTAAAAATGTATTATTAAATGCTAAACTTAACATGAACTAAGATTAATAAATGCTGTGGAAGTTTTGTTCGTTGTTACACCGTGTCTACACCGGATCCATTGTGGACAAAATTATAATGGGTTCTAATACGTTCTATTGTCTTTTGTTGCGCCGAGGTGATAACACGGTGTTAGTTCATATTAGCTAACTAATGTTAACCAAATTGTGAAATTGTTTTTGTTTTTCGGTTTGCCTCAGATCACATTATTTGGTTTGCCAACAAACATCCTGATTGGAATGTCATATCTGTTTGCATGTGTCTAATATGCAAAAAATGCTATATGTATGCAAAAAGGTTTGATTGCAAATTGGGGCTTGTTTAATAAAGAGAGGAAGTCATTTGCTTTCTTATCCCATAATTGAAAGGGTAGAATTTGCATTTAAAGGTTGGGTGTGGGTCATATACACTATATCTTATTTGCTTTAACTGTTGTCTTTGTGTATTTGAGTCTTACAAGAAGCTAAAACCAATATTTGGACAAGGTACTGGTATTTAAACAGCACCGTGCTGTCCCCGAATTATAAATTATTCAGGAATCTGCTAGAAACAATTTACAGTGTTTTCTACCCTTTATTAATATACAGAAGCATTACCTTCCAACAAAGTGTTAATGCATTGGAAAGTAAAGCAAGTCCAAATACTGAAGTGTGAAAGAACTAAAGAACAATTGTGCGTAAGTGAATAAAAGTACACACATAGGCTATGTCAAGTGTAAGCTGTGTTTAACTGCTTCAAATGCCAGACATTAAACAGTCATAATTGGCAGGAAGAATTCAGCAATGTTGGCATTCACAACTACATTGTCTGTGAGTCAGTTGTTCGAATTGTGCAATGCAGCATGAATGTTATGACTTAATACATTTTACAGTTATTATGTGAAATGGGCTCCGCCAGGTATCTAGGATCGAATGTATGTAGAAAGTTCATTAAAACACAATTGTTTGGGGGAATTTCTACTCAAACTTGTGAAACAAAATATATGGGGTTATACTGGAAAATATAATGCAACATAATATATACAATATATGAATAAAATGAACGATAATAAATAAATAATAAATAATGATATTTCATATTTTATTATTTATTATAAATAAATAAATATTAAACAAAAAAATAATAATGCTTATATTTTTCAACATATTATACTGTATATTGTGATATGGTAATATATTAACAATGTATTATATATATTTTTAAACATATATTATATTTATTATATTGACAGTTAATACAGGAGAATATGTTTTCATTGCGTATAAGGGATAAAGCTAAATACTTCTAAATTTGTTTTAAATAAATTGTATTTAGACCTTTAAATTACATGTTTCATATGTCTCATTAGAGACCAAAACAAGAATCTTAAATTAAGCCTTTTGTTTATAAAACTTGGTTTAAGTGCAAACGCGGTTGTTGTTTTGTTGTGTCAAACAACTATAATGCCAATTAAGGAAAATTCAAAACAAGTCGTTTTGCTAATGTTGTCTGTATCAATAAATGACAAAAAAGAATAGGATATTTGAGCATGTTTCTCAAACATTAGAAGGTTAAGAACAAACGTTTTTATAATCTTAAATATTTTCCAAAACATGATGATTTTTTAATCTGCATTTTAATGTTTTTTGACATTATATACATACCAACTTTTGGTAGAAAAAGCAAGAGCACAGGCTTCTTTCCTCATCGGTCCTTAAGCCCTAGTTACAGCTCCGTGCCAAACCTGAAGACCTAAATAGGCTCCTAATATAATGCAGCGCAGCTCACTCATAAAAGAGCCCTCGCGGGGATCCAGATAACAGGTGGCTCAGTTGGAGTTACTGGTAAAGAGCAAAATTTGTGTCAGGAATAGACCGTTCGTGGGAGGAGGATTCATGTGTGGATTTGATGAATCAGTATGCAAGAGATTTCAGGGGAAGCCTTGAGCTAAAATGGGACTGTGAATATTTGACCCCACTGACCTCCAGCCATTAAGTGCACGCCAGAGAGAGAGAGACAGACAGGGTCGGATAAAATTCCTTTCCTGACATGATCAGATTTTCAGTATGCTGTTTCAGGTTAGTTTTCGGCTGTGATTCATTTCAATAGGGAGCAACATCTGGTGAATCTATTATGTGCAACAAGGAGGAGAAATCATAAAGCATGCAAATTCGGCACACATGCATGAATATTCTCAATTTGCAGGATAAACACAAACTTCTCTCAAATGTGTGAGGGTTGGATTACCCAAAAAAGAAAAATTTGAATTGTTTCAAACTTCAAGCTTTTATTTCCCAATGTTTTCTGCCAAAGAGAAAAGGAATGGATGCGACTTTTTTGAACATAAATATAAAATAAAACATTTGCTTGCACATAAGTCAAACTGAAAAGATGTGAACTCGACAAACAAGCATTTAAGAGTTCATAACTGTTCATATAATAGAGCACATGTGAATTTTATTTTTGCTCAGACAGCAGCTGATTTTTGATTCATCATTGTGCTGATGATCTTCATTTTTTCCGAGCAAATAATCCAATAAAAACATCTGATACATATTAGATGCTGCCATTTAGTCTCTCTTTCTCACATTAGAATGATATAAAGTGTCTCACAGGGATTTCTTATGTGTGCAGAAGAATGATTACTTCAACCCCTCCACATTTAAACGTATCTTGCTTTAAGTTTTTTTTCTTTCTGACATGCCGGGTAGTTGTGGTGGAGGAGTGAGTATTTGAGTAGTGTGTATATGCCCACAGGCACTGTATGTTGAAAAACACAACCGGGCCAGCTGCCACTCTCTCTAAGGTCAAATCCCACGGTGAGATGGATGTTCAGCAGTATACGTTAGAGAGGAGACGACAAATGAGGCAGAAAACTCCCTCCAGCGCCCCAGACACAAGTTAATCCACCTGGCTGCCGATATAGCCAACAGCCCTAATGCCTGCTGGGAGCTTTGTGATGTGTTATTTCAATAAAGAAAGTTACAAGCAGCCACTGCGCTAAACAGAGTAAAACAATCCCACTGGCTTCTCTGGAATAAAACAGTCACGTTTTGGATTTTCGCGAAGGTCCATTTCCATCCCATCCCCCTTGTCACCAAGGGTAAATTTAGCGCCTGTCCAAATCCCCTCCATCCATGTGTTTTATCTCTTAACACTTACTTTACCGTTAACTTTCCAGAAAATAAATAATGATCCTATGGAGCGTGAGATAGTCACAGAGTACGGCTGGTGTGGATTGGGTTCACATCATACATCATATACACCAATAAATATTATTACTGGAATACTTGGCTCTGATTGGTCAATGACAGCATGCTGAATTCAAATGGTTTCATTGTTTTGTTCACGTTCACACTGTTTTGCCCTTGCATGGGTAGCCTTGGATCTATGACCTATATTGGGTGTTGAAGGTCCGATGTGTCATATTTTGGGGTGATCTATTGAAATACAATATAATATGCAGTACATAACTAGGTGTTCAGACTGAGGTGCACAAAGAGCTTACATAATGCAGTGTTATGTTTTTATTACCTTAGAATGAGCTATTTCTACCTTGTCACGGTTCTGCCTCGTCTTGCCAAGTTTTTCTAGTCTCGGGGCAGGATCATGACAGTACCAGGTGTTCTGTGTGGAAGCTGGTAGGCATCGCTGGGTTCGGGTCTATGTCCCCGCCCTCTCGTTACCTCGTTAATTATCTTGTTATGGTTTCATGCCCCTCACCTGTTCCCTGCTTGATTTGGTTCCTTATTTAATGCCCTTGTGTTTTCTGTCCTGTGCTCGTTCGTTTTGGTTGTTAGATTTCCTGTCTCAAGTCGGCTTATTATTGTGCCTTGTTTCAAGGAGTTACGATTGTGTCCGGTTCAAAGACGGTGCGTCTTGTTTTTGCTCGTAGTTTATGTCAAGTCTAGTCATACGTTACCTCCTTCGGCAAAGAAGTGAAATGTGATGACATCTTAGCCCTGTGAGAGCCGCCGTAGTGCTTCGGAAGGGAGGGGTGAAGTGTGCTCTTGGTTGCAATTCACAACCTCACCGCTAGATGCCACTAAATTTCATACACTGGACCTTTAAAGAAAAACGATCTTTTCTTTTTTTGTTCTTTCTCTTAAATGTGTCGATACATGAACGGTCTAGTTCCCACAGTTTATGTATAGTTGTCTACATGTATGTGCCTGCATTCAAAGCCCATCTCCTTTACTGTAACACGATATCAGCAAACAGAGAATGCTCTTAATGCTTGTGTCATGAACTTTGGCTTTGGCTTTGTAAATTCACTTTCAACTCCACTGCAGGGCCCATACAGCTTGTGTTACTGATATTAAATCAATGCAGGAAGGGGTCAAGTCCTGAGAGACTCGATGTTAACTTTAAAACCTAGATGTTAAACTCAACTCTACATGGAATTGAACTGCACCCGTGGAAATCTATAGACGTTTCAAAGCAACAACGTAAACAAACGTTTCTGCGCATGCACGCTTTTGTGGCCCAAACTTAACTTCCGGTACACATCTGCAAAGAATGGAGTCCCTGTAGATGATTCATGAAAACAACCAAAAGAAATAACAAGTAAATGACATTAGCTAGCAAGTTAAAAGTATATCTAGCCAGTATTATTTCAGGTTACCAGTAGAAGAACCATTACTGGTTAAACTTAAATGCGACAAAGTTACACGACTTATTCAACTAATTGTTTAGCCACGAGGCAGACGATAAACAAACTCAGACAAGTTAACTTCAGGCCAGGCGCGTGCGTCCATCTATGCTGTATTACCAGATGTTTTTACATTTACATTTATGCATTTGGCAGATTTATCCAAAGTGGCTCACAGGGCATTCAAGGGCACACGGGGCATTAAGCTTAATCTCGTTGGGCTATAGCCTACCTTGCGTTCTTGTGCCTCATCTTCGTTGTTCTTCGTTGTTCTGCATGTACCAATAAAAAATATAAATAAAAACGTTTGTTTTAAAATTGATGTCTTTGTCATTTGCAAAAGGCAACAATATGCTACAGAATAATAATTTACTAAAGAGAGATTATTTAGGCCTATTTGGCACTAAATAAAGGAAGGCAGTTATAATAACAAATTGCGCTATTTAGCCTCCTAAAAACACCGCAAGGAAATATCTTTCACCGTGGTCAACCCTATTTTCAGACAATATGTGTGTGATGTGTGTGAACGCACGCACAGATTCCAGAAAATCACTGGCAGTGTAAATGAACCAAATCTAACGATCCCGGGACAAATTCCTGGACACATTTTTCGTGTGTTTTCCAGGATCTCTGTGTGAAAAGGGCTACACTTTAAGACATCCACAACACATGAACTTAACTCAGGGTCATTTTTAAACCTGGATTATTTTGTTCATACTCTACCCTGGGTTACTATTCCTGAGGGTTTAGAATTCACAGTACATTAAATTAGAATTTATGCACATTTATTTGTATGAGGTTAAACTGCTTATTATTTAAAAGTCCCCTAAATGACTAGCAAAACCCAAACAATGGTTCATTGCTGTCATTAAAGAGATAGTTGACCCAAAAATGAAAATTATTTTATCATTCACTTTCCCTCGTGTTTTTCCAAACTTGTATGACTTTCTTTCTTCTGCAGAACAAAAAAGATATTTTAAAGAACGTTGGTAAACAAACAACATTGGCCGCCATTGACTTCTATTTTAGGGACAAAAACACTGATATATTTCCCGAAATATCCTCTTTTCTGTTCCAAAGAAGAAAGAGTCATATTGTAAATGAATATTAATATACATGATAAAATAAATTTTAATATGGCCAGACCGATAACCAAACACAGACCAAGTTAACTTCGGGCCAGGCGCTTGCATCCGATGAAATGTCTATACATGGGAAGATTCCTTCAATGCGTCTCACACAATCTTTCTCTAGGAAATTTGTCGACGCTGGAAAGAAAACGGAACTTGTTAAATTAATTTCATGGGGGTTCTAAAACTTCAGATTTTTAAAGACCAGCATCTCTTGTTTGTCAATAACAAGAGTCAGATGCATACAATTGGATTGTGTGCAGTTATAAACAGAGCTAAAAAAGTCGGATACTTAAAACCTTCAAACACCATCAAAACAACCTAAATGGGTTAAATGAATGCAGATGCGCTAAACAATGGCTGGCAAGCGTAAAGTTATAATTATATAAAGTTATAACAGCAATAAAGTATGGCATCAAGTATCCTTTTTTAGTCATTGCAGTTATAATCTTCCTTTGATGAGTCAGAAATGCAAAATTGCCGTTAGTTTGAGCAGATAGAGCCAAAGTATGCAAACCCACAATGACTCACTTGCGGTGGTTCTCTAACCAAAGATCCTTGAACACGGTTTTAGTGCATAAAAACATCTGGTGCAAGAATATGGAGAAATTTATGAGGAAAATAGAAAAATAAAACAACATTGCAGACCTTCAGTCTTTCAAAAGGAAGTGAGGAAGCAAATTGTTCTGTAACTCGTGGCAGGGGACCGTCAACACCTACGTTCTTCAAATTCAGCTGATGCTTTGGGCATCTAGACATAGTCGTGGTGCAACGTGTAGGTTTGGGAACAGCCTGTTCTCTCTTAACACTCTTACAGCGGGTTTCAGGGGGGGACTGGGCACAGTGTGCTTCCTGTGTAGACAGCTACTGCTGCCTTTAGAGCCGGAGAGACCCGATCATCAAGTCCGCTGCATTAAAGCCAGTCTGGAAACTGTGAACCAACACAATATTTGGCAAAGCAGAGTTGAAAGTTCCAAAACATTTCTCGGAGGTTTAACACCTACTGACAAGCAAAATACAAACTACACTCACTAGTGGACTAATGAGGGTTTAATGGCTAATGGTGATTGGCTGATAACCCTGTCGATAAATACCAGTATTTAATATTCCTTAAGCACATTTTAATTGGAGGATTGAGATGAGTACAGTAAACACAGATGCTTGCCATTAAACACAAGAACTGTAGATGCTTGCTTGACTCATTATAATACCAGTCAGCCATTAAAGACAATTGATAGAGACAAATTGCACTTCAAATATTAACAATAACTACAACAACAAAAAATGTATTATTATTATTATTAGCTTTTATGTTTAATGAACAAATTCCAGAAGTGTACTGTACATCCCTACTCCCTATGCACTTCAAAGGGGAGAGCTCTCAATTCTGTATCACAATTGCAAAACAACGTCATTATCTCGAACGACTTGGCGTCCCCTTTCCAGAGTTGCCTATACAAGGGTGTAAAAACGCATCCGAATATATAAGAGGGTGCTGTGTGTTTTGTGTAGTATATGGTTGAATAATCTAATAGGTTACAAGCTACACTGCACCACCAAAAGGACATATATGGGACACCTGTAGGCTATGAATAAACCGCACGGTCTCTTGAGAAATATGTTCCCAGAATCAGAAACTCAACGCACAATGTTTGTTCAGAAGGGTGTGCAGCTGTTTTGCAAAGACTAGTTTCATGCTTGTTTTCGAACTGCATTTGGCATTAAATTAACAGTTCGCGCCGGATAATCGTTTGGAAATATATGAGCATGCAGGATGTTTATTACTGTTAATAATAAAATGCTGTTAAAATAAGCTTTGTGTGACCGAGAGGAAGAGACTTATAATTTAAATCCGTTAAAATACTTACAAATACAACTCTGCATTTATGGTTAGGAGACAGTGTAATTACCATGAATGAAAATCTGTTGTCCGTATTTTTACCCAGTGTGCCTTTATGGGTAATAAAATCCCCTCATGGTTTTTGTAAACTAACTGTGAAAGTAAAACTGGTTTTGCATGAGATATCAGAATTTAGCAATGTGTGGCCTGGGATCAGTGACTTGACTGAAGGACAATATGATTCTTATATTCATCAAAATGACACGCTTATAAGCTATGCTAACATTGACATCAGGTTTTACTTTCACAGACACATCACCAGACAGTCCAGTTATGTAACAGCAGATATACCACAATTTTTTTCTTTTCTTGCGCACCGTCACTGATAGCCAAACCTCAACTACGGAAACCAAGTCCAAGAAGCCCATCTGGATTTTATTCCTGTTCCCATTTGGTTACTTAACTGAAAATAATGGTTTTATGAAAGCCTCTGAACAGAGGCAGAAGGAGCTCATACGGTTCTGATTGGACTGCGTGTCTTTATCTTCTCATTGCTGACAAAGAGTCATTAACATCAGCTTATTTGTCTCAGATGACAAAACCGTTGACATGTGACAGCAAACATCACATACTGTAATACAGTGGTTCTCAAACTGGGGGCCGTGACCCCCTGGGGGGCCCCAAGATGGATCCAGGGGGGCCACAGATTTTGTGGCATTTTATGAAATATAGAAATTTATCATAGATTTTATGCAATCAAACATCAGAAAAATGACACCACCAACCAAAAGAATTGAGGTTCCAGCATTGTATAACTGAATGTTTTTGGTTTAATTAAAATTCTAAATTTAAGATTATACAGTACGTCTTTATACGGGGGGCCGCAAAGCGATGCACTTAACACAAAGGGGGCCTTACAACAAAAAGTTTGAGAACCACTGCTGTAATAGCATGGTACTGTGCAAAAGTTTAGGGTCTTATAATCATTCTTTATTCAGACGGAGTAATACTAAACTCATTTAAACTGTGGACTAACACAAATGTAACGGCAGGAATTATACTCTCACTAAAAAAACGATATTTTAGATTATTCAAAGTAGCCACTTTTTACCTAGAATTTGTAGAATGTACTCTTGGCATTTTATTAACAAGCTTCTGGAGGTCTCATCCTGAGATGTGTGCATCTTCTCTTGGCTCTTATTGGCTGCTTTTTCTTTTAGTCGAAGAAAATAAAATTTTTTTTAAATATAATTTTGTCATTAAAAAAATAAGTATGTTTGCACAATAATTTTTTGTCTGCTAATTAAAAAAAAAGAGGCACATGCCTTCAGTTTAAAAGGTTTTTAAGTTCATGGCCATAAACATGTAGGCTAGTTAAAACATGATAACATCAGCCCATTAAAAATATATATATTTTTGTAATGCTTGATGCCATATACTGTAATTCTCAACTCTTACAGTAACTATAGTAACTAATCAGTAACTGATTATGTTTCCAAGTGGGACATTAATCAACTCATTACATCTCATTCAGCAGACAAAATTGATTTATATTCATATCTTTCAGTGTTTGCAATAAATGGCTCTTCCGTCCAAAATGTTTTGTTCTACTGTTCGACTTTTCACAACTCACTTTCTCGTGTAACAGCAAGGGATCAGAGTTTGGCTTTCGGTTCCTTCAGAATTAAGATCCATATACCAGCTGTCTAAGAGTTTGTGTAACTGGCGTAGATGTAATAATTCATGGCTGTCATTACTTTAACATGACATATACATGACACGCACACATAAAACAATCTGACCAAATACCACAAATCAACATGCAATCAGAATTTACTTGATAATGCACAACAAACCGAACATATCTTTCGCCCAATTTAATTCACAAAAAAACATGGTTATTTTTAATCAAAATCTGAAGATGTACTTCAGCTCATGAGTGGCTGATGATATTGGTGACGTTTGATGGCTTGTACAGAACATCTGTTCTAGATATAATTCACAGTGGAAAACAAAAGCTACTGCCTCTTCAAAATCTATTAAGATCTGATTGTTTTGTAAATCCAAGTTGTTCTACATGATGTTCTTCTGTACTTGGTCAATCGTCCCGTAGACTCATTCCCATGAGGATCAAAGGCCAGTCAGCCCGTCTGTCACTACATTTTCTCCAGTGTGAGTAATAGCATGGCACTGTTTGGTGTTTGTTGTTAGTGCTGGACACATCACTGTTTGAAGGCTGGAATCCAGTATTTTCCACACTGGCTGCTTTTGGCATCATCGGGCCAAAGGGGCATGGAATAAAACCAGGATTTACAATCCAACAAGGACAAGGAGTGTTTCTTCTAAGCCCTGAGCTGAAAGAGAAAAACATTCTCTGCCTCTTTCATTTCCTTACAGCAACAAGTGAAAAGAGACGAAGGCTCCGATTGGTTAAATGCGATAAATCTGTAATGCATTCAAAGGATATTTCAATCAAAGAATAGCCAGACTTACAGTTTGGTCAAATATAGTGTACTTTATCTTCGCTCACGCACCAAAAGTGAATGATCTCATTTTCTAGTCTTAAAAAATGGTGCCAGGGAAAATGATTGGTTTGAATGGACCCACTGTTCTGTTGTGTTCTGCTCAAGTCTCTGTTTCCCTACTTCCAGATTTGTTCTTCTGGCTATTTACTGTTTCGTCTCCCACGCTTCTCGTGTACAGATGTGGACGGTTTGTCACCACCGCTCAACACTGTGCGATCCCCCAGCACACGACATGCGCAAACATGTAATGCATTTGATGGCTCTGATTTCAAAAGCAAGTGCCCAATTTCCATTCAACTCTTGGCACTAGCATAGAACGGAGGTGGCGAGAGGATGGTGGTCATCCCAAAAATGCAGAGTGCAAAGCTTTTAGCTTTCCAAAACAGCTGTGCAGACAAGTGACAGTATTGTCAAATCATGGGGCTCCCCTCCATAAAACATCCTTAAAGCCTGTATGAAAGTTTGACACTGGGTTCAGTCAAAGATCATTTACGACATAGGGTTTATTACATCCTCCAGTTTTTCTAAACTCTTTCTTCAGTGAAAAACAAAAGAAGATATTTTGAGAAATGTGTCAATGCGGGCCAACGTTGTTTGGTTACCAACATCTTTTAAAATACATTTTTCTGTGTTCTGCACAAGAAGGAAAGTCATTACAGATTTGGACTGAAATATAAGTTAGTTAATGAGGAAAGAGTTGTCATTTTTGGGTGAACTATCCCTTTAATTGTCCTCTAGTCAACTGAATACAAAGTATATGCATTGGACAGTCACACAAAACGTTTATGACCACATATCTGCGGCTCATGGTCAGAAAACACTGCAAAACAATGTGACAGCTTATCTCTTTTACTGTTATATTATGGGGTGCAGCATGTCTGCCGGGACCGCAGCTGCCGTAATAAATGCATCAGATAAAGACCATTTGTACTGGATTTGGATCTTTTCCCCCTCTTTACTATTTACTACATTAATCAGGCGAAAATCTCTGAACAGTGCATGGGTTGCCAAAGTTAATTCAGTAGTATAATCAAGGTTCCTTCAGGAGCAACTTCCGGGCAGCAGAACGGTCCCCACTGAACTGTGGCACAAAGTTTTATTGATCATAAATTACGCTAAAAGCTTTTTTATTGTTAAACTGCACGAGTAGTCAACCTTAAAAAAAATTAGATCTCATTAGTCATGCAGGCATTCAATGTTTTGCATTAGGCTTCAAGGCATTAGTCAGAATCTGTAGATCTGCTCTTAAAGGGATAGTCAGTCAATAATGAAAATTCTGTCATCATTTACTCACCCTCTTGTCACACAAAAGAATGTATTTTGAAGAAAGCTGGTAACCGAGCAACACTGGCACCCATTCACTTCTTTTGAATGGACACAACACCAATGCGAGTGAATGGGTGTCGGTTACCAACATTCTTCAAAATATCTTCTTTTGTGTTCTGCGGAAGAAAGAAAGTCATACAGGTTTGAAATGACAAGAGGGTGAGTAAATGATGACAGCATTTTTAATTATTATTTAAATTGTGTTCATATTTTATTAATTAGGAAACCAATTTATGGCAGGGAAAGTTTGTGGTAGGCTTAGCTGGTGGATGGGGAATTCTACAGTATGAACAAATACTTGTCTTAAAACCAGTAACAGACTCTCTTTCACTCAGAATCGATGGTTATAACTTCATTTGAATGCTTGAGACCTCCTCAGAGATGGGCAAATCTTTCTGGAAATCTGACAGACTCGTAAATCCCACAGCGTCTTCTACACATCAACCATCACTGGTTACTGTATTTCAGTCCAGCTAACAGCAGCTATTTATTAGCTTGGAGGACTCTTGGGTAAGAAACACAACCTGGTTTAGAAATCTACGTAAAAGATCAATTCCATGCATATGACTTTCCCTTGCTATAGAAAACGAGCTCCACAAAGGTATGAAAGCATTTTTCTTAAATGGACCCCCAAGCCGCAACAACACCATCTTAAAACCCCCCAGAGATGAGAAGCAGCCATGTATAAAGCAACGAGAGGAGATGGAAAGGGAACCAGGGACATGTTAAGTAGTAGATTTAGCATAGTTGGCATCTAAATAATAAACTAAAGGTCCTCTCACCTTGCTGCTGGCTAATGCGGTTGGCCTCACCCGAAAGAAACATGACACGCGCCTGGATGCCTTGTTACTACGGTGGGTGTTTAGAAGAAGTTTATTTTTAATAAGTTGTACCGCGCCAGTCCGATGGGTAATGCAGGACGGCAAAGCCCAAGGGGCCATGGAGGAGATCAAGATCTAATTTCCATAAATACAAACATGAAGCCATCTGCCCTCTGCTGTCTCCTAAAATTAAACATATGATTGTGATGTTTATAATGACCGATGAATCTTTTATATATATTTGTGAGATTGTGAATATGATGTCAACTATTAAAACAGTGCTCATATATTATTATTATAAAATAAAGTCAAAAGGCCATTCACGTAGGAAAATTATGTGAGAAAATTTGCTGTAAAGTGCTTGGCAATGTGGAGATTTTAGTGGCATCTAGCGGCGAGGTTGCGAATTGCAACCAATGGCTCACTCCACCCCTCCCTTTCGAAGCACTACGGTGGCTGACACAGGACAAAGATGTCATCACGTTTTTGCTTCTTTACCAAAGGAGATAACGTATGTACAAAACGCGCCCTGTAGCAGTTTGTCCCTTTAGGGCTACTGTAGAAACAACATGGTGAATTCCATGTACGGGGACCCGCGGTGTATGTAGATAGAAATAGCTCATTCTAATATAATAAAAACATAACGCTTCATTATGTAAGGTCTTTATACACATCTGAAGACCAGTGTTGGGCAAGTTACTCTGAAAAAGTAATTAACTACTAGTTACTAATTACATATTCAACAGTGTAATTAGATTACTGTACAAATTACTCTCTCCGAAAAGTATTTAATTACTTATTACTTATTACTTACTATATCCTATATCAACCTCGATTAGTTAAGTGATTGAAGGATAGACTTGAAACGGCTCTTTAAATTCATTCAAATAAATAATATAAAACTACATAAAGTAGTATTATTAACTGACCAAAGTATTACAAATGTGAGAATTATACATTAAAGCACAGATTTTAAAGTTAGACTTTGAATTTTGATGTCAATTCCACTATTGCACACACATATATTACACAAAGTATTTAGTTTAATTACATCAGAAGTAACTGTAAATAAATTACAGAAAAAAATCAGAGTAATCCCTTACTTTACTTTTTCAAAGGAAAAGTAATTTAACTACAGTAACTAATTACTTAGTAACTAGTTACACCCAACACTGCTGAAGACATAGTTATGTCTATTATATTGCATTTTTGTCAATAGATCCTTCTTACGCATGCACCTCTAAAGGAAGCAATTCTTCTGAGAATTACAGTACAAGATGTTTTGGACATGAGCATGTTCAACCACAAGAAGAAAAAACTTAAACAAGTTCAAAATGAGCATAGCAGCCAGACCAGTATGACGAAAGCACATTTCTAAACAATGTAACGTACTCCAAATTCAGTCAAAGACTGATATTACAGAATAGTCAAATTTATTACACAACTACATGTATTTGTGATATGACTTGTGCTATATATATATATATATATATATATATATTTCTATTCATTTGTCAAACTCATAAAAGGAGTGCGTGCAGGGGGGAGGTAAAGGAGTGTTTACAAGTACATATGGTTTTGTTCTTTCTTTTGTCAAGCAATATTTTTTGAGTTGAGTGTTTGCCCATAGATCTCAATGTCATAACCAGGATTTATATGAAGGCCAAGAGAGATTTTATATAAGCTGTAATGTCCACAGCTGCAGAGCTTGAATAACTAAAGAGGATATTGCAGTAGACTGTAAAAAAAAAAGCGATAAATATCAACATCCCCAACCCTTTGCCCTTCTCTGACCCTTAATAATTTTTTATATGACAGCCTGATTTAGAAGAGCTATGGTTAGGGAGTGTAGTTTTAAAGATTGAAGGAACCAGATTGATTAGACAGTTGCTTCGATTTATTAGGTCACAGCAGATTTTTCTCTGAAAAGCAAGAAACAATGGTAAGAGATTGGAAGGTTAGTAACATTGACAGCATCTTTAACAGGATATCAAAGCAAACAATGGAATTGCATGAATGACTTTTAGTTAGAACCCAGAGCTCCTGCTGTGTGTTGTGGAGTAGTTTGGTAGGTGATACTCACAGACACCCCGACCTTTCCACAAACTGTCTTCAGTTCCTAAGTGCCTGTTCTCCAATATCTCTCACACACATACACACATACGCACGCGCACGAGAGCTCCGATTGAGCCAAAAAAAGTTAAAAAATGACAGAATTTTACTGATGTACCTAACATGACATAATCATTCTATTTAATAAAAGGATTTGTAGCACAGCTAAGTAGTTTCGTTAAAATGTCAGTCCAAAAGCGGTCCCAAGCTGTCATCAGGATGAGGCTATACATTAATACTACTGTTGATGTACTAATATACACTCTTTAAGTGCAAAGGTTTACTTTCTAAAAGGGTTTCCTCCCAGTGCTGGGGTCCATCTTTTTGACCGTGTACCAAAAAAAGCTAAGCAGTGGTGCAAGAGATTGATGTGACTGGTTTATAGTTCATCTAGTCCAGTTAGTAATAACAATCCAATGCCACACATGACGGTTTTCAGCTGACCATGAATCTCTGGCTTTAAGACACCAGGGGTGTGAAATGCTCTCAATAGAGATGATAAAATAGGAGGGCAGCTGTTGTTCTCTGTTGTGACATTAAACCCTCTAGCTAGCAAGGAAAATAAAATCCTGGTGTAATTATTGGAATATAAAATATAATACAGATACAATTTTACTGTACATCGCCAGTAACATCTTAAAGGGGTCATATGGCGCGAATACGTGTTTTTCTGTGTCTTTGGTGTGTATTAGACACACGTAAAATTGCAAACATTAAAGTGTGGGACTAAAAAAGATGCATTCTATCTAAAAGCGAATGCTCACCCAGACCTGCCTGAAACGCCTCGCGTAGCCACACCCCCACAAATCTACATCAGTTGGTGGTCTGATTTGACTAAGACCGCCCAAATGTATACGCAAGTAAGGTGGGCGACCTGTCAGTGCAATTGAAGAGGAACCTGATGTTCTAAACAGTGTTGGGTGTAACTAGTTACTAAGTAATTAGTTACTGTAATTTAATTACTTTTCCCTTGAACAAGTAAAGTAAGGGATTACTCTAATTTTTTATGTAATTTAATTACAGTTACTTCTGATGTAATTAAACTAAATGCTTTGTGTAATATATGTGTGTGCAATAGTGGAACTGACATCACAACAGTCTAACTTTAAAATCCTTAATGCTTTAATGTATAACTCTCACATTTGTAATACTTTGGTCAGTTAATAATACTACTTTATCTAGTTTTATATTATTTATTTGAATGAATTAAAATAGCTGTTTCATATCTATCCCTGAATCAATTCTAACCAAGGTTGATGTAGGACATAGAAAGTAATGAGTAATTAAATACTTTTTGGAGAGAGTAATTTGTACAGTAATCTAATTACACTATTGAATATGTAATTAGTAACTAGTAATTGATTAATTTTTCAGAGTAACTTACCCAACACTGGTTCCAAATATGGTAAGAGGCGTTACATTTCAGTCAACGCTTGCAGCATTCGACCAATCACTACACACTGGTTAACTGGCCAATCATAACACACCTCGCTTTTCAGAGCGATGAGCTTTGTAAAAAATCTGCGCGTTTCAGAGAGGCGGAGCAAAGAGGAGATACAAACATGCACGGTATGTGGAAAATACAGCATTTTTGAACCTTAAACAACATCTAAAACAAACGATAATATTAGTTTTAGCCCTGTCATTTGACCGCTTTAATTGATATATTTTATAAGAAACGTTAAAAATTAACAAACGGTTTTATTCATCAGTAAGCAAATACGTTTTATGATCTGTCCGCAACCACCTAGCAACAACCCAGAAGTTTTGGTAAGTTTTCCATTGGAAAAAATAAAAACTTCAAAAAAAACTTCAAAAGGCAACTTGTAACTCTTTCTGTGTCAGCATTTCATTTCATTGAGAATTCCGCTCAGAGGGATTTTTGAACATAAACTTGAATATAAATTTTATACGTTTTGACACCAAATTGTCATCTGGATGACATAATCCCCAAACTACATTGCATTTATTGGCTAACAAAACTCAGTGAGTCATTCAATATTCTTTCCAATCACAAAGAGGGCACAATGACTCATTAGAGTAAGAACGCGGACCCCCAAAGGTCTAACCAGTTTAGATCCTAAAAGGAAAGCCATCAAAGATGCCTGATCACAAAGCTCGCCAACGCCCAAACGCATGAAGACAACAGGACCACAGTTCGTCCAGCTGTTGTCCATTCATCTCCATCTGTGCTTGGCGACCACAAAACTTTCCACCCCCTTGACTTTGACCTCCTACTATCTAGGATCTTTTTTCCTAAACACCTTATAAAATGATTTGAATTGTAGTAAGAATGGCAGAAAGTACAAAGCTCGACGCAAAGTTCCATAAAGACGCGTGCACCGAGAGATATACAAAACAGGCCTGCTTGGAAAGTACCCAGGACTCAAAAGCCAATAACAATTTCCAATGGGCTTATTTTGAGCAGCAGCCATTCTGCACCCTCACGTCAATATGCCATCGTGCGATAACAGCTGTGGGAAGGGGACTTGTTGCCTGGGAGATAAGAGTGGAGAGTAAGTGAGAGAGAGGAGCTGGGGACAGAAGTTTCTTTGAACCCCTTTGATGGAGTAGATTAGCAAATTGCCGTGTAGAGCAACAGCTGTTCCATCACCACACAGCTTGACCGCTCAATAACCCTCACACTTTACGCAAAGCAGTGGTGTGTAGATGACATGTTTGTCCATTTATTCTGTTTCTGTGTGTTCCTGTAAGACCGTGGCACTAGCAACACCAGGGTAACGGGTTTGATTTCAAGCGAATATAACTTGCCAAAGACATAGCTTACCAAAAGGTTCAAGGCCTCTATTCGTTTTTGTTTTTTTGCAGGTACATATAAATATTCACAATATACACAAAAAAGTATCTTTAAAGAATCAACATTTACTACCAGTTTGTTAGGGTTTTTGTGTGAATTATGTGCAATCTCACTTAAAAAAATAATGTAGTTTACAAAAGTATTAACTATAGAAGGCCTAAACTAAAATTTCTATGTTTACTAGAGTAAATATTTAAGTATACTAAAATATATCAATTTACTATAATACTACTACAGAACACTAATGTATTTTTTTCTGTGTGGGCTACCACAGAATTTATTCTGGTAAAATCTTTCGGGTGAAGGTAACATATTTTTGTAATCCATTGCTTAGTATTTGCACATTATATTAAAAAAGATACTAAATAGTTCACAAACCTTTTTGCCGTAAAATTCAACTATGCCCAAGTGAAACAACTGCTCTAAAATACACTTAATTGTATTTAGTGCTTTGTCTTCACGCTCTAATTTTGCACTTTAATATACAAAAAATGAAAAAAATAATGTTTAAGTAAATCTAAGTTTTCCTAATTGTGCCGTTTCTAGACACCATGATGTACTACAGTATATTTGAAAGTAGTATACATTAAAGTACTGTATATTCAAGTAGCTACTGTATATTAAGTACAAAATGTAACATGTTAAAATAGAGCATTTTAAGTACAATTATGGAAGTGCACAATTTTTTACCTTGGTATATTTTTAATGGAATGTTATAAAACTTGATTTACGCCATGGATTGGGAAGCACTGGATTAAACGTATACTGAATAACCTGGAATGCACAGTAGGTCAGGGATAAGCACCGGTCACATGAGTAAATGTTATGAGATGTTTGAGGGGCAAGAATTCTAAGGGTTAATGACTTTAACGACAGGTGTAGTGTATCACTTTTACTCAAGAAACAAACAAAACATCTTAATAAAGGAAATCTCAGCTAGAGACAAACTTTATATGGTCAACAGCGCTCAAGTTGGCGATCTTCCTTAAGACCAACTGCATGTTTCAGTTGCAGAATCTGTTCGGATCAACATTCATCTCATGGGTTAGATTGACTCATCATCACTGGACGTTAGCAGGATCTCCATATTGTCCCTGTAGAGAAAATAGGCTTTATGGTGCAATTCACCATCTCGTACCAGAGCTATTCCAAGACTTTCAGACTGATGTGACCTTAGAAAGAACGTGCTTTGTTGTTTCCATCACTTCTATCCCAGTTGTGTACCTTTCATTGTCCTTCATCTTTGGCAAATTAATTCCTCACCGTGGCCGCGCCTCCACCATATAACTCACCAGCCACTGACATTGTCCCAAAAATAGGCCCTCTTATTTCCCCCGCAGGAGAACACAAGCAGCAACCGCAGTTGGAGCAATCCCCACGGCAACAACACAACGCTGAAACAAACCAGTCATTTGTGGGTCCATATAAAGTTACAGGGAATGCTGGGCCGGAAAATATAGCCAATTCCATGCTTCGGATTCTTCTCTGAAACAGTCGCGGCGAAGAAAAATAAATGTTGGCAGGCAGCGCAAATGTCTTGAGGTGACAGAAACCTGATCAGGAGTCAGTACATCCATGTTGATTTGCTGCCCTCTGCTGCGTATGAATATGACAGATGTCCCGCAAATGGACATCAATACACTTCAATCTCGGCCACCACGTGGAGGTTGACACAGATTACAAATTCCCGAGTATCAGTTACAGACCACAACCGGTAAATCAGAAGTAATGAATAGACTATTCGATGGAATTTGTTTTGCACGAGGTAAGAAAATGCAACTAAGAATTTTGCTCAAAGGGATTCAGCTGTGGAAACCCTGCTGGAGTGCCAATAAGATGTTCATGCCAACACAAAAACCTTGTTGCAGAGAAGGTAACCATGGTGTTCTTAAACATTTTGGTGAGGTGAGATCTGATCAGTTCAGCATATTTAGGGGGTGGAGGGATGGAGGGAGAGGGCATAAATCTTGTGGTTTTGGATGTCATGGTATACAGATGGCAAAAGCACTTTAGCATGTGCACAAAGGTCACAGGGATGTAAACTTGGCAGGGATTCCGGTATAAGCATGTAACTGATGGCCCGCTGGCCTCCTGGAAAAGCATCAGTGAGGATATACGAGACATCTTGGATCTGGTTAGTTTTCCCAAAGGGTTAAACGTTTCTGATATATCACAGATATGATTCAAATATCATATTGATATTTAGACTGCAAATTAAAAAAAGTCTAGCAGAAATCTTAACGTGACGGTTCACCCCAAAAAATGAAACTGACATTTACTCATCCCCTTGTCATTTTAAACCTGTAGCACTTTCTTTCTTCTGCACAACACAACACAAAAGAAGATATTTTGAAGAATGTTGTTAACCGGCACCCATTTACTTGCATTGGTTTTGCTTCCATACAATAGAGGTGAATGGGTGCCGGCACTGTTCGGTTACAAAATTTCTTCAAAACATCTTCTTTTGGGTTCTGCGGAAGAAAGTCATACAGCTTTAAAATGACAAGAGGGTGAGTAAATGATGACAACATTTTCAGCACAAAAATGAATGGAGGATTTTCTGCTGGCCATTATCAGTAAAAAAAGAAACATCATGATTGGTCTTTTATAACAATCAATGAACACTAAATGTATAGCTATTATTTATAGAACATAAATGTCATGTTTAATGTCAGACAGTGTTATTATGCCATTGACACGCAACAAAATATTTATATCACACATAATTACAGCATATTTTGAATGAATCCTGTATTACTTTAAGTGAAGACATCTACTGTATGATATATACCGTCATGGCCAAAACTGATGTCCAACTTAAAAAATGGATGTCTTTGCTTTACATTTAAATATATTATGAACGATGTTTTACAAACGTATTTGCTACATAGTCGTATACTTGGACTGCAAACTGAAGCGCAGCTTTGGAAATAATTTAAGGAGGCAAAACAAACTTCACACAACACAGTCAAAGTCCAGGAGAACGGCTACAAAATATTACTACAAAAGAGGATCAACAAATAAACAGTTCATTTGCAAAAACAGATAACTCACTTCTTAAACCATTTAAAAAATGTATCATTTTTAATTGTGCATTCCAAGTAATATCAATCAAACTGCAGTTGGGCTTTTTTGATTAAGTAATAATGACAAAAAACACAACTAACTAACACAATAAAAAATGATAATACAATAAAAAAAAATAAGATATCCGTTTGTGCAAATGAACTCTTCAAATATTAATAATTGGCAAAACTAGTCAATGTATGCTTTATTACCTGCAAGCTTTTTAGTAGTAAACAAATTAAATGTACGTGTGTTCATTCAGTGGAATGTTACGGCATTAAAAAAGGTTATTTGACTACGTGACATCACATAAACATCCAAAACATCACACACAGCTCTCTCATTCAATCTGTTTTATTCACAGATCTTTCCCCCTCACATCAATTTACACTATTCACATACAACTGTAGCCAGTAGTTACAAGTGTCTTCACCTTAAATAACTAAACAATAAAGAACAAAACATCCAAAGCACATCTGTGTTTAACCCATAACAGCATGAATTATGACAAGGATTATCAATGGGTCATCACCAGAGACGTTCTTTTAAAATATGTTGCACTGCGGTGATCAGAAAGAGGCATGAACTGGTCTGCCACGTAGTGTGAGTCCTATTGACCGGTGATGCCGCTGCACGTTGATGGATCTTGTTTAGCTTAGCTTGATTGTTGTGTAGCTTGTAATTTTCCAGCGTTCGCCATAAGGCTTTGATAGCGAGGTTGCTTTGTGCAATCTAAACAGAAGTCAGTTTTCGGGTTTGGCGCGGGTGTGCTCATGCTGTGCTTTTTCCATCGGGTTTCTCAGACGGATGTTGAGAAACATGCAGATGAAAGGCTTCGTCCAATGGCTCGTGACCTCAGAGGACCTCTGGAGGACACAAGACAAGAATGAGGGAGTTAGAAACGGATACGTGTTTAATGCATTTAACGTGTGAAGTCTAACTGGTTGTGCTGGATAACTAGATTTGCTTTCTCAACCACCGTAGGCTGGTGTGGCCTGCAAGCTGTAGGAAAACTGCAGAAGACGACTTCATTTTGTGCCAAGGACATTAGCGTATTTATCTGCACAGTCACAAGAAACTGTCAATGCTAATTCTATACTTAACACGACACAAGATCAAGCTCCCGATACCAAAGAGGCTGGATATCACCTCCGAATAAAAATGTGCACCTCGGTTTACGAGAGCTGGCATGCCCTGGGCTGAACCTGCTTGTGTTTTCTTTGCAGATAACTTACACAGGCTGGCAGGTGGGCGTACGTGCTGAGGAAAGCAGGCACAAGTAATGCTGATCAGACCAAAGGAAGGGGGAAGCTAAGCCAGGATTCCCGTTTCCAACCTTGGGTGCCAGCGGGGCCGGATCAGGTGTCCTCGAAACCATTTGTGGAATCTAGCTCAGCGCCAAAACCTGCCAGGCTCTTCGCCCCGTTACCCGGTCTGTCGCCCTTCAGCCTCTTCTAGGAATTAAACGCACGCCTACTCTGACGCCCACACCTGAGACAGCGCTTAACTTCAAGGCGCCAATGAAAGTAGGAAACACAAGGCCAATGTCTCTCCAGCGCCAAAGGTAACGGTAAGAGCTAATCTGTGGTGCCACACAGTGTACGTTTTCCAGACTGCACATTTAAACGTGAAAAAAATGACGTGAGAAAACATGCTTCTTAAAGCTGTACAGCATGACAAGGTCATAAATTGGATTTCTTGGAAACACATGTACTGCAAAAACGTGTACCGTAAATCCACTGCACGCAGCTTTGGATGAAAGCAATAAACATTTCATTTATCGTCTAAGGAAAGAGAACCGAAAAAAACAAAACCCGCCAAAGAAACGCATTGTCTGACAACTCCCGTTGAGATATTACCTGCCACATGCTGAGGTTTAATTGGACCCGTTTTCTTAAGGAATGATTCTCCGCTGTCAAACGCCATGATTGGCTCATCGGATATGTCAGGTTCTGACTTCTCCCGCCCATTGCTGTGATTGGCCAGCTGGAGGATGTCTTCAAAGTGAGTGGTATTCCCTTTGGCTGACAAACCATTCTCGTGTTTGATAGGCTGTACGCCATTTACAACAAGAACTGACAGACTAAAAGACAGAAAACAGAAGTCATGCGTTAACATAGATGATCTAAGTCTGTGTAAAATAGTCACCAATGGAAGCAGCCAGCCAAAATAATGCTTTGTTCAGTTTAAAATCCAGAGAGAATGACCCAAAAGCTTGAGTGGAGTAAATCAAAAACTTGCTTTTAGTGGTTGTAAGCGGTAAGGCCATCTTTTTATGGTACTGTAATCCAAAATGTTGATAAAACGCATTCAAAGTGTTCATCTTTATACTTTGATTATATATTATACTTTATACTTGGATAGATTCAAGTTCAATGTAAATTTGCGTATCGTGTCTCTTTACTTTAGGTTTGGCTAAAATGACATAAATCACCATTTTCTGACTCCCAGAAACACGACTTACCTTTCCTTTATGGTACTTTGATGTTGGCCATCTTGTTTTAAGGCTGCGCTTGGCTGGTAGTCCGCGGAAGCTACGAGACGGAGAAAATGATTATTTAATGTTCTTTAATGTTGCCAGATATTTGTATGGATCATATTTAATGTTGCCAGATTGCTGGTTGTAGAACCAGATAAATGTTTGAGCATCTAGGCGCCTTTTGAGAGCGTGTAGGTATTTAATGACAGATCTAAATGCATAATGCTAATTTGTACAACCGTGACCTCTGTTTGTATACGTATTCCAATGTCAGTTCTAATTATAAAAAAACGTTTTGGATAGATTGAGTATATATACAGTATTTCAAGGCATTCAAGCGATTGGAGAAAAACAACCAACTCATCATCTTAGCATCTACAGCCACAGAAAGAAACATTTTTCAAAATGTAGTATTTATATGTATGTGTTTAGGTGAAATGATCGTTTTTGTTTCATTCTGAGAACTATCAACAATGTTTCTCCCAAATTTCTCCCAATATAAATTTTGCATTTATTTGCAGAAAATGAAAATTGGAGAAACAGGTCCAAATAACAGAAAAGATGCTCATATTCAAGTTCACATTCACTTTTAAGCAATATAACAGTCATATTTGTACATGTATTTAGGAAAAAGTCTGCATCTTCATGTCTTTATTTATTTATGACTATTTATATACTTGATTTTGTCAAAATTCAACAGACACTGGTCTGGAATGGCCACAATACAGCTAGAAATGCTGAATAAACACCAATTTGGAATAGTCTCTTATTTTTTTCTGTGGCTGTATATTTTAATGCACTGTGATGAAATCACCATGCGGCCATTGCTTATCCTCAGAGAAGATATTGAGAAATCTTGCTTTCATTAGACAGATCTATGATGTAAGGCCTGCGAACAAGGCAGCAGTGTGTATAAAGCATTGTGGGGTGGCAGAAGTTTGCACGCTATTCCCTCTCCATCTCAATAAAACAAATACAACTCAAAGCTCTGAGGAAATATTCCATATGCCATCACTGTCTAAAAGTCCTTTCAGAGGGGAAAAGGTTGTTTAAAGGGGGGTGATTTAACGCCGTTTCAACAGCTTCTCATGCTTAACATGGTCAACTTGTCAAAAAACGATTTGGGCGTATTATGTAGTATTTGTGTGCTCGATACACTCCCACAAGGTTCGTATAGCTTTCGGAACGTTTTTTTTCGAACATGAAAAACCGCTACGTAACAACTTTTCTTAGTCCCTTATTGGGCAATTCTCCTGGAAAAGCAAGCCCACGGGAAGGCGAAAGAAATAGTCCGCCCACGCGTCAACCGACAAGCGATAGGAAGAACCGTTTACCATCAAGAGTGGCTGTGCTGCGTCAAGATTGGCTGCACTGTGGGCCTGCAGCTCGTAACTCTTGCGATAGTGAGAGAAGTTGAGGTGTGTTTGTTTGTTCACGGCATGTCAGTGATAGATGTATAAACGGTGGAGGTGGATATAACGCTGGATTTGCAGATCATTTGAAACTGATAGATGGAGCGGTCCCAGTGCTAAAAGATGCCGGACATGAACCGCACGCAGTAATTGAAACGAAGTCATATGTCTGTGTTTTGTTGGCAATCGGCGCGTACGTGCGTAACGTAAACCACACGAACTTCTAGTGAATCAACAGTTATGCAGGGGTAATGCGATGATGTATTGTGTGCTCGTGATTAAGTTCCCCCCCGCACACCACCAGGACGTCGTCTGTTTTCGGAAATAATCGTACAGCTGTATCTATCTTTTATAAATGTGATCAAACTAAATACTCTTCGAAGTATGCAACACTACTCTATAGGTACTCAAGATTAATATGAGATTGGCAGAAACTGCGCGTTCAACCGGACCATTCATTTGTATTTATGCATTCCTCCTAACGCTAGAAAACTTAAAGTACCAGGGAAATTGAAAATTACAATGCCTATTTTTTCATAAATACTGCAGCGTTTATTGTAAATAGCTTATCAATGTAGGTCGTTCTCTTTTTAAAAATCGTGTGCCCTCATAATCTTTACTTAAAACCTGAAAATGCACTTCCGCCCTGTAATGACTATCCATCTTGGATGACGCGTGTTAGACGGCTTGGGCGGAGCATCCATAACTCCTCCCCTTCAACTGTCAAGTCTGCTGCCAGTTCCATTTCAAAATGCAACGGCTGTTTAATACATCCAATCAAATCGAAGAGAAAGACGAAAGCCACGCCCACCATTTTTCTCATTCAAAATTCCATTTCACTCAGAAATGCGTCAAAATACGGAAGTAAAAACGATCGCAACTTCCGTTTCACGGGGACTTTAAGCAAAGCTATGCAAATAAATTTATGCAAAACTCATACAGGGTTAAACAACATGACAGTAAATGTTCTAGTAGGTCTTTTTGGTCAACTCTCCCTTGTTGATCAATACCTTTATTCATCGGTGAATCCGTTGTGGAATCTTTCCCGTTGACTTGAGATGGAGATTTTGTGTCTTTCTGCATGAAGGAAGGGGAAGAAAACGTCAAAGCTCGACTCTGAGCTCTTGAACCGCAAAGGGAAATTCGAAGTGTGCTGCCGCTGCAGTGCGGCGGTTTGAAATGAGAAGAGTTCTGTACCTTGTCTCCTGCATCTGTTTTGCGTGTTCTTTTCATAATCTCCTCCAGACGCTAGCGACAACGCACAGAAAGACAAAGAAGATCAGGACAAAAGCGTATATACTAAATGCTCAACAGAGAGAAAATGTGCTGTTGCAACAGTAAGACCTCACACTGAAGTTTATGAAACATGCAGTACATACAATTGAGTTGAGCGACACATGAGTAGTAAATAAATCACTCAGGCCTGCCCTTAGCTCATTTTTTAAAGGGATATTTCACCCAAATGTTCACCTTTAGGTTAAATATTCTTTTATCAACTATTTTACATTACTGTGAATTTCAACAAGCCAAGTTCTCCTAATGTAGCTCGGTTTATAAATACTGTCAATCTAAATCTCCCTCTCTGTCCCTCTGATTCATCCGATTTGGTGTTATAAACGTAACATGGTGGCTTTGAGATATCTGAACGATACTACGCAGCGTACAGAATTGAAATGCAAAGCTTTGGGCTAAATAGGACCAAAAAAAAATCACACCCGGGGATGAGGCTCTACTGTGTGGTCCTGATAGATCAAGTCATAAAGAAGATAAACATGAAGAGGGACGTGCTGTCCTAGAGGATTAATGACACTTTCAGGCCATCATCCTTCAGTGCACGGGTTCACAGACAGAGAAAGTGTGCGAGTCAATGTGCCGCAAGAGCTATGACGGTTTCATCAATCTAAACAGCTTTTCCTCTTCACGACATCTCTGGGTGTATAAAAGCAACCGTTTAATGATATTAACACTAAGCAACTTAGAAACTTAGCGCATCAGTTCAGAATGTGAGGTGACAGGTGTGCCTTACAGTCATTATATACAGACTATGAACTTAACCGAGGATCTATCTTACCTTCTTTCTCTCCAGTCTCTCTTGCTCTTCCTTCTGGAAGTGTTTCTCTCTCTCCAGACGCTGTCGCTCTGCCTCCTCACGGGCCTTTGCTTCAGCCTCCTCCTTCTACAGACACATCAAGATCACACAATCAGATCGACGCTGAATAGCCAGGATAAAAAGAAATCCGCTTTCTTCACAGTTGACACCTGCAAAAATGACGTAAACTGTACCATAACGTTTCTTTCCTATGATCAAATTGTACAACATTCTTTTTCACGTTGCTTTACATACTACCCCTGTTGAAAAAACCAGCATATGCTGGTTTGGTATGTTTGAGGCTGGTTTAAGCTGGTCTTTAGCTGGTTTAAGCATCAAAACATACCTAACCCAGCATATGCTGTTTTATTCAACAGGCAGGCACGCGTGCGCAAAGCTTCACTAGGGCGGCCATATTGAGCGTTGCGTTCCTCCCATTCCTTTCAATGGCAGTGACGCATCTTGTTAACATAAATATCTTCGCTGTCAATCACTCTGGCTCTACAGCTTATGTTTATAGACTGACGGTTACGTCACATTAATGTCACATTTACATTTCAGCGGTTACTGTTTTTACCTGTTTCTGAAGGCGCTCGTTCTCTTCCTCTTCGAATCGGGCTCTTTCCCGCGCTTCCTTCTCCTCATGCAGGCGCTCCGCCTCTTCCCTCAACCTCTCCTGCTCCGCCATGAGCTGCGCCTCCTCCTCCCTGCGTCTCCTCTCCTCTGCCTCCTGCACTAACCTCTCCTCACGCTGGATCCTGTGCCACACGCACATAAATATAGACACATAAGACCATGGAAGTGGACTTGCAAGATTGAGCCTTTTACCTTTAACTTGAAAAAGCATTTCAAAATCAACCGAACCGAACCAAGAACAGGAAGTGATAACAATATACGACCCGAAAATCAAGTGATTATATAAAAGGAGTGTTTATTAGATCTGTGCTTGCACGTGTAACGGAGGAATTCCTGGCGCCGTTTTGACCGCTTTAAACACTTCATGAGGTTTTCGCGAGTTACCGGTTTGCTAAAAATACCTTAGTATGCGCAGGCATACAGTGAGCATGTATAACCCAGCACACAGCATTGTGTGCATTTGGATGTCCGGTAAGTTCCGTTTTAAAATATAAATCCTAAAAGCTGTCCAATCACGTTGCGACTTTACACGTAAGCTTGGTTCCATATCTTTAGGTTCGCTGTTAAAACGCCAGTCTGGACGCTAAGCGAGCCAGGACTACAATTTTTGTACCAGGACTACAAATTTTTTTCATGTCATTCAAAACTCCAAAGAAGATATTTTAAGAAATGTCTCTGTGGTTTTATGTCCACACAATGGAAGTCAATGGGGGCCGATGTTGTTTGGTCACCAAAATTCTTCACAATGAGAATTTCCTGCTGAAGAAAGAAATTTCTCGTCCAAACATTTCATGTTTAGTTACTGTGCATGTTGCCAACCTCTCTCTCTCCTGCTGCTCTCTCCGTTCTTGTTCGTCTCGTTCTCTCTGCTCACGGGCCTGTCGTCTCTTCTCGGCCAGGATCCGAGTGGCCTCCTCTGGGTCGTTGGTGCCAGCCGTGGGCTTGACAGGAGAGGGGGCTGGAGATGCAACCTGTGGGAGGGCGGGGACAAGAGGAGTGTCCTCGGGGGCAAAGGGCGTGGACACTGACGTGACAGGTGCACTTGGAGGCGTGTCTGGAACCGATGATACAACAATGGAGGGGGCGGGAGACGAGGCTGGAGATGACACAGAAAAACATGAGGACTGGAAAGAGGAAAACAGGACAATCCTGCACTCATCCTCATGAACAAAACTACACCGAGTAAGAAAAACAAACAAGACAACATCAAAGTGGCAAAGAGACACTCACTCTTCGTCTCTTCGGGTGTAGCTGGCCTGCGAGTCTCCTTGACCTTCTCTACGGCAACAGGCGAGGCGGTGCGAGTCTCCTTGACCTTCTCTACGGCAACAGGCGAGGCGGTGCGAGTCTCCTTGACCTTCTCTACGGCAACAGGCGAGGCGGTGCGAGTCTCCACGCGGGCGGGGGTTCTGGCCCTCTTGGGTCTGGCTTTAGGGGTGCTGGGGCTCGCTCGGGCCGAAGGTGGTTTGGGAGATCCTGCAGGGCTGGGGGACGACGCCCGACCTTTGGGTGTGATAGGAGACGCAGCTCGCAGTTTGGACATGGGACTCGGGCTAGAAACGTGAAAATAACACAATGAACTGAGCAGAATTAGCAGGTATTAAATGAACAAACCCTTTAGAATGAAGCATTAACGTTGCAGTCCTAAAACTCAAATTTTACCTGGATTCTGTTCTGGTTTTCATAGCTGGCATGGACTGTCTTTTCTTCAGCACCTTCTTATTGGTGAGAGAACTTTTCTCTTTTTCATTTTCTCTGTCCTTGTCCTTCTTATCTTTCCTCATCTTTTGAGAAACAAGGGGACGGAAAAGAAGTAAACAAATGAGCACATTCTCATTGATTACAGCTTTCCGTATAAAGACTTTCGATATGACTTTAAATGCTATACTGTGCCGTTATTTAACCACAAAACGGACCAAAAAAAGGTATGTAGATTTAAATAGACAATGAATTGGAGGAATGGTGCGTTTCGTACACAATTGGTTGTTAAGGGAAAACAGATCAGAAACAAAACTGGGTTAGACTGCAAATTGATCCATGTCGGTCATTAGCATATTTCCCAGCATTCTCAGCATCTGTTATAATGGGATAGATGGGATGTGCTGGAGTGTGAAAATGCTTGAAATAACTCACAGGTGTGGAGTCGCGTCTGCGCTGGGCGATGTCGGGCGTGCTGGTGGTGACCGTCCAGCGTTCAGAGCAGCGATGTGGTCGGTGAGCACACATTGTGAGAGGGCTGGCAGACGCCGAGCGCGGGCACAACGGAGAATCTACAGAATCCAATCGAGGAGCACATTTAGCAATCAAATCTTAATTCACAGCACAACTTATAAAATTGATTATAGAGCGCTGTATTCCGGGGAACACAACTTTATAGATCTCACTTTAAATGCAGGTTATGAAATAGGGTTCACAGTCGTGTAAAAATGAATCCGACAGTTATATTCTACTCATGTGTTAACTATTAAATTGGACCAAGAAATCTCAAGATTATTGCAAGCTATCACATAAAAAAACCCTTCCTAAGCTGCTTTCATTGGAAGGTTAAACACAGCGATAAAGACCAGTATGACAGTATAGACTCACTGGAGTTTCGGCTGTTGCTCAGCACGCTGGCAGCGCTTCGACTGCGGGCCAGAAAGGCGAGAGTGGGCGTCATGAGTCTGTCCACGATGCTGCTCTCCCATGGACTCAACTGCATGCTACGAGCTGCGAGAAGACCGAAATATTAGCATTCACATAACATAAGACAAGTAACAATCACTCACCCGTAAGATGCGACTTGTAGCTGAAACTAAATTCAAAACCCGACGTAAACATTGCAGTCCTTGCGACGTGACCTTTCAAAATTTCATCCGTCGTTGTGAACTTTATTTGTCCCACAAATTGTCTCTAGTAGTTTAAGACAAAGAGATAAGAGAGGGATAAAAGACAATATAAGGCCGTGGGAGCAAACCTGAGCGAAAGAAAATTGAGTCATAAAACTAAGAAAGAGTGAGTGAGAAAGCAGGAGAGCGAGAAAAATAATGAGAGTGGGAACGAGGGAGGGAGAGAGAGAGAAATGAGAAAGCGAGAGCACAAGTGATAAAGAAACAGCAAAAGAGTGAGAGCAAGCGAAGAGAGAAAGCGAGAGATGGCAGCTTAACATTCATCTTAAAGGGACAGTTCACCTAAAAATGAAAATTATGCCCTCAAGTCGTTCCAAATCTGTATACATGTCTTTGTTCTGGTGAACTCAAAGAAACATATTTGGAAGAACGCTTGTAACCAAACAGTTCTCGGCCACCGTTGACTACCACAGTAGGAAAAATTACAATGATAGTCAAAAATGCCGCAGAACTGTTTGCTTTCCTACATTCTTCAAAATATCTTCTTAAAGGATACAAAGACGTTTATACAGATTTGGAACAACTTGAGGGTGAGTAAATGATGACAGAATTTTCATTTATGGGTGAACTGTCCCTTTAAGACCCAGAAAACTCTATTATCTGCCACAACACTGAGCAGCATCTCTGATTCCTGCGTCCCTGTCATCTACTGTTTTTACGTTTTTATGGCCTCAGTACACTGCATAAAAGCATCATCAGTCACTTTCTGAAACCATTTTTGTACCAGCTTATGTTCACCTCAATTTACTTGTAAACGACCCTTTTGTGTGAGCAGTCAACACACACGTGAAGGAGAAATGATGTCACAAATCCATTAAAAATGAACCCAAGACAAAGAAAACCCCACTTAATTCTGGTCGCACAAATTGTTTGCATATGAAATATCAAGTGCAATGAAATTCCCACAATCAAAGTAACTAAAACAACTCGACGTTTTGAAAGTCATTGCACCAGCATGCTTAATATGGTGAAGGTATGGAGAAGACAACCACCACCAAAAAAGAGCAAACGGAAAAAAACACCATTGTGGAAGACGAGGAATCGACGGTGAAAGATGAGAGGGCTGCAACATTTAAACATTGATTTCAGCGCAATGAACAAACGGAAGTAATCATGATCGATCGAAGTGGCAAGGAGACGAGTCTGGAGGGAGGGAATGATTCTGTGATCAAGAGGAACGAACAGATCGATCTGAAAGTTCAAATCAAAAGTGAGGGGTAAAATGGAAACTCATAATATGCAAGCCGGTGGAGACGTGGGAGGAGCTTTATCCAGAGGCGTGTCCTTACTTCTGCTCGGGGAGTTCCAGAGAGTGCCGGAGGATTTGGAGAATCTCTTGTTTATAACGGTATCCACGTGTTTGGGCAGGTTGACCGCTGATATTGAGCATCTGCCTGCAAAATCCAGAAAACACCGCACACACACACAATGCTGAGGGGACTCGGACACGACGGGTAGCAACTGAGCCCAAAATTAGTCCTTTACACAAAGGAAAAGTATAAATGGGTCAAAATATCCTGCTGGAAAGTTAACTTTAGGCTGAAAGCTTTGCTTTGGAACACGATGCTACCTGGGTTTTTAGCAGGTGAATGTTCTAAAAAACCTGATAACCAAAATGGTGCATCACTATTATTTTAGTTATTCAAGCGACTTCTTTCTCTTTTTATTTATTGAGTTTAATTATAACACAATCTGTCAAATTTAAACAGCAACAGGTTAAGGTATCTTAATATCTGTTCGAGAGTCACATTTTTTAAAGTTAACTGTCTTCTACAAACTTTATAACGAGGTCACCGCCTCCATTTCTGAAAGACTGCCATGACAATTCATGTGAGAGGACAAAAAAAGGCATAAATCATCCTCGATAAAGTCAGTCGCAAAAAAATCCTTGGAGAAACAGCTTTGAGATGACTATAAATTGAGGTCTTGTGTCTTGAGGGTGGAGGATCAAAACCGCGCAGCAGTTCATTAGCATAATACCCAGCATTCTTAGCAAGTCATTATCACCTCTGGTTAAATGCAAACAAGCTTATTACAATCTCTTTGAATAAATCTTAAAGTGAAAAGAATAAAATATGGAGAGGCTACCAAGTGCAATGAAAGTTTTTTTTTTTACTTTTTATATACGCCAGTTTTCAAAATGAACATTGTTTTAGTCTCCGCAAGATCCATAAAACCTTATGCGTTTCAAATAAAAGTTTCCCAGCTCATTCAAAACCAACAAATCCATTGAGATTCCAGCTTATTATATTAACACTGGTGCTGCATACATGCAGTTACATAAATTGGAAAAGCAAATCTATTGCCGCACAGGTACATTAAGTGTGTTTATGTACAGTATGTATAACTCACTCTGGCTTTGGCTGGAGTTGCCGCTCAGGCCTCCGGCCCACGACCATCTTTGTTGACGAATCTCTGCCCATGTCTTTTTAGTGGACCTTTGGATAGCAGCCTCATACCGTTCCTACACAAACAAACAAAAACATCAAACACATGAGGCCAGTAAAAATGCTGTGACAATCTGTGACGGTTACCTTGTTTTCTGCAGTGAATGTTTTCAAATAAAAGCAGCCGTCCACTTTTTTCCTTTTTGTTTCAGTCTCAGAAGATGTAATATTAAGATTTAGATACTGTATATCGGCCAACATATTGATTATCGGCTTCCGGCGTTAAATTACTTTATCGGTTATCGGCCAAAAATGACATATCGGTGCATCCCTAGATTCTATTTCCTTTTTGATGTTTAATGTTTATTGCAGAGGAGAAGTAGATTTAGTTTGATTTCTTTTGTGTAGTGAGACTTTAATGATCTAGATTCTTGCTCACCTTATTTTTCTCCAGTTTCAGTCTCTGTCTCTCTTCCAGCTCTGCACGGCGTTTCTCAGCCTTTAGTCGCTGTTCCTCCAGTTTCCTCCTCCTCTCCTCCAGCTGCTCTTCTCGCACCTGCCGCGCACGCTCTTCCTTCTCCAGCCACTGAGATTTCTTATGAGCTACAGGAAAAAGAAAGAGAGATTGTGAACTTGCAAAACCATACCACCGTCTTAGTGATCTTTAGTGACATTAAAGAGTGTGAAGTCACACTTTATCGTCAAATGTAAACATAATATTTTTAACAGGAGCTAAATCGACACTTCTGCAAATCATTTGAATCACAATTTAATAATTTTATTGTTCATAAAATATTAATCCAATACAGCAATTTTCTGCTTGGGGATAAAATTTGAAAATGTTTAGCTGTAAAAGGGAATTTATAAACATGAAGGCATGTCATTATGGTGTCATGACTTGACAGAAATGCAAAGACACGTGGAACACACATGATGATGATGATTATGATGATGATAACATCATTATACAATAACATGTTACGAGCTCCTCCGTTTACACTGTCTGCCCCTCTGTCATTATGTACAGCGACTAAGATAACATATGACATCAGAGTTTGTACAATCTAGTTGAACATTAGCAACTGAGGGACCTAACGTTGCAAAATCCGCCTACAACCTGAACACTTTCAATAAATTAATAAATGCTCAAAAAAATCTTTGTACAGCATTATGATGACCCACCACCCTGGTATTTTAGATCTGCTCCATAAAACCAGCTTGGACCAGCTAGAAATCAAGCAAAACTGGCATCCTATCAGGATTGTCCAGCAAAGAGGTGTGGATAAACACTGTCTGCCATGCAGCTTCACTTAGACACCCTGTGAATGACTATGATCATGTGAGCAGGAAAATGAAAAGCAGCTCTACAAAGCAAATGAGAAAACGATGGCGAAAAATGATGAAAACCCAAAAGCGTATCGGTCACCAGCACCACCAGAGACGGGGAGTGGCTTACCTTGAGCATGGCTACGCTGTTCTGGGGAGGTAAAGTGAGAAAGACAAACATCTGTCAATCATGCAAAGCAGAGCAGCACAGCATCATCAGCAGCCATTACAAGCACAGTGACATAAACAGAGAAAACAGCCAACATGCCGCTGTCATCTCACTGCTGGTGTAGTGAAGACACAGAAGCGGCAAAACATTCGGAAAGACTGTGATAGTTGTTATGGCTAAAGTTGAAAAAGGCTTCTTAAAACACTGGTTAGGAACCTGGAAAAACATTTCTAGGTAGGTTTTCTTGTAATATAAGTTACTTAAAATTAAAAAGTAAAACGTTTTAGCACGTGTTGCTCATCAATATACTGTATTGCTGCATATTACAGTAGCTGTCGAAGTTCATTATTTCTTCTCTCTTCATAAACATTCTTCACACTAATATTATTTACAATAACGTTTTAATAAAATAAAACAAAACAAGCATAAAAGAATAATAGAACAGAAACATATAACATCCGCACAAAAAACTATTGTATCCACATTATTTGTAAGTGTGCCAAACAGCAGGGGGCGCTGTTGACTTACCGAGATATTTTGCCCTCTCTTCCCTCCGTTCCTTTGCCAATTTCTGCCTGTCCTCCGACTTCATTACATCTGAGGAGAAACAAAACGCAATGTTACATTTGGGTTAAACTTTCCAAAACCACCACATTGTTTCTCTTAACGTTTTCTTTATTCTACCCACTACAGTGGTCTTAAACAGATGGAATGATATAGACGTTATATTGTTAGCTCAGCTGGTTCAACATGTTGCTAGGGCTTTGATTTCCAGTGAACACACATACTGATCAAATGCATGCCTTCCAAGTCAATTTGGATAAAAGCACCAAATGCATTCATGCAATGAAAATATAGACAGATATAGACGGCGAGGCAGACTGTGGGGTGCCTGGAAAAAGTGAGGTTATTGTGTGGTAAGCTTACATCACTGCTCTTAAAAGGAAAGACATTTTAAGCAATCACTTTTCTGCCCTTGAACAACTTGCCCAACTTGCTCCAGGTGAAATTACCCTATAATAAATGTACTGTATTATAACTTTGTATAAAAGCATCCGCCTAATGTCTTATTTTTGTTTATGTTTCAACTGACGTCTGTGTAAATTTAAAGGGACAGTTCACCCAAAAGTGAAAGTTTTGTCATCATTTACTCACCTTCTTGTCACCTTGATGACTTTCTTTCTTTTACAGAACACAAAAGAAGATATTTTGAAGAAAGTTCGTAAACGAACAGTGCCGGCACCCATTCACTTCTATTGTCTAGACACAAAAACCAATGCTAGTCAATGGGTGCCGGTTAACAACATTCTTCAAAATATCTTCTTTTGTGTTCTGCGTAGGAGAGAAAGTCATACCAGTTTGAAATGACAAGAAGGTGAGTAAATGATGACAGAATTTTGGGGTGAACAGTCCCTTTAAACAAAGCATTTATGGCCTTTGCATCTCACGACCCGCATCGCTTTTATCTAATCTTTTTATGTAATGAAGCTCATTATTAATGATCATAAGACCACAGCAGCGTTCCTCTTCATGACCTGTGCTCCACTTTAAACAAGTATTTATAGAGCTCAGGAAACTGAAGTGCAGAAACTTGCAGGCCAGCAGCACTGTCGAGTGGTCCGTGTCCCTGTTGATGAGTCATCTAACAGAGACGGGAAAAGCAGCAGGCCGACCCAGAAAAGGAATCTAAATGAGACAGCAGTAAGATATGACATCAATATCTCTTAAAGGTGCCATGAATTAAAACCACAATTTTAACCCGAGCTTTTGTTATATACGAGGGAATCGTATTCACGTGAACATCATGTAAGTGTCGGAACTGAAAACACCCTTGTTACTGAGATTACAACTCTTATTAACACCAGGCCCAGCGAACGCCAGGTTCTGGAATGCACCTATCATTGATAGGTTGAACACCGCCTCCACAGAAGAATATCAACGACTACTTCTCTAGCCCCGCCCACTGGTTCACGCATGACAATTCTGAAGTAACACAAGTGGCGCGGAACCAGATAGAGCGAGCAAGCAATAAACAAATATGCCGTTAAAGATAGCTAAATATTGTGCCATCCCTGGTTGTGGAAGAACACAGTCGCTGCATAACCTTCCTTCGGATTCCGACATTAGTAATGCATGGTTGAAGTTTATTTTTAAAGACGTTCCAGCTCATGTGGGAAAAACATTGAGCGTTCGTTCGTTTCATTTCTCCGAGGATTCCTTCGTGAACAAGGCACAGGTCGACGCTGGATTTGTGGAGAGACTAAAGTTAAAAAGCAGTGCTGTGCTGTCAATATTGGATCCGATAGGAATGGCGCAGCAATCTTATGTGAGTAAAACATTTTTGTACTTTTCAAGACACAAAAAATATATTTTGAAAAATGTCTCTGTAGTTTTGTGTCCATACAATGTACGTCAATGGGGGCCAATTTGGTGATTTGGTTACCAACGTTCTTCAAAATATCTTCTTTTGTGTCCTTCATTCATTCTTGTGAATGCATAGATATTTTAACTGGTAAACAGGACAAATACAGTGCCCTCCACTATTATTGGCACCCTTGGTAAATATGAGCAAAGAAGGCTGTAAAAATAAATCTGCATCATTTTGATCTTTTATTTAAAAACATCTACAAAATGCCAACATTCCATTGAAGGAAAACAATTTGAAGTGG
Source organism: Triplophysa rosa (assembly GCF_024868665.1). Taxonomy (NCBI): domain Eukaryota; kingdom Metazoa; phylum Chordata; class Actinopteri; order Cypriniformes; family Nemacheilidae; genus Triplophysa; species Triplophysa rosa. The sequence continues at coordinate 24,765,023 of NC_079897.1, read as the reverse complement.
GGGGAATATCACATAGTAAAAAAATGTTTTTCTTCCATACATGTTGGCCACAATTATTGGCACCCTTGTATTTACTACACTCCTCATCCTCGATTTATGAGAAAAAACAGCTCTGAGTGTTTTCTTTTCAGTCTGATGAGGTTTGTGAACACATTGAGTCCATCGCTCCATAAAGAATTTCTCCAGATCCTTCAGATGTAGGTGCTCCCCTCTTCTTCAGTTCATATCACTCATTTTCTATAGGGTTCAGAACTGGGATGGCTGTGGATCTTGATTTTGTGTTCAGTGACCCATTTTGGTCAGTCATGACTGGACAACATCATGTTTCTAGTCACCTTGGTGTGCTCAGAAAATGTAAATATTAATGGGAATATACTTGGGAGATATTTTACTCGTAAGAATTTCTAGGGGTGCCAATAATTGTGGCCAGGGTGTATTAGAGAAAAACTTTTTTTCACAATGTGATATTCCCCCCACTTCAAACTGTTTTACTTGAATGAAATGTTGGAATTTTGTAGATGTTTTTAAATAAAAGATCAAAATGAGAAACGATGCGGATTTATTTTTACAGCCTTCTTTGCTCATATTTACCAAGGGTGCCAATATTAGTGGAGGGCACTGTATGTGCAAACATGATTTTATTGCAGCGCAAGATCTCTGTAATCTGGTACAGGTTAGATGGGAAAAAGAACAGACATGACTCAATTTTCTCATCATACAGTGAGTCAATGTCTGGTTCAGACGTGAACTGCAGTCCTTCCCTTCCTGCAGGTCTGTCCTTATATTCTCTTTCACATGTCTGTTATATTATTGACACTGTATTGGCAGCAGCGGGGCAGGAGTGATGGAGGATAATGTTCTGCGGAACAGAGTGTGCAGTTTTACAAGAGCTTCAGGTCGACCGCTGCTTGACCGCAGTAATGTATTTTACAATGAGATGAGGTGAAATGTGCACAACCGTATGACACAATCCAATAACTAACAAGTGCCATCAAGTCTGCGGCTGAATGATGACATGGCACATTATACAACAAACATGCATGCAATTCAAGCATTTTAAAGGTGCTTGGAGGTTTAAAGTTTTGGAGGATCGATTGACCAAAATGCAATATAATGGACATAACTATGTCTTCAGAGGTGTATAAAGACCTTACATAATGCGGCGTTATGTTTTTATTACATTAGAATGAGCTATTTCTATCTACATACACCGCGGGTCCCCTTGAATGGAATTCACCATGTTGTTTCTACAGTAGCCCTAAACGTGACATCTTAATGCTGTGTCAGCCTCCGTAGTGCTTCGCAAGGAAGGGGTGAGTGGTGGAGTGAGCCGTTGGTTGCAATTCGCAACCTCAACACTAGATGCCGCTAATTTTCATACACTCGACCTTACCAAATAACCAAACACTGATGCAATAAAATACAGTACAAGTGGTTAAATTATAAACAGCTACTATATCTTTCTCTAAATAGCATTTATCCCACAAAAAAAAGCTCCTCAATTAGCTTACGTAATATGAATGAAAAAGCAGGCAAAGAAAAGCTGCTTACTTCCTCAAAACCCAAACAACTCTTGCATTAGCATGTATCAACATGTGCACACAAGCGAAAGCAAACGTGACGAAAACCACAAAGTACAGTTGAATCCTGCCAGCTGGCAAAGCTGTGTGATATGTGATGCCCAGTCAGGCCTCACCTCAGCTGATGGCTAAAGGTGATTAGCAGCAACCTGACAGCCTCCACAAATCAGCTTGAGCATCAAACATTTACCACACAGAGTATTAATGTAATACTGCCTAACTTCTGGGGCCAGATTCACAAAACATTCTTAAGAAGAAAATTCTTAACTTGTTTTTTCTTAAATTCTAATTTAAGAAAAAAGTAAGGAATATTATGTACTCGCGAAAAAAAAAACTTCTTAAGACAGTTCTTAAAAATTTTCTCAAGATTGATCATAGGAAAAAAATGAAGAAGAATCAAAAGCCTCGAAACGAAAGCTGTCGTAAATATCATCTTAAAATTAAGATAGCCTCTTCAATCTCAAAAGGAAAGATGTTTAATAGATATATTTGGTTGTTTCACATGTGAAGTGTATTGTATTGAGCCAGAATCATAATTTTGACGTTTACATGCCATTAAGGAATATTTATTTTGATAAAATAATGATAAGCACTAGCTCCAATACTTCATGTGTTTTTACATTATTCTTGGACAAAGTGGCTAGGAACAGAGAGGGTCACAAGTATTATGCCGTAGTAACACACAAAAAGTATTACAATAAGTATGTATTTTTAACGCTTGCTAACATATTAGCTAACATACGATCGTCAATGCCATTTAACCGACACATGCTAATATAGAATGTGATGTGCTTGTTACACACATACAGTATATTGTATAGATAAACATATACAGTTACCACACGGGCAATCAAGTGTAATCATATTATTTTATTCTTACGACAAAAATTAAGATGTTAAGAAAACATTTGAGAACGTTTTAAGAAATGTTTGAGAATCGCACTTACGCACTTCCTATAATTCATCTTAAGAACAATCTTATATTTTGTCTTAAGAACAGTTTTGTGAATCCGGCCGGAACGTGAAAATTCTTTATGGGTCAATAATCAAATGCTCTTAAAAACCAATTTGTAAGTTAGCTTTTGGGACTTATGCTGCCTTTATGTGCTCTCGGAAATTTGATAATTCCCGCTTCTGATGTCATGATTCCGAGCTGGTTGTGTTCAGGTGCTTTGTTGTCGGAAAGAATGGAGGACGCCAGATTCATGCTTGCGTGTGTCTGGGGAAAATGTTATATGGTAAGTTTTCAACCATACATCCTACTGTATAGTTTAGTATAGTTATTCTGGAATATTGGTGAAATACATGCTATTTTCGCAGTGTATAAACATGCAGTATGCTTCAAATGGTTATTCATATACTGTATGTAAATATGTACTAATTCAACGACAAGACAAGGCAATGAAGCTGTTGCGGAAAAACGAATAAATCATATGTCACACCAGAAATCTTTCTCCCATCCACCATGTTGATTGTGTAAGGCCCACCCATCTCAGGAACTCGTGTATCGAAATGATTTCCCAACTTCCCAGTGGGAAACGCGACATCAGAGGGCGTTCATCCTCAGAAACTCATATTTCCGATAATTCCGAGAGCACGTGAAGGCAGCATTAGAACAGAGCTGATTTCTGGGAAAAAGTATCTGATTTCCCAAGAGATCCTATAATGGTTCCTCATGGATGGAAAGTAAGCTTGAATGGCGGGCACATCAGCTCAAGGTGATCAACCAGTGAACTAGTTCATGTTTTGTGCTTTGTGTCATATCTAGTCTACAGTTTTTGAGGGGTAAGCAGGAAATAAAGAGGACAAGAACAATTTTTGGACATAAATGAAAGGTAACACAAAGTAAATATTAAACTTTTGTTGCCCTACCCTGCTGAAACAAAAACCAATGGAAACCATCAAAAAAATTCTAATGGTTTCCATTAAAATACCATTTTGGACCATTAGCTTTTTTCTATTAAATCCATTACAAAATTCATTATTGTAGTGTGTTTAGGGCATTTTTCCAATAGGACTTAACATCCCACTGATAGAATCCATCAGATACCAGTAGACACCATGATAGCTTCTATTAAAACCAATACAATTGCGATTATACCCATTAAATCCAATACAAATTTGATTGATTTTTTCAGCTGAGTAAAAAAGAAGTGGCAGATATTCCTAGATAGCACCCACCTTTTTTGGGGCTACTACTCGATCTCGGAGTGGGTGTTGCAGAGGACTTTGAAATGGCGTCTGATCTTGTTGGGGTAGCAGATTTCTGCGTGGAGTCCATCTTTGTAGGTGTGCTGGCTTCAAGGCCCGATTCAGTTTTTGAGGGCGTCTTGACTTCGTCAGTGCTGGGTTCACTCATATCAGTCTCCGGAACGGCAGAGGGATCTGCAATAGAAAAAAACATTGTTACAAAGAGACAAAGACCAGTTCATCCTCATTCCAAAACTGTGGCAAACGCATGTTCACCTAACTTAATCAGCTGGATCTGTGATCACATAGAAGAGCCATACGCAGTTGAATGCCACAGAGATTTAATCCAGATTGACATGATCCATAACAGATGCTTTTGCAACAGCTTAGTGTCTTAAGACAACTTGAATATTGGTAGTTTGAAGAATTGCTCTGTAGACTAAAGTGTGGATGTGGATCTTGACGCCTCAACCACTTCAGGTGTCCTCTAAAGCATCGATTAAGCCGGTGATGGGAGGCTGGGTCTTCCAGTTTTATTTTCATACTCTCAAGTCAATGTAAGGCTTAATGTTAGCGTTAGATGGAGAATCTCAATAATAAATGAATACAGACTCTGTTCCTTTATAACCCACAATCTAAATATTGGGAAAGTTTCACACAGAAATAAAACCTGCCAGCATTTACTCACCCCACATCTTTTGAAACATATGAATTTCTTCCTTGCATAACACAGAAAATAAGTTGTTTACAGCAGAATGTCTATGGTCGCCCGGTTCTTTTAGTTTCAAGAAGTTTGAGAAATGTTTAGGCTTCAAGCCCATGATGATGTCAGCGCACACAGGGAGGAGGTCAGTCAGCTGATCGCCTAGTTTTACACTGATAAGAGAATGAACTGGGTTAGAGTCCGATTTGCTTTTCACAACAATAAAGAGTCGAGCTTCTCTAACGCAGATAGAAACAGATCCTACATGAGAGTACATGCTATAAACTGGACATCGGTTCAATGTAGCGCACATGAAAACATCCTGCTCCGACTCAAAGGAATCACCGTTATGTCTGCACTCCGCACCCTCACATTTCTATTCAGCTCCTATGAGGCAGAAGAGCCATCCCGACTAAAACAACACCAATGGTGGACTGTTTTTATGGCAAAAAGGTCAGGGTGCTACGGCACGGTCCACACGGAATGAGAAAAGTGTGAGTTTTAGCTTGACTAATATTTGAAAGTTCAATGCAAACTTTTGAAAATTGACAGGTATCAATTATGGGTCACACTTTTCTCTTTGCAAGCACTACAGAAAAAGGGGGAGACATAGTCCATTATTCAGAAGACATTTAAAAACTTTTTCTTAAAAAGTAAGAATCAGTTTGGGAGTGTGTCTATTTCACTGCCAAATCTGGCATAAGTTTCAGAATGAACCTTTTAAGCGTCTTTCGTCATTTACTCATCCTCACGTCAGTCCAAACACGTATGACTTTCTTTCTTCTGCAGAACACGAAAGAAGATATTTTGAAGAAAGGTTGGTAACCAAACAACATTGGACCCCAGTGACTTCCATTGTATGGACACAAAACCACCGAGACATTTCTCAAAATATCTTCTTTTGTTTCAAAGAGTCAACTACATGTTTTTGAATAACACGAGGGTGAATAAATGACGATAGAATTTTTATTTTTGGTGAACTGTCCCTTTAAACAACCTGAGGTATTCCTGAGGCACGTTTTGACTCCTCCAGGTCCCCACTGGCAATGCTGTCCAGAGACGACCTCTGTCATGCAATGCATTATATATGTTGAGCTGAAAATAGCATTACGACTCTAGACCTGAGGTTTTTTATGAGTTGTGCATTCCCGGGGAATATAACACACCACTCTCGTGCCATTCTGTGTGCCCGAGAACAACATCATGAACTTATTACAGCGACAATGTTCCTCAAGCAACCGGGAGTGTCATAATACATAAATATAACAATATATATTATTATAATACATGACTTTATTGTGAGCTCAGTTGTTTATAGTGGGTATCAAACCATCAACCTTTTTGATTTGCAACATAAACTTGAACAACTACAGCACACCAACACAGGATCCCTAAATTACACAAACATTAAAAAAGTAATAATATTATTATTATATAAAATAAAATTAGAACTAAAGCTCAATTAAAATGCACTATTTAATTTATATAAGCTTATATTTTTACATTCTCTACAGAATAAAACATTCTATTATATGTACAATAAACAGTGCAATTATGAACTGAACATTTATTTACTTAAAGGCACACAAATGCGTTTTCAGTAGGGCTGTCAAACGATTAATCGTGATAAATATAAATAATACATTTAAATATTTCCTAAATATATAGACAAGTATGTGTATGTTTTGTGTTTATAAATACAAAATTAATATGCACAGTACACATACATATTGTAACCACAAACCTTTATTCTGGATGCGATTAATCGCGATTAATCGTTTGAGAGCCCTAGTTTTTAGACATTTTTTTTAGAATTACTCATAAAAGAACATGTCAATGTGTTGTCCTAAAACAGGCAAAAACAGTTCAAAGCATTCTTGCCAAAAACACAGCATTAATTTGAGCTTGAGTAATGCTTTCTCAAAAATGGAAATGAGAGGGAACTGGGAGTCGGAAATGGAGGCAAGCAGTGACCGTTAAATCAAAGATGGGAAGAGGTGAGGTTGGAGGGGGACAACAGAAGAACCAGGGGGTTGAGAGAGAATGAATCTGCATCTCATTTGAGGCCAAATGAATTACCTCATCCTCCACCCCCCCGGCCCCTCACCCCGGATGGATGATGTAAGCAGGCAGGGTGCCTCTTATGGGGGAGTGTGAGGAAGAGGACCAGACTAACTGGAGGCTCAGAGTAAACAGCAGTTGCTGGGACATGGCCAGAAAGAGAGAGAGAGAGAGACTGTGCCTCAAGTTCTCTGATAGTCTAACTTTGTTATTGGATAGTTCACCAAAACATTTTACTCACCACCGAATAATCCCACACTTTTGTAACATTTTTGCGCAAAATGTAAATAGATTGTTAATGTTAACATCTTAATTCCCTCTTGATGTAAACAGACCTTGTTTAACTGCTATTTAAACAAATTCATTTTCAACACAATGATGTCTTGGCATTCAGAGAACACTTTCATTCATACACGCCATTGTCCCACTCAAACCACAACCACAATGAGATAAGATGAGTGTTTGTGGTTTGATCCCAGCAGAAGGTCTCAGGGGTCTGTGACCACAATGTGAAGATCTTTAGAGGAAGAGACCAGGTCTCTTATGTGGCAATTCTTCACACAGATGAAAGGCATAGATGAACCGAAGAGACGGATGCCATTCATAACTTTCAGTTCTGTCACTATCCCCTCCCCTGGGGACTCGTGCAATATGTTAAATATTCCAGACTTCTATCATTTGAGTAAACAAGAGGGCCTTTAAACCAACAACAGATTTTCTGGCATGCAACACAAATAAACTTATTAGATGTATTGAATTGTAAGTTGCAAGTTACACCACAATACATCTTAGCGAGTGTTAAATGCAATGAATACTCTGTCTTCATGATAAAAGATGTAATATTTATTTGCTTTGTGCTGTTTGTTTGTCAATTAAGTAAATATTGTGTAAAACAGATCATTTTATTTCATTTTATTTACCATCTTACTCTAGATACTAGATAGTAACGGCTATTGTAAATATCAAAGAACCAACACCTACTGTAATTTTAAAATGGTCAGAACTGTTCATATGACAATGCATACAAATCTGTAACCCTCAGGTTATGAAAACCAGGTTAACTTTAAGCCAGCATGTGCATGACGCAAACAATTTAAAATAGTCTGCAGATTTGTTAAATTGTGTGTTTTGCATTTCCAACCCCATCCAAGAACCCAGTGGATATCCCAGCAGCAAAAGCCAAATTATGGGTTCCACATGTAGACCCGACCTCAGAGTTGAAGCACGTACACATACTGTAAACTCACTCACACCATAACTGAAAGAACCCCAGCCAGGAATAAGACTAACAAATTAAAGGTAAAATCAAATAGACAGGAAATGAAAGCATGAGGCTTATAATAAGGCTTGAGGCACAAACTTGGTCAATTTTCAATATTTACTTAAGGATGCAACAACTGGATTGTGTTTATTTGCTAAACTGCTGTCTATCTAGCTAATGCAAGCAGTGTTTTTCTGGTTTAGTGGTCAAAAAATATAACAACTATGAAACATTGATTAAAGAGGCAGTACCTCAGACAGTTTCTGCATATCTCATGTTAATCTTGAGTACTTACAGAATAGTATCGTACCCTTCAAATATCTGTACAGTCTTTAGTATGATCGCATTTATAAAAGACAGATACAGCTGTACGATTATTTCCGAAAACATACGACGTGTGCGGGTGGGGAGGGCGGAACTAAGGCACGTGTGCACCCATTGCCAACAAAACAGACATTTGACTCAGTTTCACTTACCGCGTGCGGTTCATGTCCAGCATCTTTTAGTGCTGGGACCGCTCCATCTATCAGTTTCAAACCATCTCCAAATCCAACGTTTATATAACATCCATCATTGAAATGCCGTGATCAAACAAACACACCTCAACTTCTCTCACTATCGCAAGAGTAACGAGCTGCAGCTGCAGGCCCACGGCGCAGCCAATCTTGATGGCAAGCAGGTCTTCCTATCGCTCACCTGTTGATGCATGGGCGGGCTATTTCTTTCGCCTTGCCGTGGGCGTGCTTTCCGAGAGAACTGCCCAATAAGGGACTAAGAAAAGTTTTTCGTAACGGTAAATTTCTGAAAGCTATACGAACCTTGGGGGAGTGTATCAAGCACAGAAATACAACGGAATATGTCCAACTCATTTTTTGACAAGTTGACCATGTCAAGCATGAGAAGACAGCACGTTTAAGATTGTAAAGAAGTCAGAATGCATGAAACACCGTTGCACATCCCCTTTAAAGGTTGTTAGGTCAGCATTATTCTCTGTTGCCCATTCATGTAAGATTTGAGGTAAAATGCATCATCACTTAAGACATTTTTGTGTTGCATCAAGGCTTTGTAAAGTGAATAGTGTGAGAGTAAATAGAAGAGCCATGTTCTTTAGGTGGACACAGGTTAGCATCTGGCCTTATTCACCATATATAACAAAAAAACAAAACGCCAATAAAAATGGAAAAGAAATTACATTATAAACCTTGAATGTGATACATTTAAACTCAGATCAGTGACATTTGGTTGGGTCAGCCTTCTCTGACATTGCAGAACATATCAGCTTGACTGTCATAACTGTCTGTCTGCTTCATGATAGGATCTATTCTCTTCCAGTCATCTCATGATGAGAAACAACCTTTGACAACACATACAAGTGGAGTATGTTAAGACTAAAACTAGGATAACATCAAGACATCATAACACAAGATTCTCACTGCAAAACAAGGGTAAGAGAGTGACAAACAGGAAAGTCCCTGATTGCCTCCCAGACTTCCTGTATGTTAACCTTTGAACTTGACACCACCTACAAGATGGTATGACAATGAATGTAGCTCAGGTATTTAAAAAGCTCTGTCAGATTCTTTAGTGTGATTTTTAGAAAGATAGAAATACTCTGTACTAAAACCTGCGAGACATCATTGGGATGGCACTTGAAACAAATCCGATGATACGATGCTTCCGAGACATCTTGTTGTTTTGACCAACACATTTAAAGGAAGAATTGCAAATACGTTTTGCAGAAGAAGCAATCCCAAAAAGCATTGTGAGTTGGTAACATAGACAGCAAATCGGGTGTCTTCACAAGAAATGCTGCGTGCATTCAACAGACTGTCATTTGTAACTGCAGTTGCGGCATTACGCCACAGTGGAGGCGCTGTTTCGTTATCAGCACACTGAGGCGCTAAAAAGAGTTGCAGAACAAGAGCCAGCCTGTGTTTCATGGCTGTTTGTTTTGCATCCAAGTACGTTTAATTTCTTGAAATTTATTACATTAACATGACGTACATTATTGTAATGTCATGTTTAGCTGTGCAGTTGGATCGTTGAATCAGCGTATACTGTACACAGCGAGTTCGCCAGTATGAACGCACATTGCGTTCAGAGCGACTCGCACACGAATGACTCATTTGAACCGATTCATTTTAACTATTCAACTTTTCACTAGCGAATATAAGAGATCATTGAATCATTTAAAGTGAACCACAGAGAATGCAAGATGTGAATGAGCTTTGCTCATTTTAGTCATTTAGACTGGTTAATTCAGATAGCTATAGTGGGCTGAAAAGTTAGTTGAAAATGATAAAAAGCTTTATTTGATTAACAAACATTTCTGTTTGGTTGAATAAAAGTAATGTTTTATATAACTTAATAATTGTCATCTAATTGTATTAGAACTTTTAATATGTCAAAGTCACTTTGGTTAAGCTACTGAAAGGTACAGTAGGCCTACAAGATCAGGATGTCACCACCTCCGCCCCATTTTGAGCCAGGAAAAACCCTGTATGCAGTACGCTGTATCATATGAATCTTAAAACTCTGTCACTAATAAACTGTGTAATGATCCACCGATTGATATGCACAAGGTCTTTACATCGCTGAAATAAAACTCACTAAAATCTGGAACATGCAAAGAGATTAAGTTCAATTCATTATTAGGACACTGTTATGCATTGAAGTCTGTTCTGGCACAGCTCTAATGTAACACTGAAGGCTTTAAAGATAATCATTTTATTCACAGCACACATTTTTCTAGTGGTGGCAGTGGCACCAAACAGAACTGCGAAAAACACACTGGTTCTAAACAGCTTCCAACAAGACAAGCCTTGCTTTGATGAATTCTAAACATGATGATGATGGAAATGTTTTTGACGAAAGTCATATTTCAGCCCAGCTGAATGCCTTCATCCTAGTGAGGCGAGAATGCAAAAGTCAAGTGTGTCTGTCCTGCAAGTGCTTCTTGATTCAGGCCTGTGATTTACACCATCTGGGTGCTACACAGGAGACGTGATTCCATCTGTATGCTGGCATGAGCCCTGGAATCTTGTTACAGTTCCTTTCCTCTCTCGCTCTCTCCCTCTCTTGCTCGCTCAGGGCTGGGCGATATATATCGCGATTTTTAAATCGATTCTGTGTTTTATGCACAGCTCTTCCGTGAACTACGGCTCTTTGATCAGTAGGAAGTACTGCTCGGTCTAAAATTACTATGAGATTGTGTCGTTTATAACGTGCATTTGAAAAAGAAACACTTGTCAAACATCGTCACTATAAATATACTTTATTATCATTAAAATACCAGAACATTTTTGAAGAACAGCGATAGCATTTCCTGGAACTAATCGTTCTTCTTCCGTTTCCCATATTCAGAGTTTCTGCGCAAGAGCGCCCTCTGGCTTTCGGATGTGGCGGCATTGAACCGTAATTCATTGAAAAACTGAGAGCATAAGAATCGCACAATATATCGCCTAGGCCTATCTCTCTCTCTCTCTCTCTCTCTCTCTCTCGCTCTCTCTCGCTCTCTCTCTCTCCCTCGCTCTCGGCTGAACTGAAGACACACATTCACTAAGGAATGTTTAACATTCTTAGCACTCCGTGGCCACACCAGAAGACACACCACATTCTGTCAAATGATGGGCTGTAGTAAGCTAGCTCGAGCTTTGTCCCGTTTACAAACACGAACAATAAATTTTGTTCTAATAACATAAATGTTAAGCTTCTTCAAAATGTGTCAATTGGCAACTGCAGCCTACTTGTTATGCAAAGGAATAAGATTATCACCGCTACACAAAGGATTTAGCAAATCCTTTTTACATGCAAACGTTTGTATGAAATGTGAGAAGCAATACATTTAGTATTCAAATATTTTTGAGTGGTTGTAGAGATCGTCGAAATTAAATTAACTGGATTATCAAGCCTTTCTTTTATAAATGCATAAATGTAGGAGGCTTTCAAAATTTCTTCATATTTCCTTTTCGTTTCTGGGTCTGACAACATGAAACTCTTTAGTCTTCAGAGAGGATTCATTTCTTCAGAGACACACTTTCTAGGGCAGATGTGAAGCAGTGGAGAAAAGCATCGATTCCTCAGGCTGCTTCACTTATCATCACTGGTGTATAAAAGTGTGTCAGTAACGCTTGTGGTTTGGGTTCATAAATTTGGATCACTAGATTGTTTAATGCCAATTAAAGCCACTCCCCCAGGTGGGAATTTTTTTTGTACTGTTAGAAATAGCGTATTTAACCAATAAGTGTAACAAAATATAAAAATATTAGTTAAGTTAAAAATAAAACCATGCAAATAAAAAGCCACCAGCCTTTGGAATTTCCTCCCCCTCGATCATGACCCCGATGTGATTGTGTCACATTATTAGCAACCGCATTAGGTTAAGTGCAGCAAGTCAATTTACAGCACCATGTTAAACAGTCCCATGTGCAGTAAGATTATTTTTCAGGCTTCAAGTTTAGGATATTTATAGTTGTCGAAATGAAACATTGGTTAATATCGACCATAGACAACGCAGGGAGGCCAGCGGAGGAGGGCGGAGAAGCGCGGCAGTCAGAAATGCCATTGTCCTCAGGTACGAAAAGAGGCCGACGTTTGCATAACGAGTACATGTTTGTATACTTTAACCACCTCCGAGGATAGTGGGGGGTCTCGAGTCACTTTTATTTTGGGGGTTGCGGGCTGAAATGTTTGGGAACTAGGCTATCAGCACTCATTTAATGGTTATTTTGACAAAAGCATGATGCCAATTTGTTGCCCAAAACAGTGTGTCTTTAGAACTTGCAAGGTCTTGGTCTCCTGCCCAATGCTCAATGCTATCTTACAAAGCCATTAATGTTGTCATCCCCAAAATGGGGACATTTACGCAAGAGCACATTGGTTCAGTGTTTTGGAACTGAATGATTCTGTTTGACGGGTGTGACAGAGAGGTGTGTGTGTATGAATGTGTGTGGTAGGGGGTTGTTACATGTTACACAACAGAAACTGGCCCTATCAGTTATCACAGACTTTCTAAAGGAAATACGGATTTTAAATGGATATCCACTTACTAACAGCGGCCAACTTTTGAAAACACAAAGGTACTCATACCATCACGAACAATGCATGTTTAATATTTTATAGAAACCTCAACACAAACCCACTTGGAGAATAATCTAGAACCGTAGTCAACAGTGCTATCACGTCTAATAAAACATGAATGGACAACATTCCCACACTTCTTAACATAAAAACACTAATATGTTCTGAAGTAGTGATATGACAGGTATAGGCCATGTAATATACAGGAGTGGTAGGATTCCCTTAAGTCATTTTTTCCCCTTATTTTAAGTAAATAGTGTGTATAATTAAAACATCGTATTTGTATCATATATATTGAGCATTGTACTGCATTCTGCATTCTGTCTAGATTATATAAAAAAACACATACAACCTGACAATTATAAATTCACACTTGTTGCCATTTGATTTTATTGAACTTGTAAAAGCTAAACTAATGTGAAATGGCCGTTAAAGCAATAACTAATGCCTGTTTGAGGATGCAAATTCATTGAGCAAGATGAACCCTAAGGAATCGGCACAATGAAGACAGAATCTCAGGTTAGCAGAAGGGGATTAAAGTGAGAGAGCACCAAACAGTGCTGACGGCCGGGGGTGTAAAATGAAAGGCGGAGGGGAACCGAGCAGCACTCGTGCCTGAATGCAAATCTAAAGAAAAGAGAGATTAGAAGATGCTCTTCAAAATTCCTGACAAGGCAGAACTCCACAGAGCAGACATCATCCGACTGCAAACACCTCGGGTCCCATTCAGGACACACTATTAACAGTGAGGACTTCAACTCGCGTTGCATTTTTCTTACACAATAGAATAATGCGATCTTAAGTGTGTGCTAGCAAGCTTTGTGTCTTGTTTTGCCTAAAATGACAGGACAACCAAAAGTATTTAATCAGTCTTAAGCCACAAATGGGCCTCTTTGATGGATTAAACAGAAAGTTAATGTGTAACAGGGAACATTAGATGAGGTCCTTAATGTAAAGGATCCAAACACAAAAGTAGCATGTTGTTCGACTGTCTAAATAAAAACCTAACGCCATTGTAAGAGAAGACGATTTAGTGAGTGAGTCTTGCTCGTCATAGGGCATTCCTGTAACAATGTAGACTATTGAAAAGCACAAAACAAGTGTTTTAACCTAGTTTAAGAAAGATTTAAGATAATGCATCTCATAGATAGAAAAGTCATGCAGATAGGCGGTAATATTTGCAATGAATGACATTTGGTACACATATCATCACTTTCCAAATAACTATTGAGCCATCTGATTGAGTCATCAGCGCAAAATACGATTGCCGTCTGCCTTTATAACAGAATGAAGTTGCATACATATTATTCAGCGGAACATTGAACATGGGAATTGCCAGCCTGATCTCACGGAAATCGTAATTATTATACAAGGTGTCGAATTCGTATAGAGTTGTACGATTCTGCAAAAGTGTGTCCCATGTCACAACCAACTTTCCTCAACAAAAGTCCAAACCACAATACACAGACTAAAAAACACCACCTAGGCTTTAAATTCAGAAAGATCTCCATGCTTCTCATGCATAATTGCATGGTGCATTTTAAGTCAATGGATGTGCAGAGTCCAGTAGTAGTTAGTTAGCAATGAATGTAATTCATAGCTGAACCCTACAGAAATTAGATAAGGTATCATCTTGTGTGTGTTTCCTAAAGGGCTTAATGGTGTAATGAACAGTCAACAGCAGGTTTAAAAACAATCTGTGACGCCAACCTCAAAATGATGTTGTCATATTAAGAAAGATTCAAGATCAATCACTGGGATGAAAGCATCTATTCTATTCGTCTTTAATCCTCTTGTTCTTACAGGTTGCACAGAAATGGTCGACACAACAATCAAACGTCAGTTGTTATATGCAAGTCCATCAATACGCCGCAATCATCCACAAAGGACAGCAGAACATCACAGAGGTCCACGTGCCAACAAATATCTAAAGCATTGTCCATTCATCCTGAACTGATTGCGTAATTCCCGCGTGAATAACTCATGATTGTGTTTGAATCAAAACGTCACGCAAGGCCCCTATAACACGTCATACCCTGGACGCAATGACGCCATAACAACCTTAGCAATAATTTAATCATATTCGGTGGCATCGGTTAAAACAACTATTAGAATTTAGAGCTAAATGAACTGATATCGCCATTTTATATAAAACCCATTTAACAGCATTATTTCTACGTATTCTACATCCTGTCAAAGTTAACCTTGGATACAGCAATATTCCTTTTACAACGTTATATAATGAACGTATATTATTAAGCCGGAAGGTCTGGGGGTCTTATCTAGCAGATCTATTTTCACTAATCACATTAACGTGTGCACAGACCATAGATTGCTTGAAAATATAGCATGACTTACGTGCTTCAGAGGGTGTCAACTGATTTATTCCCAGCTGTGTGTCCGTTTCTTTGCCTTCCATTTGTTGTGTTAGATCACGCGGATTTTCCTCGCCAAACATGTATGCATTCCTCCAGTGAGACAGGGAAACTTTCCTTGATCGCTCCGGTTGTCCAAAGGCGCACGAGACTCATCCGTTTCCACAAAAATCCTCAAAACAATCAGTTGGAAGGATTTATTAAAACGTGATGGATGCACGTAGATCCCGAGATCAAAGCCCAACCACGAAATGTTATTTTTCTCCCAGCCTCATAAAGCGGGGAGGTTTCGTAAACTTTCTGCCACACAGCGGACGCGGTGGCTTCTGTCTACCGCTCTGAGGGCGACGGCGCGCTGCTCATTGTGATCTGAAGATCGGCCCAGCTCGGCCTCCGGTGTGGATCGTACCATTACGCCGGGTAGGGGTGGGCGCAGCATAAGAGCACTCCCGAATATCTAGCGGCGGTTAGATTGTGTTGTTTATATACAAAGCATTTTAGATTCATGTGTGCAAATGTACATTTTTGTCATTTTTGAGTAGGAATAGCTCGTAACCCTTTAAATATCCTTAACTGTTTTACCTTATGAACCTGCTTTGTATTAAAAGGGTACGCCTGTCTGCGTCTCCAAATTGTTAAAATAGTCAATTTGAATATTTAATTTTATTACAAATTTTGTTACAAAACCTAGTTTTGTTACAAATTATGCTACAGTAATGCTTTAATGGTTATTACGAGACATGAGTTATATCTTCTTCCTTTTAAGATCATTTTTCATAGTGCGTGTAACGCTAAATTTAAACCATTTAGTTTTCCAAACCAACGAAATAATGACAGTAATGACGATACCTTTACAAATAAAATCATAAAACTATGCTTATTTTACATGTTTAATAAAAACCAGGGTGGTGAACAGTCGGTAGTTTGCTGTTATGGGAATACCGCGTATTACACCTCGGATTTGGGATATTTCCAACCTCAAACGCGGAAAGAAGGTCTGTATTTAAACACATTGAAAGTATTTATTAACATTAAAAGAGCCCAGTTTCAGACATTATTTCCGTTTTGCTCACATTTATTGTATTTTTTATCTAAGATGTTGTCATACATTTATTGGATCATAATAAATTAGTTTACCTTTTAATCAAAATATAACCAAATACATCATATAGAGCAAAACAATGATAACAGAGAAAAATATGTTTTGCTGAATTCTATGCTGCTTGCCACCTGTAGAGTCCAGCTGGCACTTGCTCAAGAGGGGATAAGGGTGGAGGCTTCTGGAGGGGGGTTGGTGCTTTAGCGATATTGTGGGGTGCAAATGGCACGCTTGAGAGGGGACATCCCGTCCCCGAATAGACCTGTGGGGCTCCTTTGTGCAGCTGTTGGCCTGTGTTAGCACAAACCCCCAAGAGCCACCTGTCACTACTGCAACTGGACGGAGCGGTCGGGGGGGGATGTTGAACACTCTGAATGGATGATCTTAGCAGATCTCGAAGAACCTGCATCAAAATATATGTAATTTTTGATTATGTGAGAAAACGATGGAAGAGTGCCTTTATATCCCTGTAGCCCCTATCCAGACACATACTGTACATAAGGAATATTTATGCAAACCAAAAACAAGTCAGGGGTGTAATTGTTTTCTACACTAAGGGAGGAAAACATGAGATAAGGAAACTTTCAACAGATAAGTCTTTAAACTTCTTTTATGTGCGTTGGTGTGAATAAGTTTCCACACCCAAAGTGTTACTATGCACATAACCAGTAAACATCGATTCAGAACACGGACACAGATTTATGAAGCAAGAGAAATGATCAGAATATGTGCAATTTTGTCATCACACCCTTGAAGTACAAAGAAAAGAAAATGCAACAGTGTTCAAGATGACCATGATTATCCAGATGTCTTCGATTAAAAAGCAATTTGACAGCTGGCAGTTTGTTACATGCACCCTATTCTGGTCACATATTTAGATTTAGTTTAGACTCTGTAGTTAGTTATATATGCTTGGTGAGACTCATGTTCAATAGAGTCAGTTTGAAGAAGCCTGCCCATTGTCCCAAAGAACCCAGGGGTCAGCATCACTGCATGGTCAGGGTCATCACTGGCCCCTTAATGAAATCACAATAACAGGAATGTCCAGAATGCATCCACTCACTGTTGCAATCTATCACTAAGTATGTTTCCATGTAAGGATTGTGGTGTCAACATGTTTGTCTACAACATCTTGTTTCATAACGTTAATGTTAACCAGACCAAATTCAATGCAATAATGTTTAGCAGTTCCTTGAATCTCACAGTTCACAAGCTCAGCTGCGATTCTTTGTATCGCAACATATCATATTATGGTTTTGGCTGGCTGTACCTTAAATCTTTAAGTGAGACAAGAAACAAAGGATCCAGTGGTCCCTAATGGTTGTTAATGTTATAGGTATCTTCTCCTAACAAACCTAGTTTGTATTGACACGCTGTGTCCACTCAAGGTACCTGCCCAGTAGCATACCACCGCTTTCAGAGACCAGTGTCGGAATTTTAACCACCGTAAATAATGACTGAAGGAAGCATACATTGTTCTTAGACAAATAGAAATATGGAAATACAATAAAAGAAGTCCTCCAGTGAAGTCCCTGCCCAAGGTATAGTCGGGCAAAAACAAGCAAGCCCTCTTATACACTTATTGTCCTTTGTACGTTGTGACGTCTCATTTTGGAGGTTTGAACATTTTTGTCCCATCAACAATTGAAAGACGTCTACTAAAATAAGTTTACTTTTACAGAATTACTTCATAGGGATGTAACAGAGATATGGTATATGTGTGTGTGCATGTGTGAGTTTTAATGAAAGCTTTGCAAAGAGGAAAATGGCCCATAATTGTTTACGCTCGTTTTTTCTAAATTCCATCATAAAATCTTATATTTTCCAAAACTTTGTCTTCTGGGTTTCTCAGTATCCATAAGCCATGATATGACCCCTCCACTGTAACTCCTTGTGGGCCTCGAGCCCCCCGTTTTGCCCCTTTACACCTTTAAATTCAGTCCCACCCCCTAATGACCTACCCAAAGTACCGCCCATAGACCCTTTCATTACCATGACAAACATTGTACTTACTGGCGAGAGAGAGAATAAAATAGAAACAGTGCGTAAATGACCCTTTGTGACCCTATTTAAGTCCCCACTGATCCATTTAAAAGCTTAAATTCCTCTTTAAAATGTCTTCGCCTGTTGGCTCAGTAAAAACTAAAACTAAAAGCTTTATTGCATGCAGGACTGCTTCTGGAAGTGTTGAACAATGTAAGATCCATGCCGTGGAACATTTATAACGCAGATGCAAAATTGAGCCTGCTGCATTAAATATAGCTGAACTGTGAAGCTAAAAACGGGCAGTGATAGACCACACTTCATGCTTGAGTTGCAGGAGAAGACTAAGATAAGACACGGTGAAAAGGTCAAATAACTATCATTGCTGCTTCACCACACAAACACACACAATAAGTCATGCAGCTGTTCAGGCACGCATAGGCATTATCATTGACGCAAACATACAGCAGCAAACACAAATTCAATGGACAATGCTGTCTGAAGTTCAAAACGTCTCTGGATCTGCTGAAGATGTGACTTGGCGGTAATTTCACACTTATTTTCTCACAAGTTCTGACACGGGCTGCGGAACTCATAATGTGGGCAGCACAAGTTTGAATGTCACTTGTCATTTCCTGATCCCCCTCCCTATTATTTCCTGTAATCAATCTTCTGTGCAATAATAAAAAAAATTGCTGAAGCTCTTCCAGGATTCATCATATACAGCTGCGGAAAAAAAAAGAGAATTGATTCAGCATTTGATGTATTTTGGCAATTCCAGTCCAGTGTCTCTTGAATTTCAATCAAATCAATGCTCAGGAGTGACATAAAGTCATCCATCAGCAATGTGAAAGACTGACAGCATGACAAGACACATGAAAACTGTGATCAAAATTTAGGTTATCACATAAAAAACATTTTTTTAACTTTTCTTAAATACATGTAAAAATATTACTGTTACTTAAAGTGATTATGAACTTCTGAAATTATGAAAACTCTTTCTGTTATTGTGACCTGTTTCTTCAGATTTCATTTTCTGCAAATAAATGCAAATACTTTTATTTTAATTTTGGGAGAAATATTGTAGTAGTTCACAAAATAAAACAAAAATAGTAGTTCAGAAAAACTGAAAACGGCTCAGTTTTTCACGCGGTTGTATTGTCATGTCAAGGGTCCAAAGCTTTAGCTGTTATTTTTTCATTCACTAAATGTCTTTCCTCACATAATGTAGACCATAAAACTGTATTATAAAACTTGAAGCTGTAGAACAGTGATAAGGGAGATGTATTGGAGCTTTGAGATGGTGGAAAAAATCTCATTGATGAAGAAGAGTAACATCCTCTGCAGGCTCTGAATAGAGCTGCTCAGAAATCCTTATTATTCCATTTTTAACAGATCCCATGCACCACTAGCTTGCACAAGGGAAAAAAGAGAGGTTTTAACAGTGAGAGCTAAAAACAAACAGTGAATTAAAAAAGACTGGCCATGAATGAGAAGAAAATACAAAGCAAACAATCTCTGGTACCACTGTTCCATGAACTGTTGAGAGCTTTGAATCGCAACCAGATTTCAAGGACAAAGCTTTGCTCTGCTAGCCTTTCAACTTGCCAAGTCATTAAATAGCAATTTTCCAGTGATGTAAAATCAATTAAAGCAAAACTGTGAAATTAGACAAACTTGTTCACAGCATTTGGGAAATTTCTTGCTCTTTTCTGGTTGGAACGGAAAATTTGGGGCCATGGGACATCGAATCACATTTTAATCTTAGTTGAATGAAGTGATATAAGGCTGTTTGACAGAAAACAGACTAAATGCCGTAGAAACTCTCACTGAATAATTAAGACTGGAACTCAATATATTAATGCTCCAAAAAGTACATCAATTTAAGTAGAACAAATTCAGCCAGTTATTAAATGACTTTTAAAGAGAAACATCACATTTATGAAAGAAAATGATTCATATTTTGGGTTACTTATAGCGATATTTTGACGGTTTACGAAACCAAAGCAAGCTCATATTACTGCAAATTTCCAATTTAGCGGCCTGTTGGAAACTTCAAATCTCATTTGTTCTTGTGTCTTGTGACTAGCTTAAATATTCTCACGTTTCTCCTAAAATGGGAGAAATTCAATTTCACATTAGCTGGAAAAGCGACTATTGGTAGGAACCACTCATGCTTTGGGTCATTATAACAAAGCCCTGACCTGCACGTCATCGGTAAGTGCATGTCAACGCCCAGATGATCAGCATGATCCCCCCACAAGAGCCAGAGGACTGTGATGTATTGTAAAAAAAATGATTTAATGACCTCAATATTTGTTAAATAAATAGAGAAGCCTAACCCGATGATTAGATCATTTCCTTTGGGACAAAGTGAATGCATCATTTTTCACGCTTTCACGATTCAAAAGTTGATCATTTCTATCATAAATCTGTATATAGGGAGAGACAGAAACATTTACGTGTGATCCTTAACTCAGAAACGGGGTAATAGTATGATGTAATGGCTGTTGCTATGGTAACATCAACAGTTTAAAAACACAAGGAAGCATGGATGGAATTTTTAGATTAGCTTCAGTGCATGGCATCACTTCTTCCAAACAGGCCTTTGAACCACCCACCTTCCACACATGTACACACACACTGTTCCTTTGCATCTGCCAGTACAGGAGAAGTCAAATCAGTGTACACTGAGAATGTCAGTAACACCAGTGAGATTCTTCACACCCGGAAAAAGATGATACTGTGCCTTGTCGGAGGATGTTTTGCACTGAGGTTCTGAAGAATTTGAGACTCGTCATCTCTCATAAAATGACATATTTGCCTACAAACTTAGCATCTCATTAGCTTTTGTACACTTAACATGTACAATAATAAAAACAGCATATCTTGAAAATTAAGATGAAAAAATTGAATTATTTATGGGCCCAGATGCATATTGTGGAGGCAAACAAAGCACATTTTAACAAGACTTTCAAATAGACTTAAGTAAAGAACAAAGTAAATATGTAATACAATGACTCGGTGTGCTTAATTCTGCATAAAGTATTACAAAAAACTACAAAGCAAAAATGTAATGACTATATTAAAACATTTATTTCTAAGATAAATTATTATATCGTAGTTTCATTTGTATTTTGTAAGTTGTTTTGCTGTTTGTACAGTTTCAAGCTAAAGCTGTCAGTATAAGATTTCAAAATTCATAAATACAAATACAGATTCTTTGTACCTTAATACATATAGTACACACAACTTAACACCCTGCACATATGCAACATTTTCAGAAAAGAAATGGTAACATGAAGGTTTCACAGAAAAGAGTTCTCAAACATAAAGAAATTAAATCATAAGAATTTCACATTAAAGTTATCTTCCTTTTGGAAATTGTTGTCTTTTATCTAGTGTCATGTCACAAGACACCAAAACAATGCCAAATAAAAAGGCACTTACTCTATACATTGCAAACTCACTGAGCTCATAGTATCCAAAAAAACTTTGGGTCATGTGTGTTAAAGAACGCTTTCTTCACTGTCCTCTTGGACCGGTCTGAGCTGAGACTTCCTCTGTTTGGAAATGGCAGCCCACAAGCGACACAGCATGGCACCTCTGAACAAACACACACGAACATACAGATGTTACACCACATACGTGTGCTATCTTCATGATGTCTACACTTATTACTTACTTGATGCCGCAGTAGTGCAGATCATCTCTGCAGGTCAGATGGACGAGATCCTCCAAGGTGAAGTCATGGAAAACAAGCTTAAACAAAGAAAAGATTACAATTCAACACAGGTATATTGTTCTTTAAGTAATATATCTTAAAGGAATAATTCCCCGAAAATGAAACGTATGTAAATGACTTCCTTCTTCGGTTGAACGCAAACAAATGATTTTATATTCAAATGTCAAGTTCTTATACATGACTCAAAATGGTGAAGCACCAAAAAGCAGGTCATCATTTTAATACATTTCTTAAAAATAAATATGTTTGGGAGGGAAAACTATTAATATCTTAAGCTTATTTAGCAAAAGCGAAACCAAAACAGGTGCATATTAGCGCTAAATTCAAATGGTGGCACATTGGTAACTTCAAATCTCATTGGTTCTCGTGTCTCGTGAATAATTGTCATGCGATATTTCATCACGAAACACACAGCAAAGGAAGTCATTTACATCTGGGATGACATGCGGGTGAGTTAAACATAAAAGAATTAGCATCTTTGGGGTGAACTATTTATTTAAACAGTAGAATAAAAGCAGGGTGAATTCAGATCAACCTAGATTTATTTATTTTCTGAACCTGATATATCTTCCTCCATTTGCAATGAAGTTCCACTCACAATTTCAATTGTTTTCTCATCCACCGGGATGCTTCTCAACCAGCGCACCATAGTGTTGTTCTGGGCATTGTGGGATGTTTTTTTATCTGTGGAAAAGAATGAACATGCACATTGTCAACATGTCTGAATTACATGCAAACTGATACTAATATGATTTATCAGTATGTGAATTTCTTCCCAGTGAAATGCCATTACTTTACTGCAAAATGATTCATAACGAAAAGTACGGGGCAGTGTTTCTGAATCATTTGATCCGCCTGCCATCAGCAGAACAATAAGATTATTTATTATACAAATACACAGGGTGAAAACACAAGGCCTGAGGGTGAGGCTTAAACTTGGGACAGTCGAGGTTGGGTAACAGTTAGGCGGATGATGACAGGACACATCCTCCAAAAGTATCAAGACTACTGACAGAGCTGAAGACATGCAGTGGCATGTGGAGCTGACGTGAGAATTTCACACGCATCGTTCTTTGGCCACACATTTTTAACTCCTCATACCGAGGTAGCGGTTCACTGATATTTGCTCAAGTTTAACGAATAAGATGTCAAGAAGAAACTTAGAAGAAAGGGAGTGACCTGTAGTCGCAGGGCATGCCTTGACCTCCAGGGTGTTGATGTGCATTTGTTTGGACTGAAGTGAGTTCCTGAGAAGTTCCTGGAATTCCCTCTCCTTCTCGTTCAGCTGAATCAGCAACCTGAAACACAGCATGAAAGCTTTCAAACGGCTTGAAATCGATGTGGTGTATCGTGTACTAGCCTCAGACGTCACGGACTGTTAGCTGAACATCTCATGCATATGGCACACACAATTTTTCTTGATCTCATTGGTTGGTTTTTGAGAGATGTGTATTTCTTTCCTCCATTTTCACACCCTTGAACACGACGCTAAACAAAACAAACTGCGACTGGTTGCTTTACATGTCAGTCAAATAGCCTCTTGGACAGTCTAGACTTGTCTATGCTTTCCTGTAGCTCAGTGGTTAGAGCATGGCGCTAACAACGCCAAGGTCATGGGTTCGTATTTGTAATAAAAAAGCAAAAAGCCCAAACATTTCAAGTGTGTACCTCCTGGACTCTTCTCGGAGTTCAGAGAGCTCCTTCGCGAGTGAAGAGCGACTGGGGAGGAGATCGCTGGCCAGATCTTCGTCGCTCTCTTTAGACTTCTGAGGGATTTCTAATTCCCCATTGATCTTCACGACAGGAATGAGAGTTTCTTCCGGAGCAGTCTCCTCGGGAAGCTCGGAATCTGGCGAGCCCTCTTCAAATGAAGACTGCAGCTGAAGTTTGAGCTCTGAGAAACACATTTTGGGAAACTGCTGTGAATAACTATTGATTGAACAGGCCCATTGTACTTTCAACAGGTGTACTTTTCATACCTGGGAGCAGAACTGTAATGGCATCCTGTACAGCCTGTCTCAACAGGTTGTCCAAGGCAAACATCCAATGAGGTTTAATCTGCTGTGTGCGCAGAACCTTCTTCACCTACACACATAAATAGGACTTCCAGGTGAACTTCACTTTAACATCAAATTAATATTTTCAGAGAAAACATTTATCGCGAAAAGAGAAACAAAGCACAACCTGTGCACAGTTTGTTATAATAACCATCAAGATAACCTATTTAATAACATTTATTTAATTCATTTATTTTGGTTTTACTAATGCTACTAATAGCAATAAAAATGTGATTATAAAAATCACAAAGTCATTTACTAACACCAATAATGACAACAAACTGAAAGTAAAGCACATACTGCATCCTGAAAGCTAAAGAGCGCCGCCTGCAGGCTGCTGAGGGGCACAGCGTCATTCATCAGGGTGGAGCGCAACTTTAGGAGGCTATTAGTCAGGTGTCTTCTGTCTGGGGAGCGGATGTTCTCTCCCAGGCAGCCAATCAGCTCACTGATGTGCTCTGAGGTGATAAAGTGCACCTCCGTCTGGAAGATAGGAAAAATGATAAGCATGTTATCAAACGTTCAGACCTTCGAGAAGGAACGCTGGCGGTTTGGCTGCATTCCACATAAAACATTCAGATATTTCCAAGAAATGGTGACATAGCAGTGTTTGTGTTTACCTGAGGAAGCGTTTCCTGAACGGTTTCAACTACGTGGTCGATGTACTCGGTAAGAATTCTGTGTAACTTGTCTCTCCTTTCGCTGTCCTTTCTCAACATGAACAGACCTAGATTTTCTCCGGAACCCGAAGGGCTTGTAGTCATGTCTCCTTGAGGCTCATCTGGTACCCTTCCAGGAGGAAATGCATATGCAGACAAATACCCAAACAAATGCAATAAGATACATTTGTCAGTAAGATAAAGAGCGTTTATAAATCTACATTTTGAAGCATTTACTTACGCCAAGAAGCTGCCAGAGCTGGGAGGACTTGCAGCGATGTCATTTCCTTTGAGAGCGCGTGTGGTCCTCCTTAGATCAAAAGAGCTGGACAATTCAATGTGGTCGACGACTGCGTTTTCCACATGGACAGCGATGGGAACAGACATGCTCCTGTGAAAGTCTCCTGCAAACAAATCCAAACACATGCACAGTTTAATTTTAAACGCCCAATGGCCCTCAATACATGTGCGTCGGCTCCAATGGCATCTATGCGAGAAAGATACTGAAATAAATGTGTTAGTAAACAGGTCAGATTTAAAGGAATAATTCTCCCAAAAATACAAATTCCGTCATCATTTACTCACCCTCTTGTCATTTCAAACCCGTATGACTTCCTTCTTTCCACAGAACACAGAAGAAGATAGTTTGAAGAATGTTGTTAACTGGCCCCCATTCACTTGCATAGTTTTGTGTCCATACAATAGAAGTGAATGGGTGCCAGTGATGGTCGGTTACCAACTTTCTTCAAAATATCTTCTGTTGTGTTCTGCTGAAGAAAGAAAGCAATATTTTTTTATATTTTTGGATGTACTGTTCCTTTCATATCTTCTTGTAGATGACGGTCTACAGACCACGTTTCATTGGCTCACCTGGAGGTTCTTTCAGGACGTTCTCTGTCTGAGGTTTTGCTCTTTTTCTTGGGATGCCCTTCAGAAAGCTGTTCTTGGAAAGCTCTGAGGCTGTGGCTCTCTTATCTGGGTCGGGTTCAAAGCAGCACATGATGAGACCCTTAGCCTCCTCTGACATGCACTCTGGCACCGTGGGGTGGATCTTAAACATGCCCACCTGCGAGGTCAAATTTTCAGGCAAACAGGGTGTGATTTCCTTTCCATAAGTGCAGTCATATATATATTGTGATAAATATATCACTAAAAAATGAGTCTAAAACAACACTCAGCACCTTAAACATGGCTGCCTGAGGACTCCCCAGTTCATGAAAGGGTGGTTTCCCCGTGGCCATTTCTATGATGGTGCAGCCCAGAGACCAGATATCAGCCGGTTTCCCGTACCCACGAGGCCCCTGGTCAATGATCTCTGGAGCCATATACTGCAGAGTGCCTGAGGTCAAATGAATCGGGAGGAGTTTGTAAAGCAAACACACAAGTGTACATACTGTAACACGAGAACTATTCACTACAGGACTCGGCTTACCTGTAAACGTCTCTGTACAAGGATTGATTCCTGCTAATCTCTTTGAGGTGCCAAAATCGGATATCTTGAGCACGCCGCTGTACGTATTTATCAAAACATTGTCCCCCTGGAGACATGAAAATCAATACCATGAGATGAAATATGAAGACGGAATTCTGATGTTGATACATTCCTGGCGCTGTAATGTTTTTTTGCCTTGATATCCCTGTGGACGATCTGATTATCGTGAAGATATTTCAGCCCCTCCAGAATCTGTTTGGTGTAGAAGACAACGGTTGCTTCATTATCTTTAAGAGGTCCCCACTTTGATCTTAACAGAGATGACAAGCTTCCTGTTGGGAAAAAGCAAGTCAATACTTGTTTTGTTACTGTTGAAGAATTATACAATTGCCTTAAAGTCGCAGTGACATTAAAATTGACAATTCCTATTTTTTTATAAAATATTGCGGCATTTATTGTAAATAGCTTATCAGTATAGGTCATTCTCTTTTAAAAATTCATGTGCCCTCATAATCTTCAGTTAAAATCTGAAAACGCACGTTCGACCTTTTGTGACTATCCATCTCAAATGACGTAAGTTAGACGGCTTGGGCGGAGCATCCATTAACTCCTCCCCTTCAACTGTCAGTCTGCTGACAGTTCCACTTCAAAATGAAACGGCTGTTTTTATAAAGCCAATCAAATTGCAGTGAAAAAACAAGCCACGCCTACTATTTTGACAGAATTCGAAATTCTGTTTTGTTCGGAAATGCGTCAGAATATGGAAGTAATAACGATCGCAACTTCCGGTTCACAGGGACTTTAATCATAAGTTATAATGTGTGACAAAGTGATAACTAAAAAATGTCTCACAAATAACATATTTCACCACAAATCAAAAAAATAGAAAATTATATTTTGCATAAAGAAACCATTTTAAAGCAACATCTTTACTTCCATAAAAGTAAGCTTTATTTTCTATATGCAAAATATAAATTATGTCATTTTTCTTTGATTTTGAAGTAAAATATGACCTTGGAATTTTTTGACAGCTGTTAACAAAAAATAATCCTTAGAACCAATTATTCATTTAAGATTTGGCACAGCAATTTTGTTTTTATAACTTGTATTGTGAGTGGACAACAAACATGGAACATCAATAAGAAGTGTTTGAGTCTCTAATATTATTCATAATATTTTGAGCAAATATTTGCTGGTAAATGTAATATATAAGCTCCCAAGCTCATTTTTACAAGACATAAATATTTCTTATAATAAAAGACCAAAGTCTGTAGACCAGAGTTTTGCTTTGAGTATCTCATTTTCAGCTTTGCCCATGTCCTTGCCCTAAAAGGGGTGTGGTCTTGAGTTCAGTATAGCACATTTTCTTTACACGCCCAGCTAGAGATCTTCCCCCACGCATACATCACACACAACACACCCTTCCTGAGAACCAACAATTTCTCAACAGACTTTGCAAAATCAATATTCCTCCCCTTCGTCAAAGAGCAACAGTTAAAGATTAAGTTGGAGAACAATGAGAAAGCATACCTCCAGGAACCTCCTCCATGAAGATCTTGATAAAACCGTCTTCACTAACTGAGCCCAGGTACTGAACAATATTCCTGTGCTTCAGCCTCTTATGTAGAGCGATCTCCTCGTGGAGCGGCTGAGAGTAGCTACAAGCAAGAAGAGAAAACTTTCTTTACGAAGACCATCAATGACACGCAATAACACATATCATAAACAACACAGTATACATACATATCCTAGACAGAGACCAAAATGAGACCAAGTAGACATTATGATTATCTAACTTTATGGGATACTTGGATGACGTGGAGATTATTCAAACAAGAATTACTCTTACAAACATCAATGAATTCTAGGGATCCTTGAACATTATCCAAATGGACAAAAAGAACTAGATTGAGGTCACACATTTTATAAAAAGATAAAATACAAAAATATTTTATTTCTTAAAGGGATGGTTCACACAGAAATTAAAATTCTGTCATCATTTACTCGCCTTCGAGTAATTCTGTATACATTTCTTTGTTCTGATGAACACAGAGAAAGATATTTGGAAGAATGTTTATAACCAGACAGATTTTGCCCCCTATTGACTTCCACAGTAGGAAAAAATACAATGGTAGTCAAAAGTGCCCCAGAACCTACATTCTTCAAAATGTCTTCTTTTGTATACAACAGAACACAAAAAATTTAAGTAATTTTTCCTACTATGGGAGTCAATTGTGGGCAAGATCTGTTTGGTTATAAGCATTCTTCCAAATATCTTTCTCTGTGTTCATCAGAACAAAGATATATAAACAGATTTGGAACGACTCGAAGGTGAGTAAATGATGACAGAACTTTCATTTTTGGGTGAACTATCCCTTTAAGATTAAGATACAATGGAAATTAAGTGTTTACGTGCCAAGAGTCTTTCTTTAGCTTTCTAAGTTTTTCAAGTTCTAAAAGGTCCTGTATGTTTTCATAGTACAAAACGACAAACACTTTTCAACTTATCCTAAAAGGAAAATTTAAATGATATGACCACTTTAAAAAAAATCTGACAGCTAGACTGATTAATAAAGGAGATTTTAAATCAACCGTCCAACCAGAAATACTGGCGCTATATGGAAAAATGTGTTCATACATGCTGTCTTTTTCTGGGATCTCTTTGATGGCGATGCGCACTTGATTGCTGAGATCTCGACCAGCGTACACCACCCCATAGGTTCCTTTTCCCAGCACCACTTTGTCTCCATTCACATTTCTCTCATACATGTACTGCAAAAGATGGAGAAAATACAACTGTATTGTAATCGCATAGATCGAGAACACTCATTATATAATGCAATATATTAGCCAAACATATATTCAATGTAACTATTCTATTTAGAGAGCTTGTGTGCCCCAAGTGACCCAAAAATAAAATTCTTTGCTGCAGCTTAAGCAAGAACTAAAAATTTAGCAATGATTAACTAACCTTAACCCTGAGTTAAAAGGACACGGCATGCCAAGTATTTTTTAAAAGCACAGCTGAACACAGTTTGGTCATAAGAAGCATTCAATTGCAGTATGCTACATAAGCACTAAACTGGCAGTAAGGGCACGGAACAGCAGCAGGAAATGAGTGGAGTTATGACAATACTAAAGATAGTAAAAGGGGAAGCAAACGGGCAGACAAAGCAGTTGCATTATGGTAGTACAAGTCATGTAAAACTTCTATGTTCACAACTTGGCATGACTCAACTCTTTAGCCAAAGATTTCAATGCAACGCTTCCAGAGCAATGCTTTGAATGAGCCATAGAGTTAAGCTTAAGTTATAGTCATGCGTAGGACCTACGCCGTAACCTACGGCGTAGCCTACGTACGTAGACGACGCCGTCGTGAACATTTATGGTTCTGCGTTGAGAGTATGCGTCGTACTGCAATTACACCGCCGAAACGCTAGTTGGCTCTTTGTGTTTTCACGGGTTTGCTCTTCTTCGCCGATGTTTTGTGTGTATGCTAGTGTTTGCAAGCGATGGAAGCTGATCGCATCTTAACGGAGTTGGAGCTGATCGAAGTAGAAAAACTGTTACTTTTAATTAAATCACTTCAACAAAAAGCTAGAAACCAGAGATGTCGATGCTCGCCATGTTGTTCTTTTGTGGACTCTGAACTTGCCGGAAGAAGACGCCAGAGAAGAAGACGCCAGAAATGCGTAGAAGGATGTACGATGCTGCCAAACCGACCAATCACAGCGCTTGCGGTCTGCGTAGGGTCCGCGTTGAGTTGACGCGTTGTTACATTTTTGGAGAGGTGCTCATCAGGCTACGGCGTCGGGTACGCACAGGGTACGCAGCTCTGCGTAGGCTACGCCGTAGGTCCTACGCAGAACCATAATTTGGCCATTACAGTGTTAATTATTTTTAAGGCAACAATCAATGGATTTTTTTGTTGTTGTCTGTGCACATTGTGCTAAGCAGTGTTGGGCAAGTTACTCTGAAAAGTAATGAATTACTAGTTACTAATTACATATTCAATAGTGTAATTAGATTACTGTACAAATGACTCTCTCCAAAAAGTATTTAATTACTTATTACTAATTACTTTCTACAGTATATCCTACATCAACCTCGATTAGTTAAGTGATTCAAGGATAGACATCTTTTAATTCATTCAAATAAATACTATAAAACTAAATAAAGCAGTATTATTAACTGACCAAAGTATTACAAATGTGAGAGTTATACATTAAAGCACAGATTTTAAAGTTAGACTTTTAATTTTGATGTCAATTCCACTATTGCACACACATATATTACACAGAGTATTTAGTTTAATTACATCAGAAGTAACTGTAATTAAATTACAGAAAAAATAGAGTAATCCCTTACTTTACTTTTCAAAGGAAAAGTAATTAAATTACAGTAACTAATTACTTAGTAACTAGTTACACCCAACACTGGTGCTAAGATAGAAAATATTTTATATGAACTTTTTTTAGCTTCGAGTTAATTATACGGTTATTGAGCCTGTACACATAGTGAGGACAATCAAGTTGATTTTTGTCTACCTCTAAAACTCCTTCAGCACTACTGAGATGACTGGAATCTTCCACTGGAGATTCGGTTTGATGCAACAGGGAATTCACCAGATCACAAAACCTGAAAAGTGACAAATTATAGGTGCATATAATCATTTGGAAAGCTGTTTCCATGTGACGCATGATATTTCAGCAAAGCGTTTGGTTATCATCGCCATCTTATCATAACACTTCATTCTTTTGCCATTACACAATCACTCATGTTTAGTTTATTATTTATTTCTAGGTTGTTTTTGGCACAGTGTCTGTGGGAGGAGTTCAGCTCACCCTTTACAATGAAGATCACTGGGAAAGTACAACTGGAAGTCGTCGGAATTATACAGGACGTACAGGAAGCAGCTACGTTCATCGAACTTTGAGATGCTGCAAGAGTGTAATTATGAGAGAATAACAGTGATTCATCATTTATCATTTGTACTGCCATGAAAATATTACACAAAACGTGTCACAGCTCTTTCACACTTGGATCGATCCAAATGCAATTCATTAAAATGTGATTGACAAATGCAAGGCGTTGCAAAATCCTGGAAGTTTTTAGTGTAGTTAAAGATCCAACTGATAAAACAGAGCTTCAATGCCATGGAAAGTGCAAACTTCGATGAAACTTTCATGTGCCGAATTATACAAATAAGATGCTTCCGAGTGGAAACGTTGTGCAATCTCTCTTTTATTTGTAAATAAATCAACCTAAATTTCCATCTAATTTTAATATCACATACTACAAAGCAGCATGTCCTTAGAACTGGAACAAACTCTAAACAAGCTGTCCGCTACCCTAAGGGCTAGATACAAAGATCACAAAAAAATGACCTAGAGCTTAAAAAGCTGGAAAGGAGGTAACGGGCGTCAACTAGACCAAGCAAAGTGGTTAAAAAAAGTTTCTAAAAAAAGACCTATTCAGAGAAAATCTGTGGTCAAAACAGAGCAGCCCTACCGGGGGATATAAACTGCTGCATGAACTCTAAAGGTTCTTTCTGTTCGCATGGAATGGACATTTTTTTGGAAACCATTCCCAAAAGCATACAGTACCTTACTCCACGAATAGCAGATGCTGGGAAAGTCCACTCATGAAGACCCTTCTGGGAAAGCCAAAGAAAGCACATTACACTCCCACAAACATGTGCACAGCAAAGAATTACAGTACATAGCATACGGCAGCCAGCAAGTCTCTCATACTCCCTTTCACAATATCGTGCGTAACAAAACAATGCGACGAAACTGCAGCCAACACAATTAGTGCTGAATGCAGTGTGTGTGTGTGTTTGTGTGGGCTGTCCTGGTACAGAAATCCCAATAATCTTTGGCCTTGTTGGGACATTTTTTTGGTCACCATGAGGAAAACAGCTTATATATCAAACAAAATGTTGTTTCAAATGTAAAAACGTTTTCTGTGATGGTTAGGTTTAGGGGTAACGTTCGGAGATACAGTTTGTACAGTTAGTACACACATTTCTGGTCGATGGAAAAGCCCCATAAAACATGGAAACCCAACGTGTGTGTTTTTACCTCAAGAGGTATAACATGTCTTAGCTGCACCGTCCGGCTGTCGTCTTCCTCGCTCACACTTATTATACTGGGTTGGAACACTTTGGTTGGTTCCAGAATGAGAACCTAAAAATATTTTGGATTTGTTTATGTTCTCCACATTTTTGGACTTGTTCTTTAAACTGTGGTGGTTCATACAATAAAGTAAAAGGAATTGCCTCTTGGATGGTACAATAAAAATCATGTCTTACTGGGCAGTGGGCAGTGGAAACTGTAGGCTTGCATGCCTGTACCATCAACTTCATCCAAAAGTCCACGGTTTCTTGTATGGGATGATTCACTTCTCGAGGTTTGGAAAACTGCTTGTATATTATATACGTCTCCATAATTGATGCAATATACCTGTTATCGGGGACAAATCACCTCGTATTAAGAACACATCCTATTTTAACCATGGAAATGTTATGCTCAGTATTAAAAAGTATCAATAAAACAGAATTATGTTTGAATCTGGGGTGACAACCAAACCTTTACATTACTTTATCGAGCCAAAATCAACATGGATAATAAGCGATTTCCGTTACTCACCACATTGGTGCTTTGAGTCTGTAGAGTTTCTCAGAAGCTTCCGCGACCTTCTTGTGCTCGTTGGCCAAGATCCCGGCCCCCAGATAAAAACCCACATCCCAGTAGTCCTGCATCTTCTCCAGACTGCCTTTCCTGCCCAGCAGGCTACTGAGGGTGACACCTGCACTCCAGACACAAACACAGAGCAGCTTAAACCAAAACCCTGTTGAACCTCTGGGGTATATAGACTGAGTTTCAACCTATACCAACAGTATCCATTCATGCACATCTATACCCGTTTATGAAAACAGGAGACAGGGCATGAATGTCTGCAGACATAAGCCATGACGACATCCACTTAACATTCATAAACCGCCATTTTCTCACATTCTCAAAACACATTTGTGCTATCAAGCATTCAATATGTGCAGTGCCTGGGGCATTTCAACTGTATAAGTAGGCCATTAAATATCCGTTTCTATATACTAACTAACAGATGATACTTTATCTCATAAAGCATTACATAATAGAAGCAAACCATATACGGGGAGGCACACAATCAGGACAGTGAAGGTAAGTGAGGGACACACAAACAAACCTATTTTACGCAGTTCAATAGAGGTGTCGAATTCATGCCCGCTGGCTATTAGAAGCACAACATTATTGATTCCAGAGTGCAGAGTGGATTCGATCTCAAAGGCCTTGCCATACCTGTAAAAGTACATGAGGGTAGAAGACAAATTGTTTTGAGTTGAATATTAGAAAATGACCCTTACACACAAATACAACAACATGACTGGACCAATCCTTAAACCAAAGAAACATTATTAATAAGCTAAAAAAATCAAGATTTACTTTCTGTTCAAGTTCATATGTTTATGAGATTTTGATTCTCGGGTACACTGATATAGGCTATTGTTTTTTATTAAGAACAAAATGAAAATCTTTCATCATTTACTCACCCTAATGTCACTCAAAACCTGTATGACTTTTTTTGCGTAACAAAAGATATTTTAAAGGAACACTCCACTTTTTTTGGAAATAGGCTCATTCTCCAACTCCCCCAGAGTTAATAAGTTGAGTTTTACCATTTTGGAATCTATTCAGCCGATCTCCGGGTCTGGCGATAGCACTTTTAGCATAGCTAACTCCCATTCCTGCGTAATAATCAAGGAAGTTAACTTCCTTGATTATTACGCCAGAATGGGAGTATAGTTCCTAATCATATCGGCCTAGAAAATCGCAACGTTTCATTTTCCACCAGTCTTAGCACACGATATAAGTACAGAAGAGTCAAGTTTTAAATAGGAAAAATATCGAAACTCTTTGGTCATTTTTGAACGCGATGCTACTGGTCTAATTGGATTCAATGATCTATGCTAAGCTATGCTAAAAGTGCTAAAAAAGCTATGCTAAAAGCTCATTGGGAACCTTATGTTGTAGGCATGATGTCATCAACTTTAAGTGAAGTATAATGTTTATGCTTAAAAAAGAAAAAAACTCCAATGGAGTGTGAAAAATAAATGTAATTCATCAAGTTTATTATTGTACACAACAAGGGGAATCTTGTCTTAAGGACAAGACAACATTTTTGCATTTAATTTTTATGAGACCACAGCACCCTATAATAAAGTGGATGTTTAGCAGCTAATGAAAAGAGACCCACCAGTAACACGCTCTGTCTCTGCTGTTTGTGTCTTTAAAGCTTGAACTCAAGAACATGTCCTTGTAGATGCGGCCGCACAGGCAGTACACATCTGAGGCCACGGTGCCCCCCGATTCCACTATGGGTAAAATGAGCTGTAAAGCCTTGGCGCGGTCACCAGGGTGATTCCTCCTTTAAAGGCACGTTAAACAATAATAAACCTTTATTTATACAGCATCTTTTAAATGGCTTTGAAAAGTGCTTTGCAGAAAACATCTAAAAATGCACATCAATGATGTTAACATCAAGAAAATAACCATGAATACACAACAAATATGTTTTCAAAACAACACTGCTCACCTGTTCAGCGCAAAAATAAATTGAAATTTGATGTTCTGATGTGACGTCACCATGCACATCGGCAAATTATTCAAAGTCTCCACCAGATTTATTATGGAATCATAATCCTTGAATGGGATAGAGAAAGAGAGTCGCATTTGAATCAATTATTCACACATTTGGATGGCACCTCTAATATTTCACAACCTTGATAATGAGTCTTGCCAATTCGTCAGGGAGTATTAAATGTCTTGCTTTACTAATATTACACACACAATGAAATAGCTCAATAGGAAAATCTTAAAATAGGAAACAATGGTAAACACATCAAAGCTGGTGCAACTGCATTTCTACATCTCATTAATAATTAAACAGATTGAGGTGTGGATGTCACGGCAGCAGTCAATACGCTCACACAAAGAAGTGCTGACAGAACTATGTGGGCATGCACTGAACACAGCAAAGGTTAAGGATATACACAATTGAGTTATGATAATGGGGCCATAAATGAACCGAAATGTGAGAAGCTAAACGTGTTGTTCGCTAGATAAAGTGACTGCATGTTTGCTTAAGTTTATACACATATGACTGCAGTCCTCACCGGAATGTCTCTGTACGATAGCAGAAGGCTCATTACGATGTCTGGACTCAACAGCTCCACCGAGTCCAAGCGCTGCTGGATCCGACCCAACTCCTGACTCAGCGCCTGTCCTGTGAAGTGCTCTCGAGCCAGACGGATCTCTCTGCGGATCGCCTCGTGCAGGTATTCGCTTTGAACAAGAACGTGTTTAAACGTGTTGCAATATAGGTATAGACTGAGCTTCATGGTAAAATGTAGCACTAGCAACACTACATGTTTGACTTCCAAGCAAATAAATGTATAACCGTAAGTCACTTCACATGGCAACATTTCTGTTTTGGGTGATGTAATGCTTTACTGTAAACATGCAGTTCAGAAAGTTAATGCACAATGTTACACAATACACACTTACCTTGAATGAATGTGAACGCTTTCCAACAACTTGACCAGTCGATCCACCAAAGGGGTCAGCAAGGATTCAATTTTAAAGCTGGAATGGAGGAAATCTGTGATTCCTCTCATCAGAGTGGCATCACAGGCAAACACCTTACCCTGCGGTGACACCATGTAAGGGATAAAAGTGTAGCCCCCACATTGCTCCTGTTAAGAACACAAAGAACCAAATTAACAGAGCAAGTTATTAATCGTATTCTGGAAAGACCGGGGCTAGTCGTCACAACTATGAGGTTTTAAGTCACAATATCAATCACACAAATGTTCAATAAACGGATTTCAATGTTTTCAGCGCATTCAATGTATACATTTTTATTACTATATGTGTTCCCTGGGCATCGAAACGCTACCAAATGGCCAACATATTCACTTGATTCAAAAGTGTGACCACCACTAGCCTGGCCCCGGTTGCATAAAGCACCTTAAGTTTTTCCCTTAAGTATGACACTTAAGGGGTGATTTTCCTTTACCAAAGACAATAGGAGAATAACTTAAGTAAAACTTAAGGTATACTTAAGGCCACACTTAAGGGAAAATTACACTTAAGGTGCTTTATGCAACCGGACTTTTCCTACTTCAGTGTTGCAATTTCTGTATGAGTGGACTTAAAAAAATACATTTATGACAACATTATGCACATTTCACACAATGATGTGTTGTAAGGGTGCAACGTCACACCTTCACAACTTGCAGATCATCTTCTTGCTTGTTACAGTAGAGGATGACATTGTTGGTCATACTGAAACTCTCTCTGACGCCCAGGTGATAAAAGAGCGACGGCTGACAGATACAATTGCTCATCTCCACCACTGCAACATCTACAACAGTACGAACAGTACATTTTAGGAAAATAAATAAATTCCTGAAAGTTCCGCGTAAGTGCGTGTCAGAACTTGCCTGCGTTGTAGAACGTGTCCAGGATCTCAGTGGTGCCCAGAGCTATGCGCTCAAACGAAATGCACTTCAGTAGCGCGTGCGCGTCTGCGCAGGCTTCTTTAAGACATGTCAACGAGAGGTTCTCTTCTGTTTGAGCCACAGAACCGTCATCAACCGCGATATACACCACAGATAGCGCTCTGGTGCGACTCCGCGGCGATATTACGCCTTTATTGGCGGCCCCGATTTCGAGAGCTAAAGGGTCCTGCCATAAACTTCCAGCCGAAACTCGGACGGGGTCTTTTCTCTTCGTCTCGTGCAGGCTCATGCGCCTGCGTTCCGTCGTGTACATAGCGTATCTTAAATATAGCGTCTACCTTATTTAAAAGTCATCTTCCGAGAGCTCACTTGACATGCCTTCACTATGGCGTTAAAGTATTACCATAGTTTTTCCAGGTAACACCGTGAGGAGGATCCGTACAGATGAACCCGCCCACTGGACTCCGCCCTCGCACACACGACACGTTCCCACAGCTGCGCGACCCCTGCCTGCCAAAAGCTTACGATTACAAGTGTTTCCCAACTGACTTCAAAACAAGGTTATACGTTTACTAAAAGTATTTAAACATTTCTGTTTATTACTTTTAAATAAAACATTGGACTGAATATTATGGAAACAAATACTTCATGTTACATCTGGAATAAACTGAAATAAGTTTAGGATGAGGCACTACAACATTAAATGAAAAATAAAATAAATTATAAATGTATATAGTAAGATAAAAAAGGATAAAATGACAAAAGCACATAATATAATGTGAAGAGTTTGGTTCCATAATGAGATAGCTCCGTTTTTAAAAACGGATTTTTATTATGTTATCGTGTTTTTCTTGTGTTAGTTAGCTATAGTTTTTGAGTTATTATGGCCTAAATCAAAACAAATCAACTGATTGATTTGATATTAATTGGAATGCACAATAAAAAACATGATTTTTATCTCATTTTGGAAACAAACTATAATAGATTTTATATCAGGCTAATGAATTTTGTCTGTACCCACTAACATAAAACGTTCTTCGCATTTTTAAATAAAAAAGCTAATTTAGTATAATTTATATTAAAACATATTTTTTAGCATCTTGAGCAATGTATCTGATTCTTTGTTACAATGCACGATAGCCTTCTTAACAGGATTTTTCCTTTCTTGTTGCTTTGTCATTGTTATGCTTCTGTGTCGAACAAAACACCAACGAAACAACTCAATCGGTTTCTAATGACAGACATTGTGGTAGACAAACAAACAAATTATGCCGAGATAAACAAGCTTTTGCCTTCTTGACCCACTTGATGGGGTCTTTATCGTCTCGAGCAGTCGCGTGCAGCCCCTCCCCTCACCACGCGCTTGACACACATACACACAAACGCGCACTACAAACATGGCGGATAAACACTAAACCTCACGTTTGAGAAATTACACTAAAATCTTTCCGCACAAGGTAAAAAGTCCCCTTACTACCGTCCGTAACAATCGCGAAGCAGCTACGACATCACGTCATAACTTGAGTTGGCAAACATTTAGAGGAAAAGGCACAACATGTGACTCAGAGTTGCTGCACGTTAGCATTTAGCTAATGTTTTCTGTACACACACTAGAAGTGTAATTTTGCCCTACGACAACTTTTGACTGAAATGTGTGTGGTTGTAAGTTATGACTGAGAGCAATGTAATTTAAATAAGTAACGTTAAAAAAAGTCATGCATGTTGTGATGCTAAGTAGCATATAGCAACATATGTTATTCATTGAGTAACGTATGCATGTACAGTATGCCGTTTAAAAAGTTGATTATTTTAAACTGTCGGATGCGCGTAAACGATCTCTTGGGGGATTTCCGCGTTTTAAATGAACAAACAGCAAATAATAATATTTTGTTGGAGGTGTAAAGTTAGGAGAGAATGATGCGCTGCCCTGTCATTTATGGAGAGGGAGGGACCGTGTGTTTGGCGCTCAAAGGCGCTCTGCTTTTGAACAGAGACTTGAAAAACTGGGAGACAGGAGCCATCTTTCAAAACAGATATGCGTTACTAAGGAGTATTCATGTATGTAATTCCTCTTTTTATTATTTATACTGCATGTAGACATTAAGGTGGTGTTTGAAAACATAAACGATAAAGATGCACGGGAACAAAATAGCTTGTTTATTGTTTATTAGCCTTTTTATTCCTATGGGACAACGCGTGGTTTAACGGTATCTTGGGATTTATAGTTTTTTTGTTATAGTGTTTTTTTTTTGCCATGATTTTATAGTTGTATAGTTTATTGTAATAGTCAAAAAGATGCTTTGAAGCGATTTACTTATGTAGTATGCTGTTGTTTATCACTTTATGTTGACCTTTAGGGTCAATTGCTGCATGTTAAGCATCTGACCTAAAGACCTCTTGGTCAGTCTAGACGGAAAATGGAAAATAATTCATTTTAAGACAAATTACCCTTTGTCTTCAACACGTAGTTTATGTCGTCCTGAGAATATAGCTGGCATTGGCTTATGGTTCTGTGCTTCAGCAATGACAGCTGACCAGCACACATATTCAGTGTCTGGTAGGCAGACAATACAAATACAAGTACTACAATAAAAATATTGATGGAAGAATGTTTTTTGTGTGTTTATTCTTTATAGAGAGGTTGAATAAGGTGGACCATGAAGAAACCTGTACCACAGAAAGGTACGTTTGTTTTTATACTTTTATGCTATGCAACACATTGACAAACGACAGACAGTGTCATGCTGTCATGGTACTTCAGTAAAATAGGATTCAGGTTTTATTTTTGTAAGCACTTGTTTTGGGGGCACAGCTCTGATGGGCAGTTTCCTTGTAGCTAAAAGGGAGAAAATCCATTAAAATCGAAATGAACTATAACAAGAGTTTTTACAGATATAGACTGTTTCATCAGATGTACGCCCAGGCCCAAAGTCAACTTCCGGTCTGTGTTTGGTTATAATATAACAATTTATTTTGTATCTAATTTATATGAATATTTTATAGTATATTAATTGTATTAAAACGGTTCATTTAAAACAGTTATCGATTCTTCGTAGAGGTCTACTAGAAGTTGAGTTTAGGCCACATAACGTTTGTTTATGTTGTTGACGCTTGAAATCATCTATATGATTCACAAATAATAATTTGGATGTTGTTATTTTTACATTCAAAGTGTTTTTTCTGCCTTTAGCTGTTGAGTGGAAAGATGGCAGGAGGATCAAGCACCCTCGCAGTGGTCGCCCGTCGCGAGTGCAATCCCAGTATCAAGGTAGCAAACTCACTGGATCAAATTTCTTTTTGCTGCTTTGAAATAAATGTGAGAATAGAAATTGGAGCCTGTAGGAATGGAATGGTTTAGGTGAGGTTTGAGCAAGGCATCATGTTGAGAGACAGGCTTGCTAAATTACAGTTTGGATTAGGGTAGAAATATGAGCGCCATTTGATGCTCACGTGTTTGCCTTTATGTTTAAGGGCATTTTAGCTGGGAGAAGTACCTGAAAGAGACCGGAGCAATCGCGGCACCTGCTCACTGCTTCAGACAGGTGAGCCTTTTCATGCACACGTGATTCTGGATTCGCCAATTATAAATATTACATCCGTTTCCATTACCATATACAGTACCTTGAAATCTAAAGTTAAAGAAGTGACCCCTACCCTCTCTGTAGAGCACCACTCCTCCTGTAAATGAGTTTAAGGCGGGTATGAAGCTGGAAGCTCAGGACCCAAGAAACACTACATCCACCTGCATCGCCACTGTGGTGGGCCTGACAGGCTCTCGTCTCCGCCTGCGACTAGATGGCAGCGACAACAAGAATGACTTCTGGCGCCTTGTAGACTCCTCAGAAATCCAACCCATTGGGAGTTGCGAGAAGAACGGAGGCATGCTGCAGCCACCACTCGGTGAGAGAGACAAACACTTCTTATTACTCAACATTTTTACTAGTTAGAGTTGAATAAATTACAACATTTGTTATTAGGGATGTAACGATTCACTCAGCTCACGATGCGATGCGATTCACGATTCTGATCTCACGATGCGATTTATTCACGATTTACTTACGATTTATTTTTAAAAAATGAGTTGAAACAAATTAGAAATGAACAACTTCCCTTGCATTATTTCTTAAATGCTTTACGTTTCTTTGCATAATAAAATAATGTTTTATTTCAAATAACAAAACTAAACTGTGATTTTATAACAAATTAATAATAGAAAAAGTCTCTTTAATATAAACAAACGAATACTGTCTGTGCTTTTCTTGGATTTTTTTGCATTTAAGAAATATCAGCATCCACGTTTAGGTTTGCAGTGAAAATAGCGGCCCCTGCTGTTCAAAAAATGTATTGCGATTCAGTTCAAGCCTCAACCGAATTGAATCGTCACTCATTATAACCGATTTTCAACCGGCTCACGGTGAATCGTTACATCCCTATTTGTTATAGTAAGCTTTGGAATGCTATTTATTTTAAAAGACTACGTTACGTCATTTTAGTCACTTAGTAAGAAGTAAATGCTAAGGTTTATTTCTGTCCTCTAGATGTCACCATCCACTGATGTATACTTTAGCACAATACTCTTATCAACCCAACAATTAGAAACAAGTATCTTAACCTTTACAGTAATCGCATATAAAAGCCATCTCATGCTTTTATGTAATGAATCAACATATTGAATTGTCAGAGCATCCCATCTTGCATCCATACATTAGACACCAAACCATGTTTATACTTCGACTGGCAAATAACTGTAAATGCTGTTCTCCAGGGTTTCGTCTGAATGCCTCTTCATGGCCCATGTTCTTACTAAAAACACTCAATGGAGCAGAAATGGCGCCAGCTCGAATCTTTCACAAGGTACCTGTCAAAAAACACCACCATAACACACACAGAGCAACATGTCTAGGCTGGTCTGTCTTAAACGTGTTTCTTCAGAGATGTACTGTGTTTATGTGAGTCGGTTAACTAAGAACAAAATCTCCGTCTTTCAGGAGGAGCCGCCAGCTCCAGAGCAAAACTCTTTTCAGGTGGGAATGAAGCTGGAGGCAGTGGACAGGAAGAACCCTCACTTCATCTGTCCCGCCACGGTGGGCGAGGTGCGAGGCGTGGAGGTGCTGGTCACCTTCGACGGCTGGCGAGGCGCCTTCGATTACTACTGCCGTTACGACTCCAGAGACATCTTCCCTGTGGGCTGGTGTGCACTTACTGGAGACAACCTTCAGCCACCAGGCACAAAAGGTGCGAGTTATTCCTAATCATTTTAGATTCGCAGGTGTTTGCATTAGCTCAGACTCAGAGGATGGAACGCATTAAGATGTTTTAGGGGGGGTACAAACGATATAGGAGCACAGTGCAAATTTGCTAGACGTGCAAAAAGATTCAGTAAACGTGAGCCAGGTATGTTTTATTTGGTGGTAAAACGACAATCTGGCATTAACCGGGCAAATGTGAACATGCACCACGAAGGTAGAGAAAAAAAGGGACAGATCGATGGTCGTTAAAACCCTTGGATCTCTGGGCATCGGTTGTTAAGCAATAACTGATAGAGGGAAAATCAGCGAGAACACAAACTGTTTTTCACATTGTTGATTTACAAGAGCTTGGCATCCACCCATCTGGCATGACTACAAACCCTGTGCCCAATAGCGGCTCTCATCTTGAAATGATTTGGGGGATGAGAGAAGAGGCTTAAAAAGATGACGCAATGCTTGATAGTTTGTCAGAAGAAGAAACTTTCCAGGCCACTATCAAGGCACTGTAGAACTTCACAGATGGTTGAGGTAAGCAAGTTTCGCTTGTCAACGCGTTTAAACGACATTAGGAAAGTACCAGCATGCTTGTCAGTGTTTGCTGCAGTGTTCGTTGTTTAGCATAGCCATAAAAGCAATGCAATTAAATGTAGTCTGTAAACTGTTAGATGACCATCTCTGGGTATCCTGTCACCATCAGCAAACTTAACATGGCTTTAGAGAGCGCATCGAAAGTAAGGGGCAGGAAGGAAGTGATCTGAGTGAGAGAATAAGATGACAAAATTGACACGCTGCAAGATCAGGAACGACAGACCCTCTTTTAGTGAGGCAGCGTAGTATTCATTCTTCTGTGTTGGATGTGTATAAACTGCAATGCTGTCCTTATTAACAGGTCTGTAAAGCTCATACTCTGAGGTTTGTGTGTGTGTTAGTTCTCTGACAGGTCATTTAGTGTTGTTTGCTTTGTGCTCATTTTAGCACACATTTTTAAAAGAGTGCTGTGTAAATGTTTTATTCGATCTTGCTTATCTGTTCTTCAAGATCTCGTTCTTTCATTCTTACTCTTCCTTTTCTCTTTTCTTTGTGCTGTCTCCCTTGCTCTCTCTCTCTTTTCTCTGTAGCACTTTAGAGGCCACCCTCGACAAAAATGTGTAACACAACTCGTCTCTTTGTTAAGATGGCTCACAGAAAAATGGGTCAGCATGCAGAGTTCTGCACATAAAGTCTTCTACTGTGATGTTTTTTGCTAATTGTTGCGGTATACCACCTATATCAGTCTGCATTTTACTTCCTGTTCATGTTCACATATACCAGCTGGTAAATTCATCATTCGTTTTCTCTTTTTAGCATTCGGGGTACCGAAGACATTGGGTGCACCTGGTCTGCTTCCGGATAGTAGCGTAGAGGGGACAGGCACGCCCCCTACACCAGGCAGACCGCCACCCCAGAAAAAACGTAAACCCGGCCGCAAGAAAACCAAACTATCCGGACCGTGGGGTCAAAAGGGAATGATTGGTTCCCAGATTGGAAAAGAACTGGAAACGATTCAAATCCCCAAAAAGCGAGGCCCCAAACCAGGAAGCAAGGCAAGATTGCGTCTGGGGTCTTTTTCTTCTTTTGCTGTGTATTTGGTACTGAAGTATTGGTCTTTTTGACATCCTTAGTTGTATCTCTATGTGTTCTACTCAGTTTTGGGGATGAGTAAGAATGTGTTGTTGAACGTTTGTCTTTTAGCTGGGTTGGGCCAAAAGGGCCGCGTGGCTGGAGGGCGCTATTGCTGGTCCAGGTAGACCCAGAGGCAGACTGCCAGCCAACTGGGCCCAAAAAGTACAGCTGGACCAGACAGAACCCATCAAGATACCAAAAAAGAGAGGACCCAAACCGGGCAGCAAGGTGTTTCTCTTGGAACGTCGGCAGGCTAATGTTGGAATGTAGGAATCAATGGTGCAGTGTTATTTATACACTTCCATCTGCATTTTATCTTTCTATTTGCATACAGAGAAAGCCCAGATTGATGCCCAACCCTATGCCCACCTCCCCAAGCAGTAGCACTCCAGAACCCGACACCAGCTCGGTTCCGCTGGACAATGCCACCATTCCTAGCGCCGCCCTACAGGCACCTACAGGTACTGCAAGAGTCTTAATGAATCTACAACTACATTCATTTTCTCATTTCTAACCAGTCCATACCTCAGCTCTGAATTTTTCGAAATAATAACCTGTTTTTGCGTTGTAGTAACGTTGCATTTATTTCTCCTTGTCAGTTTGTGTGTACTTAAATAAGTATGGGAAGGTGGGTCCCCACCTGGACGCACGGCGAATCCAGTCTCTGCCAGACCACTTCGGGCCAGGCCGAGCGTCGTCTGTGCTGCAACAGTGTGTTCAGGCCTGTGTGGACTGTGCACATAACCAGAGCGTCATCTTCTCCTGTCTCAAACCAGGCCATGGAGGAGAGCTCATATCAGGTCAGCATGCTTAGATCTGAGCATTCAAACCAATGATCTCATCACAAATTCAGTTCCTCATTTTGCTATTTTTCCCTGAACTTGGCTCCACAGCCTACTTTGAGCAGCAGCACCACACTCTGGCGCTGCCGGCGGTGAACAGCGTGACATACGTGCTGCGATTTCTGG
Organism: Triplophysa rosa; assembly: GCF_024868665.1. NCBI lineage: Eukaryota > Metazoa > Chordata > Actinopteri > Cypriniformes > Nemacheilidae > Triplophysa > Triplophysa rosa. The sequence goes on along the minus strand of NC_079897.1, from coordinate 24,720,359 downwards.
AGAAACTTTGTCATAACCTGCACTGTGACCCATTGTTTGGCAGCCAGCCTGTCCTTCTGGGAGGAGTTCACTACGACAGCAGAACTTACACAGGTCAGCGCTCATGCATGCAAGTGCTTATGCTGCTCTAGCTATCTTGTGGGCTTTTTAAGGTTGGGGTTATGTAATGCATTGAGGTTTGCCTTTAGTGGCTGTAAAGAGAGGTCCTTGTATATGTTGCAGAGAGGAGAACCTTCACAGAAAGTCTGTGCCCTGGACCTGGTCGAGGAACTAAGAGGTTTCTCCAGCCCGACCCCTACGCCAACAATCCTATACCGCTCAAAATAGCCAAAACTCGCCTCTCCTCAGAAGGTATTTACACCTCTTAACTTCCCTTTAACAGGATCACTAAACTGTAGATCATTGTATAGATAGAGTTAGTTACATTTTTAATTGCCCTTTTGCAAGTAATACGGAGGTATTTTTGCTTGCGATCAGAGCCTTTTCTGATGGAGAATGGGATCGGCAGCTCAGATGTCTTGGAGAAAACACACTTGTCTCCCGGACACATACGTCCGCTTTCTCAGAACAGTAGCTCACCAGGACAGCTACATCGCCTGGGATCAACAGGTACACGCACAACCACCTTTTAAAGGGATAGTTCACCCCAAAATAAAAATTCTGTCATCAGTTCTTCAGCCTCATGTTTCTGTATAAATTTTTTTGTTCTGTTGAACACAAAAGAAGATATTTAGAATGGTGAAGAAACCAAAGCATTCTGGGGCACCATTGACTACCATAGTAGCTTTGTTTCCTACCATGGAAGTCAATGGTGCCCCAGAACTGTTCGGTTATAAACATTCTTACAAATGTCTTCTTTTGTGTTCAGTGGAACAAAAAAACGTATACAGGTTTGAAACAACTCTAGGCTGAGTGAATGATGACAGGATTTTAATTTTGGGGTGAAGTATCCATTTAACTGCAACCCAGTGTTGAGCATTACTTGCTTTTACACGCTATAACAGTCTAGTGGCTTAATTTATAAGTGTAATGCTTCATTTAACTAATGTCTGAATGCAGCTTTCGAGCCCTAAAAGATATATTGTGAACCTGATATTGTTGCTCAGGTTCAGAGCGCTTCCTGAGCTCAAGAGAAAGCCCACGGCCCAGCGGGCAGGACCCCAACTTGTGGACGGTGGAGGATGTTATGCAGTTCATCAGAGACATCGACCCTCAGCTCGGACCACACGCAGACCTCTTCCGCAAACACGTATGTGAGAAATGGGGAGATTCAATCACTTTCTTCTGTGTTTTTGTAAAAACCCACATCCTGTGAAATCTATTTTATGATTGTTGGAGACATATATCAGATCTCCGATGAAGTTCTGACAGTATCAGACATTTTGCTTCACAGTTCTGCATTGTGACTGCTTTTATCTAATGAACGACCAATAGGAGTAAAGCAGTTAATGATCCGTGTTGGAGAGCGAGATGGATATTCAAAAATATTTATTCTAGGTTTTATGGTATTTAGCGTGAAGTTGCTTCAAATTCTCTTTCAAATAGAAGCAGTCCACACATTCTCACAAAAAGAGTTTGTTTTATCGGCAGAACATTGGTTTGCACGGTCTTACTTCAGATTTGTGCTGTTCTCTTACTGCAGGCAAATGTAATTAAAACTGGAGTTAAAGTGGTCTTGTTTGGGTGGTGCTCTTCTGTTGCAGGAAATTGATGGCAAAGCTCTACTCCTGCTCCGCAGTGATGTCATGATGAAATATATGGGGCTGAAGTTGGGTCCTGCACTCAAACTCGCCTTCCATATTGACAGACTGAAACAGGGCCGTTGAGTTTCTGTCACACCCTCATCCTCTACCCCTTCCAAGCACATTTCAAGATGCACGGCATGCTGGGATCCATATGTCCCCCAGCAGTACTGTAGCAAGGGTCGGCAAGCTTTCGAGCTCCGGCCACATTTATTTTTTCTCTCCATTCATTTCGTATACTTCTCGGTTTTTCTGTTATGTCTTTATGACCTTTAATGTTCATAATTGTTCTCTTGTCATATTCATGGTTATCTAGGTATCGTTTCAGAACATATCACATGTTTGTGGCCTTGCCAAGGAATAGACTGGAGTTGGACTGTATATAGGCCTTTTTAGGCCTCAATTTTTATGTTGTACAATTAATCGTAATGTCTATTTTTTCAGCCCACATCAGTCAGGGTGTTTGTGGCTTAATACTAGTTTTCATTAATTCACTTCAGACAAACACTAGACCACACCCGACTTTTACCTCTTGCAGAGACCATAACCCATCTGACAAACAGTACTTTATATACCATCCAAGGTGCCGTTTAGGGGTGTAACGATACTTCGTACTACGATATTAAGCGATGCGGATCAAAGAGAGATGGGGATATTTTACGATATGATGTTTAATTGTATTCGTTGAGCGGTCAAGACGCTACCTACTCTGCGCCAGCGCGTCACGTGTGCTTATCTCACATATGCGCTAGAGAGAGAAGCACGAGACACAATCTGTGTCTCCAAGTGGTTTACAAAGCGTCATATTTTCCCTCACAATCGCATTATTTATTTTCCCTCACAATGTGTAAAACACAGCAAACTTGACGCGTGACTGCAGGCGAGTCACCCCGAAACTCATTAGAAAGGCAGCACAAACGTGTTTAAATGCCAATGTTCGGTTATCCGCTGACGTGAGCTGCTGCGTAACGTGATATGAACATTAAGTACGCCAAAAGAAACCAGCGCTGTTCTGATCAGAGAAGCGATGAAGTGAGTCGTACTGTAGATTAAAAGATCAAATGACATGCTAAAAATCGAACCAAGTATGTGATCTGCATGATTGAAGAAATGTAATACAGGTTATGTAATACGTCTTTTTGAAAGATTTTTCTCGTTCATTACTGTCTCCAGCAAAGACAGCGCAGCTTCAAAGAGACACGAGCCAATAGCGCTTGAGCGTGAGCTCTGTCAGGGCGTTTCATTGGTTGAATGTACTGAACACGCCCTTCACTGAACGAACGAGTCAAAATGAGACTGAATGAACTGCTACATGTCGTTCATGGTCTAATATTCTCTGTTACAACAATGCATATCCAGTAGTTACTGAACTTTTCTGAAAAATAAAGGTAATGACCTGGTTTAATTTAATTCTAAGGTAAAGTAAATGATGTCGAAACAGTTAAATCTTTGTATGGAACATTTAATTACACCATTTAAATTAGTTAAACCAGATAGATTTTAGTAGACTAAATATAATGTAGATTTTGTCGACTAAAACTAAATTGCATTTTAGTCAAAAGACTATGACTAAACCTAAATCAAAATTGACACTGATCTTAATTCTAATTTCAGTTAAGCCTTAAAATGTTAAAATTCTTTATTAAGTTGTAAGTGCAACAAAAAAAGTTACTGAAATTGTTAATATTTTAAAAAGTAAATGTTATTTGAATTTCAGTTTCATTTTTTATTTTGTTCAAAATATCGAGATGTGTATCGTATTGTGAGCTGAGTGTATCGTTACACCCCTAGTGCCGTTACACTAGACTTCGTGTGTACAAATTACTTCAACCCTCACAACAAATATGTTAACAGGATACTTCACGTTCTGTGGCTCTTGTTTTAATTAAATCCTTTGATGTTCTTTTTGTCATACAAAATTGCAGGCCAGACCTCGGTACATTGGAAACTTTTTCGCTCGCCTCACACATTTGTGTGAATGAAAGTGAGGGGAACGCAAAGTCTAGTGTGACGACACATTTACTGCTATTAAACTCTGTCTGCATTTTATATTGTATTGATGTTTACATTGTCTCTCTTTGTTGTTTGTACTTTTGAAGTCTTTATACAATATGGTTGAGTTCATACATCGAGAGCGTTATACTCGATGAGCTTCGAATAAAAATGAAGTGTTCTTTGCAGCTATTTTCTGTAGGTTCTTCCACATTTTTCAGATCAGATTAGTTGCTATGCAATCCGTATCTTCATATTTTATGTACAGGCACCAGAACTGTTCTTTGCTCGATTAGATTTGCTTGATATACTACTATCTACCATAAATCACTGTTGTATGATACGATTGATATGATAAAATACTGAAAAGTTACAGAAGTAATTTTGCTTTTCTGGTTTTCCATACCCTTTTCGATCACGAGGGGGCAGCACAATCTTTTGTTACATTTTTACGAGGAGTCATGCTTAAAGGGACTTGATCGTTACAAAAGCTCCTATGGGTAATACTAGGGGAATATATTGCAGGGCTGTCTTCAAAGAACATGAAGCTGTGCAGTTTAACGAGATTGAATCTGAAAGATTGATGAAATGTTATAACATCACACAGTGAACGTGTGTATTCCTGGGACAGAGTTGTGTTCGTGTGGCAGTTTTCGTCTGACTGACATGGGTACACGTATAGAGCAGAGAGGGGGGTGTCACATACTGTAAGTCTTACCACATTCGTAAAAAAACAGGAAGGAGCCTTTGAGGGTGCAACACATTGGCCAAATCCCTCAGTCAGAGTCTGTGCACACTTTTATGCCAATATAGTCACGTGACAAACTCTAGTTTGTAGTGTGGAAAACCCCTCTCCATCATACTGGCTAAACCAACTTGTTATCGATGCAGTCATTATGAGTTCCAGTGTGCTGTCTGGGCTAATACAACCTGTACAGATGTTAGTCAGACATAAGATTTGAGCGATAAACTTGGTGGATTTGAATGTGCTGGAGTGCAGTGGTTTTACTCATGTTAGGCAGATTTTAAAGGGACAGTTCACCCAAAAATTCTGTCGTCATTTTCTCACCCTCGAGTTGTTCCAAATCTGTATAAATGTCTTTGTTCTGATGAACACAGAAAGCTATTTAGAAGAATGCTTGCAACCAAACAGTTCTTGATAGTAGGAAACATTGCTACGTAAATTTCTTTTGACCACAAAAGAAGATATTTTGAAGAATGTAGGAACCGTTCAGGGGCACCACTGACCTCCATTGTAATTTTTCCTACTATACAAGCATTCTTCCAAATATCTTTCTCTGTGTTCATCAGTGCTTTATTAGCTTTCCTGTGGCTCAGATTGCACATAGTCAGAAACAAACGTATGTATGATACAATGCAATGTTTGGGTAAAAGCGTCTGCCAAATGCGTAAATGTAAATGTTATGAGAACAAGTCATTTATACAGATTAACTGGCGTTAACAACTTTTTCAGGAAAGAAATGCACAACTGACCTTTTTAAGATGCATGCTTTTTTTGTTCAATCGTTACATTTCTTGTGCGTTAGGTATATCTTTAGGAATGCTGTGGGTTCAACACAAGGAAGGCTTTTGACAAGATGTGACAGGTTTTTGATAAATAATTTTGTTTCATAAAAAACAAACAGTAATTGTGTTAACAGTAATGCTCTTATCAAAAGTCAAGCATTCTGCAGCTAAAATTACAAGTCTGCAAGTCCGTGTTTTTTATTTGAGTTGTAATGTTATCTAAAATCGTCCTTGTAGGAACTGTCTCTAAATGAACGTCTGTTTGTGAGTTATCTGTGTAATTTCTGTGGGTGGAGTTTGCTCTGTGTGAACAGTCCTTTGTGGATAGTAATATCACATCTTGGTATCATGCGGTAATCATGACATGAGTTAAGATTCGAAACGGCTTTCACGCTAGATGTTTTTGAAAATGTGTTTGTAGTCTACTTTAGAAACGATGTCTTGACCCAAAGATTTACTGTAAACACAATATTTATTATTATTATTTAGCTTAACTTAGAGCTTATTCATCTTGAAATTGAACCCAGAACGTTTCCCTTCCTCCTAACGTCAAATGCTGTAAACAGATTTCTAAAAGTATGGAAGACTGTATAGATGTGTTGGAAAAACGCAGGATCTGGGCGTTATTTTGAGTCCGCGTGATCACAGCAAGTATATTTAGAATTCAAGAGCATCTAGCAAACCTGGTGCTATCCAAGCGGAAGTGTAGACAGGTGCGCTCTCAGCCAGACATGTTACAAATATAAAAAAATGTGTCTGTCAGGCCCCTAGAATGTTCTGAATGCTTCGAGCGCCTGCACACTACTGTGCGCCACAAGGTGCTGGTTGAGTATCTACCATCTGTGATACGGGTTTGACCACTTCCAGACTCCCCTGAATGTTTTCGCATCTTTATTGCTCGCTGGTGCCGTTGTGCGTCTCATCTGAGAAAGCGTGCTGCCTGCTGATGTTGCACGCTTGTACGTCAGTTGTCAGCGTGATAGTAGTAATCTCCGGCGGCCAATATCAAGCCCACATGGATATCTCAATCTGCTCCATCTCAACTTGCCAAAACAGCGTACTTGAAATTCTGCTGTACTACACTGGAGACATTCAGAGTATGTACTTGGATGACCTTGCGCGGATGGCTTTAGTTTATTGGTGTCCATCTGGCCACGGGTTCCTTATGTGAAAGCGCCGTGTGTCCCGGCGTTGAACACTCTTACGGCCGGGAGTGATATCGGTAATCACATGGCCGTCAGTAAGATTAACACACGGGAGCCTAAAGCCGCTCTCACGGCGTGCACACACAAACATTGACAAACAACAAACGGTGCCACTCCTGCCTTGGCTTGTTGAAGCTGGCCTGGCTGTGAGGCAAGCTTCACACAGAAAAATGAATAATTTACACAGTGCCCTTAACTTCAAAAGCCCAAGGCAATAAACAGTGGATAGAGAGGGGGTGAAAGTCACACAGCGGAAGGGGGAGCGCTCGATAGAATTCTCCAGCCATTTTAGCCGTCAAACGCGCCATGCCGCGGCCTGCCTGAACACGTGTGGCATCAATTTCAGATATAATGAAGATCTTGATATGTACGAAAGCTTATGACAAATCTGAACATCGGTATTCGTTAAAGGGTCGTCTGGTTTTCGTAGTTTGAGCTGTCTCTTTCTCTTCCTGTATCTTCCTTTTTCTAATTTGGTGATCTGAAACTGAAAATCCATATAATTGAAGCCACTGTATTGCTCCTGATCTTTACTAATAATCAAATTCATATGCAGGAAAGGCCCATCTAAAGGCTTCTAGATCAGAGGCTTTGTAGTCTTCAAGTCCACCAATAACCCTTGTATATTACTTAAAAAGGCAAAAAACCTTTTTCGTAGTTTAAGTTAAAGAATTTGTTTGAAAACCATCCGTCTACTGAAGAATTAATGATTCGCATTTGAAGTATTTCTTACAACTTTTTTATTGTCTAAAAAACTTTTCCCACTTGTGAAACAGAAGGCTTCTTCGGTTGTTAAAGGTTCTTTGTAAACCATTCATCAAAATGGTTCGTCTATCTATGGCATCGCGAAGCACTTTTTAGAAAGTGTACCAGAGTCTGACTCCTCAGGAACATATAAACGTGACATCACCCACTTTTTTGTTTTCTCACCAACCGCAAAGTTACATTTATAAAATAAGCGATTCGCTGAACTTAGTGCTAAAGAGCCTTCGCTTTTAAAGGGATACTCCACCCAAAAATGAAAATGATGTCATGAATCACTCACCGTCTGGTTGTTCCAAACCTGAATACATTTCTTGGTTTAATTCAACAAAGAGAAAGATATTTGGATGAATGTTAGCAACGGACAGTTCTGGGGTATCACTGTCTACCATAGTAGAAAAAAGTAAAATGGTAGTCAAAGGTGCTCCAGAACTGCCCCTCAAAAAATCTTCTTTTTTGTTCAACAGAAAATCATGTTTTCTACTATGGTAGTCAATATGCGCTAGAACTGTCGGTTGCTAACGTTCTTCCAAATATTTTTCTTTGTGTTTAACCGAACAAAGAAATGTATACAGGTTTGGGACAACTTAAGGGTGAGTAAATGATGACACGATTTTCATTATTGGGTGAAGTGTCCATTCAAGAGCATTTAACATGCCATAGAAGAACCATTTTTGGCCAAAAAAACGTCATCATCGAATGAACTTTAATGTTTCACAAGTTTCTTTAATAAATATTCATTAGATTATAAAAAAAAGTAAGAAAGGAGGGATTCTTATAAGAATATTTCACTCAGTGGTTCTTTGGGAAAACAAAAATGATCCTTCTATGGCATCGCTACGAAGAGCCTTTTGTATCACCATTTTTAGGAGTGTTTGCATATTTACGTTACAGTTTTGTAAACTGATTGTTCCTGCAGATATATTTCTGAGAATAAGGGCTAACTTCTCTTTTTAGACACAGGCTTGAATTAGTAAACCCCTCAGCCTCAAACGGATGTCAGGAAAGCTGTGTAAGAAAGAGAAATTGCTGAGCGTGTGATATGCCGTGAGAGGGGTGGTCTCCATAATCCTGCTAGGCTCCTGGGTAAAACCCTGCACAGAATTTCCCAGACTACCCTTCTCAGTTTCAGTAGTTGCTCGCTCTTTTTCTGTTCTTTTAAACAAGAATTTTTATGACCTTGTCATTTGCAAATTGTAGTGAACTGACTATTGACAAGAGAGCACACACAAAAACAACAGTAGGTGTGTGTGTGTTTAGAGATTATTGCGGGTGGCCTCGGAGTGAGAGCAAAAAAACAGCCAACAATCTCCTGTCACACCCCGCTTAGTGTATGTCTAGTCTTGTTCCTTAAAGGACGATTTGCACCAAGAGTCTGACAGAAAAACAACAAACTCTTAAACACAAACCAAGTGTGACAATATGAAACATAACTATGCTAAAAGATGAAAATGAGCGTGATGTTTCATTCTTTTATTCTTTATGCAACGACAATCAGCTAAGAACTGAAAGTAAGAATGGTCCACACCCAGTTTATCTAACAGACACCCTGTGGATTAGTGGTGTTATCTGAGGACGCCCATAGACGATACATGGCATACTGTTCTCCTCGAAACAATAGTCGTGTGTTTTATCAATTAGAACACTAACCCTACACACCTACCGTCTCCCTGTTGCACACACACACACACACACCTATGTGTCTGCTGTCCGTGTGTTAAATCGTGAAGTTTAGAGGACAGCTGAATTCCCCAGAGAAGATGAGAGATTAGTGATACAGAAAACCCCCACCGTTCAATTCAAAAGCATGTAAGGCTTCTCTTTTGAGCTGTCTCAGTCTTAAAAAGTTGGGGTTGTCATTTGAAACATCTCAGGTTTACAACTAGAATTTAACATAATTAAATGAAAATGTCTTTTCATATATGTTGGGATTGTTAATAAACGTTTGCCTCCAGAAACATAACAGGTTGACAGTTTAGCAATTTAGCCAATACTAGGTTTTATTACTATCATAATTTAATGCAGATGTTTCTTCAAATGTTTATTTAAAGAGCCTATAATGTGCGCACATCCTTTTTAACCTAACAGCTTAATGGTGATTAAAAAGTCCACGGACGCAAAGCAAATATTTTTATGGCCACGTGAATTACCCGCGTGCACATTCATTTTGAATATGTGTATATTGCTCAAAATAAACATAAAAATATCTAAACACAGAAAATGGAGCTGTATCCACGCTTGAAGCTAGACAGATCTCGAGACGGGTCGATCAGTCAATGAGAAACGGAAGACGTTCCGAGATCCTAAATGGGAATCTACACTTCAGTGTGACCACAAGGTAAGACCACAAACAACATTGATGCTTACAGGTTTGAGACTAGACAGCTAGTGTTCACCTCAACATATAGCCACGATGAAGGGATCTTGCAATTTCTAAAGTGTCAACTCAACGCAACCAGTGCAGTTTCTAAACAAACAGCTATTATTGATGGTGTCCGTGTTCTGGCAACCTCACCATTCACAACCATTTATAGATTCTACATCTCATCTCAAGAGTCAAGACCATTGCAATCGGAGAGAAATATGTTACAAGTCTTACTATTTAGTAACCTCTTTGCACCCTTTCTTAGCCGAGGAGGAACAGGAAGTGACAGTGGAGCGTTAACGGCTTGTCGCTGCAATCTTCAGCCCTCCCCCCGTCCAGAACCCCTCACCCTAGCATGTCCGTAAATGGACAACACTTTGCCCTCCATTCCCAGGACAATTGCCACAGGCCCAGGGTTCGTGTAAACCCGCGTATTGTCAATGTAAACACAGATTAACCTGGACAGTTTCCATTACCTCCTCCGTACACACCTTTATTTCATTTGTATGTAGGTGAAAGGTTTGCGCTTCATCTTAGCGGTTAGGATTCGGTGTTCTAGCAATAAAAGTGCAACATACAAGCGTCCTGACAGAGACGGTGCTATGAACTAGCTATATGAAAGTGTAGTTATTTAATTCCCTATTAAGCCTGAAAGATAATGTTTAGTTTTAACCAAGGAATGTTGTTTGTGGTTGGTTTTGTGCGGAGTATGTTTTAACTAATAAGTTAATAACCTATATAAGACACGTTGTGGGAATTATAGTTTTCAACTGTATGACCAGGTTTAAATGATTACATATCCGTCATTTATTCACCCTTAAGTTCATTCAAAACCTGCTTTTTCTTCTGTGGAATACAAAATAAGACATTTTGAGAAACGTCTCTCTGGTTTTGTGTTCAGACATTGGAGGCCAGTGTTATTTGGTTACCGACATTCTTCAAAATATCTCACAGGTTTGGAATGACATTAGGGTGATTAAATGATGAAAAAAATACTCCTTTAATCTTACAAACAAAAAGCACATTTCTTTATGCATTTTCTCATGCCTTTACAGATCTCATCCCTGTTAATCGTCATACCAATAAGATCAGAGATTGATGAAAAATTAGGCCAGAGTTAAAACTTGGCCATCTTTATTAACAAATCACACACAGATTTGAGCCCTCCTGGACCATAGACCGGGGGATGGAGGCAATGAGGGACAAATAAATAAAAGCAACTTGATTTAAGGCAACTCTAAAGCTCGGACAAAGATAGAGGCGTTAACCACTATTGAGCAAGTGAGCAAGCAGTGGTTTAGGGTTACTAAACATCATCCGTCCATCCAAACGTTAGACTTACGGTTTTGGATCACACAGCTGTGGGACGAATGAAGCTTTGGGTCTAAATAATCAGTACCCTGGATAAATTTAGCATTTCCTATAAGCCACACATTCTAAAAGACGTCATCGCGGCTTTGTTCAATGTTAACACGTCTGATAAAGCAATAAATAAATACAATTTTTAAATGTAAAACTGCACTGAAGACAAATAGGGGTTGAGTGTCTTTACATTGCACAAAGTTCACAGTCCTGAAATGTTGTTACATTCACCATTGGGACACGGTTTAAGGTTCCAGCAAGAAAGCAGAACCGTCGTCCTCTTACAGGAGCCCGACCACACATTTCTGTCCAAAGAAAGCCATCACCTCTCTCTGGTGACCGTGGTCACAAAAATACCGCATCAAAAGAGTAACATCACTCGCTTTCGGTCCGTTCAACTCGGGCTCAGCAGCTAACTGTGCTCGGCTGCTGTTTGCTGACAAAGTCCGAAATAAAGTCAAACTCGTTTTGTCCCAAAAACAGTTCGGGAAGTTCTTGCACCCTGTCCAACCCTAGCTCCATGACCAGCGACGTCAAAACCTCTTCGTCGATCAAGTCGACGTCCATACCGTTTAAACTGAGAGCGGGTCCAGACATGTGTTGCATGTTGGTCAGCTGGGCCTGACCCACGCGAAACTGTGCACTGTTGGCCATATGGTTGCCGGCCATGTGTCCCAGCGGGTGTCCGTGGTACTGGGTGTTGAGTTTCTGAAGGTGCATGCTGGCCATGAGCTGTTGGGATGTGAGACCACCGCTCACGTACTGTTGTTGTTGCTGCTGCTGCGGGGGCTGCGGCTGTTGTTGCGTCGGATGCATGTGGTGGTGCTGTTGGTGCTGTTGATGCTGTTGAACGTGATGCTGCTGAGGCTGCTGATTGTTAAACATCATGTTAGCCGACTGCATTTGGTGGTGACCCATCTGTCCGTTCATAGGTCCGGCCATGTTGGGCCGTTGACGCATGGCGGCCTCCATGTTTCCCTGAGGCCCCGCTCCATAATGCATCATCTGTCCGTTAGGCATCGCCCTGAGGCCGGCCTGGGGTCCGTGTTGCTGGGGGCCCGCCTGCAGGCCTCCGTTCATGCCCATCCGGTAGGCGTGCAGACTTCCGTTTCCCTGACCGTGGTTCATTGGCATCATCATGTGTTCTGCCATATAATCTGCAAGAGGTTCAGATTCAGAATTTGATTGATGGTAAAAACAAAGCAAGTTCACTTTTGTCCTCCCTAATTTAAGGGAGGTTGCAATCTTAATGTGTGCCAGAAGGTATAAATACCATGATGTGCAAGTGTTCGAAGCAGTTTGAAAGAATTAACCAAACACCACTACATTACTAAAGAAAAATCAGTGCTTTACAAGGAGAAGCCCACCTGACTGCCCACCCAAACACTACAACATCTTAAGATTCAATGGTGAACATGCAAACAACATAATTAAACAGCTTAAACCGCGTATCAGTGTTCATACATATCGCACGCCCTATGTACGTAATACGTATATTTAAATGCTGTATAATTAAATAGCGTCTTAATTTCAACAAGAATAGAAACGCACGCAAATATTCGACTTCATGCCTAGCTCGCATAAACCTAAATGCACAACCTAAAGAAAGTCACCATGCAGCGAAGCAAACAATAGATCTACCACCCCGAGCCCTAAAACACCGGCCGTGTCCCAAATCCTAGCGAGCTCCCTACAAAGACAGCGTTTTGGGACTCGCACGCGCGTTCCAAATCTAAAAATGCTGCACTCGTCGACGATTGCCAAAAACGCACGAGCACGAAAACACTGTGCGCATAGCGTATTGAGACGCGACCGTTGAGTTTCGCAAAGCGTTGCTGAAGCGTCTTACCTCAGTGTCCTGTGCGCGCACAGCTCAATGACTCCACCGCAGCAGGAGAAATGTGCTTTATCTGACAAAGCCAACGCTGAAGAACTACAGTTTATATTCCGTGAGGCGAAGCGTCATACTCCAGGCACAAAAGAGCACTGCTCACAATCTTCTCACGAGTCTGTGTGTTTTCTGGGTCAACTCCAGGCTTATATACATGAGAAAAGCGAAGAGGTGGAGCTATCGCTCGTTCGTTATCCTTTGTTGCCATTGGCCCCGCTGCTTAATATCAGCGTGCATAGAAACCCCTAGCGGTTTCTGTCAAACACTGGCCAATTTCTGTCCACAGTTTTTGTTTGATGTCTTTTCGTGTATGATTTAAAGCGAACAGGAAATCCCTCTCTAAAGTTGCGTATGTTACGTTAAGCTTAAGGGCAATATGACCTCTTATATCTTGTCAATAAATAATAGATAGATAGATAGATAGATAGATAGATAGATAGATAGATAGATAGATAGATAGATAGATAGATAGATGGATAGATGGATGGATGGATGGATGGATGGATGGATGGATGGATGGATGGATGGATGGATGGATGGATGGATTTTTATTTATTTTTATGTATCAATAACGTAGTATTTTTCTCATGGTGTTTTTTGCAAATACGCTATAGGCCTATATCATGTTAAGATAGATGGATGGATGGATGGATTTTTATTTATTTTTATGTATCAATCACGTAGTATTTTTCTCATGGTGTTTTTTGCAAATACGCTATAGGCCTAAATAATGTAAAGCTTTTTTATTTTGCCGTTAATGGTAGATATATAAATAAAGCCATTTTGTATTGTATGTATGTGTTTATATCGTTTTTATTAATAATAAGCTATATTTATTGTTAACAGTTTCTTTTTGTAGTGTAAATCTTTATTTTTCTTTTGTAGACAGACAGATAAATACATAGATACAGAGACTGTGTCCACGCTGTGATCTCAACAAAATTGAGAGGGAACTACACTTCCTAACAGAATGCACAAAATACACAGATATACGGACAATATTTTATGGAAAAAGTGTCCGTATTAACATTTTCCATCACATTGCACACTTGCACATTGCACATAACATCTGGAAACTGTACATTGTAAGAAACAATAGGTTAAACCTGTAAATAACACATCTGTACACTCTTTTAAAAAATTATATGTTGTTTTTTGTCTATATTTTTTCATTTTTTGTATATAGTGCATTATTGTTTTTATTTAATCTATCTTAATGTATATTTGCACTATGTTTGCACCACGTGTACACTTTCTTCTGCACTAAGCTCCTGTCGCCAAGTCAAATTCCTTGTGTGTGTAAACATACTTGGCAATAAAGCTCCTTCTGATTCTGATTCTGAAAAATCAAGTCCATACACCCGTCTTTTTAAAGTCTGTCAAACGATGAGAAACTGCCGTATCTCTTAGGAGAACACAAGGACTGCTGTGTGTTAACTGCACTGATATGTGTCTGCCTGCCATAACAAAAGAGAAAACAATGACTCTGACCTGACCTGATGTTTCCAGCATATGTACATAACATTATATTACTCTATTCTTCAACTTAAATGTATATTTTGCTTTTGTAAATCTTTGTTTAAACTCTACATTATTTCTGTTTTTATATATTTACATATATTATAAACCACTTTAAGTTGCACTACATACGTCGCACTTTATTTTGTTTATCACTCTAGTTATTTTTCTTTTTGTTTGTTACATATTTGCACTATTTGTACGCATCAGCTGCAAATGCTTTGGCAGTACGAATTATTTTGTCGATGCCAATAACGATATTTTGTCATGCCAATAAAGCACACTTAAACGGAATTTGATACATAGATAGATACTATATAGATTCATTTATATCCTGCATTTTATTCTAGATCCATTAACAGACGTGTCTACTGTATTGGATAAAAAAGTCACATTGATCAGTCTGTTCGGTGTAATGTCCTTACATGTTGTTTTGGTCAGTGTGAGTGTTTATACATTGTAACGAGTGTGATCCGCCGGCTCAGTGGCAGTCCATGTGACCCAGCGTTCTGCTGTGCCGTGTCTTTGCTGGGGAGAGAGGGGAGGGGAATGGAATGCTGGTGCTATTCTGGGCCACTGGCTGGGGTGTTGAAGAGCAAGCCTGGACTGCATCTGCAGTATATTGTGAGTTTCAGATCATTATACACAACACCAAGGCAAATGCTGGGTCAGTAGAGACACACAAGAATAATTTAAGACTGGGTTAAATTCTGTGGTATAACATGGCAAGATCCAAAGTCCAGGCCACGATTACTTGCCTGAGCTCAACAACACTGGGCTGTCTGTTTGGGAGAACAGGGAATCAACATTCTCTGTTTTGTCACAATGGCTCTCTGTGTACCCAAAGGTCAGCGCTGGTCAAAGCAGAGGATCACACCTCTAAAGTGCATTATCTCTTGACAAATTAACATCTCAATTCTGGTGCCTTTGTCTTGGGTTATTGCCAAGACCTTGGGTGTAATTTGTATGATAATCTGTCGGCACTTTAAACAGCACGATGTTCCAAAGTGCTAGAATTGGGAAAAGAAGTCATGTTCCAAAAGAGGTTTGGAAAAGAAGTCGCGTTCATTTCACATGGTGGGTCAAAGACGAGTGATTATGATAAGAACAAAGTGATTTTTGTTCGCATAAACATTCCAATCTGGCCTTACTACAACGTATCTATTAGATGGGACAGCACTGATGTTGTTCTCCAGAAAGAGCATCTGGTTCTTAATGGTTCATGCCAAGGATTGTGAGATGCAGAGAAGATTATCAGTGGTATATGTCCTGTTTCAAATGACCAGCATGAGTGTTGGGATAATGGTGTCAACATTTACATTTATGCGTTTGGCAAACGCTTTTATCCGAAGCGGCGTACAATGAATTCAATCGATACGTTTATTATATATTATATTACAATCAATGTCACTGTTTCAAGGCATTCAGAGACTTCATGCAGTCCTCAGGGCAGTTATACACGGTCCATTAAGAACTCAGGTGTGGGAGTTGCTTATTTAACTACAGCTCTACAAGGGTGTAGATGTAGATAGACATGAAGGATTAATGTCTATTGACACGCAAACATATGATTTAACCAAAGCAAGTAGATATGCCTGTGGATATCACCACAGCCCCTACACTTAGTGGTTTAGCGCTCAGCTTATAGACACCTAGTTTGCTGATGTGTTTGTACAGTGTGCGTGTCTGGCCCAACACGGGCTCGTCCTCCCCCACACCTGATTAGCAAAGAGTCAGGAGCTGGAGGATGGGCCAGCCAGCTGCCACCAAGAACTGCTTGCCACAGAACTCAGAAAAGACTAAATACAGTTAATAATGAGTCAGATGTGTGTCAGATGGTAAAACAAGAAGTCATTGAGAAATGATCAAACCATGTTCACTTCATTAATGGTTTATGGTTTAAATTGATGTTATATTTGTGTATTTTGCTGATGATTTTTCTCCAAAGGATTCAAGGGATACCTTTTATTAGTGTATGTGTTCCGGTAATTAAAACCACAACCTTTGCACTTATAATGCAATGCTTCGCCGGTGAGCCGGAGTAACACATTTGAGTCGTTCCAAAACCACAGAAGAGATTAAGTTATATGGGTTTACAATGACTTAGGGCATGATGATAGATAATGATGATAGAATTAACTGTGATATGAAATAAATATTTCTTATTAATTTAACCAAAAAGTTGTAATTATTGTTATAATTTGTTAAAGGGATGCTAAGCTATAAAGATCTATTTCCTTACCAACCATAACTTAATTTACACCTACACTGGAAAAAAAGCTGCCGTTAATTTTGGTATTTTTATAAACTTTTTTTATATTTTGGTATTTTTTAGAAGTTTTATACGACCTTACCCAAATTTTAGCTTGTTTAATATGTTAATGCTCTCTCTTTTGTAAGTCGCTTTGGACAAAAGCTGCTTTTAAATTAAAATTAAACTAGAATCATCTTAGTCATTTTAAACGTTTCTATAACATTTTTAAGACTTCAACCAAATTTGACTTATTTTAACTCTCTCCTTTGTAAATCCGCGGTCACGCTTGGTTTTTCGTTCCATTGACTTCCATTCCTACGCATGCGAATGCGTCAGACCGGAAATGCAAGCCCGTCCGAAGACATTTCGCTGCGTAGCCAAGGTTAAAGCTGCGGTCAAACTTGACTTTTCCCTCCATTGACATCCATTCATACGCATGCGAATGCGACAGACCGGAAACGCAAGCCCGTCCACCGATATTTCGCGTTTCGCTGCGTAGCAAAGTTCAAGTTTGGCAAACTCTGAGACCAATAGAAGATCAAAACATCACAGCGTGACCTCTCGGTACAGAAATGTAAAAGATGGAGGCATCACTCCCGCCCATTTTCGTAGCACCGTCCGAACGAACTTCGCATGCTCAAAGTCAAGTCTGACCGCGGCGGTCACTCTGGATAAAAGCCTTTTGTAAGTCGCTTTGGATAAAAGCTCCCTTTAATTTAAACTTAAATTAGAATCATCTTAGCCATTTTAAAGTTTTTTAACGTTTCTGTTACATTTTTTCTGACTTCAATCTAATTTCTAATTTCATGATTTCAATATTCAATCTAAATGTAAATACAAGTGGGCAGAATTCATAAAAGTAAGTTTAAATGACTCATCAAGCCAATTGGATTGAATGTAGACATTTCAAATTGCCGTTTTTTTACAGTGTACTGCTATAACCCCCGAAGGAGTTGTTTTGTCACTCATATACTTTGCCCTGCTGATCAGGCTCAATTCCACCCCCCAACCCACCCCAACCCAACCCAGTTACAGAAACACTTCTCCATCCACCTTGTTTATTTAGCTTCAGAATGACCTTTCTCTCTCTTTCTTTCCCGCAAGTGTTGAGCAGTTGGATATTGGTGCAATGTTGTTTTCGCCCATGTGTTTTTGTCCAATTTCTCAGCAAGGGCTGGGATATTGTTTTCATCAGTGTTTTGGAATGTACTTTTCTTTAAACTTTGAGTAAAACTCTTATGATAGCAAGAATGTCAAAAGGTTCACATGAGGTCAGAAAGGTTATTGGTTGGGAGCTGGCTCACTTATAAGTGCACTGCACTCCCAGTAAAAATATGATCACGGTTAGAAAAATGATCATGAAGTTTGTTTTTTAACTTCTGGCCTTTTGCATATGAATATGATTTAGCACCGTTGTTGACTTCCATGACATGTTTGATCATTTCTTTAAAAACATGACATTTGAAGTAACCATTTGGGTTATTTCTACACAGATCTTGCATCATAAGGCATGACGAATAAAACATAACAAAACCAACCCTCTATCTTGTGACCGGCCCTGTAATTCGCATCGTCACAATTATAAGGCACAGTTCACATTTTCCCATGACTGTATATTTGACAGCAGGACCTTCTAGAGTTTCACCAAAACAGAAACACACCTGCTGGGCTTCAGAGAATCTTGCAGCCTCCCCCATTTGCCTGGACCCTCCCCTAAGAACCAACATATCCATAATGCTTTGTCCTCTACAGATCAACTTCTCCTAAGTGCAGAGACTTAACACACACTTAGCAAAATAAAGAACGTTACCACCCACTCAAGACTCGGGCCATTGAAGGTGTTCATTCCAGTGCTTCGGAGCCATCACAAGCAAGCATTTCCTTCTTTTGCTTAGAGGTTGGCCCATAATCACCAATCTGTCTGTTGGAGCATTCGCAGGTAATTAAGGAAAATATGTTCTCGGAAGATCACAACGACAACACCATCTGCTATGTTTGTTGACTGTTTAAACAGCGACGTTGGTTAGCCTACATGACGTTTGGATGTAAATTTGTTAACTACACGCTTGTCCCTTGAACAAATAGACAGACCCTTGAAACATGACAAATAAAAAATCAGATCTCTTTAATATCGAAATGGTTTCTCATAGAAAGCAGTGAGATTAGATGGAGAGAAATGAAAGTTTGCACAGGTCTTTTGCTTCTCAAATGGTTTTCTGGTTAAAAACTCAAAGTTTCAGATGATCTCAACAATGTCTCAGACTTTGCACTTATTTGCCAAGATACCAAAGTCTGCCATCAAAATTCACTTACACTCAATTTGTTTGAATAAATTTCCTCCAAGACTTCTACTTAAAGGGACGGTTTACCCAAAAATAAAAATTCTGTCGTTCTTTAAAAAAACACATTTGTGTTCTGCAGAAGAAAGAAAGTCATACAGGTTTGAAATGACAAGAGGGTGAGTAAATGACAGAATTTTTATTTTTGGGTGAACTATTCCTTTTAGCTTACTTTTTATACAGTTGTGTAGACGTCTATTTTAAACAATGTTAAAAGGAACATCTGAGCATGAAAATGTTCCCCGGTCGGTTTCAACACCTGCAGACCCAGTTTTGCTAACGCAAAACAATCTGTTTCAGTTGCAATGTGTGCACAGTTTTGCATGATGTTTGCCCGTGATCGCAGCTGTGCCATGTGACCTGTAAGAGTCTGTGTCCTATCTTGTGTTGTTGTTGATTTGAGTGTGTGAGTCATGACTCTTTTTGTATTTACAGTGGGGTGGGATTAGACAGAAGGTATTGTGGGTGCCCACGGCCTTGAGTGTTCAGCAGCCAGATGGTCAACACTGATTACTGGACCGATACATCCAACAAAACCATGTACAGGAGAAAAAAATCACATGTACATTTATTCATTTGGCAGATGCTATTATTCACTGCCACTTACAGTGCACTCAAAGTGCACACAGTTTATCATGTAAGGTCGTGGGTTCAATTCAAACCAACGACCTTAACTTAATGACCCGTGATAAATTCATGACCTTGTATGATAGTCATTTGAAGGAAGTTGAGTGCTGAGGTTTGTTGCTATTAAAGTATCGCAAGAATACATTTTAATTGTGTACAATGAATGTGTTTTGATTTTGGATACGTGAATTATGTTTCTGGCCACTATGTGTTTAGGTGAGAAGGAATAGTTCCCACAAAAAGGAAAATTTTGTCATCATTTACTCACCCAAACATGTGTGACTTTCTTTCTTATGCAGAACACAAAAGAATAGATTTAAAATGCTGTTGGTAACCAAAAAACATTGTCCTCCATTGACTTCCAATTGTATGGACAAAAAAAACATTTCTCAAAATATTTTGTGTACCACCGAAGAGAGAATCATGTACACGTTTTGAACAAAATAAGGGTGAATAAATGATGGCCGTTTTTTTAATTTTAGGTGAACTATCCCTTTAAGATGAGAAGTGCACCAGCCAATTTTCTCTGAACTTATCTCACTAAAATCTCCCAATTCCATCTTAGCTGTCAAAACCACCTCACGAGGTCTAACCAAAGTGAATGGCTCTCAGTTTTATTTTCTTGTCATCATTGATCAGTGAAACTAAAATCGGATTCTGCACTCTTCTACAAGCCACCCCCAGCCATACTTTATGTTTTGGTGTTGAAGTGGCTTTGGGGGTGGGGGTTTGTTTTTGTTCAGACTTCTCATAGAAGAAAAGTCTATAAATACATGCAGTGCTTCCTCTTAGTGAACAGAACGCCCAATCGCAGGGAAGTGGAGGACGCTGGACGTGATGAGTCAGGGCCATGGGAGAGGACAGTGGGTGGATACACGGTTTCTGAGGAAGAGTCTTTCGGTCTGCATGGGAGAAATGGGGAGATTTCATGTTGCAAGGAGCGAGAGCAAGGTTCAACTTAACGAAACCCCATTTAGAGAGGAACACATCCTGTTACAGGTGGCCTAATATGTGATACTAACCGACAGACCCCAGATCAATGACTGTATCAAACTAGTGCGGGTCAAATAAAAGAATTACACATTTTTAAATGATCATATTTTAAAAGTGAGATTATAATCATCGTCTTTTACTGCTTTCCATGAATCATATGAAACAAAGGATTTACTTACAGTACACTATTACAAAAATGCAGGGTTATTTTCAACCCAGTGCTGAGTCAGAAAGGGAGGAACCCAGCCACTGGGTTAAATTAACCCACTATTTTTTTATTTGACCCAAAGATTGATTAAAACAACCCAGTATATACATCAATTTAAACCGAACGGTTGGGTTTGTCGCTTTTTGACCCAACGCTAGGAGTATACCCACGGCTTAGCCTTACACCGTGTCTACACCGGACGTGACACGACAAAAGACATTAGAAACGCATTAGAACCCATTATAATTTTACATTTTCAAACCCATTAAGAACTAGCAGGTTGTCGCATCCGGTGTAGACATGGTGTTAGAGAGTCCTTTTTTAAAGGAATGGTCAGTGAAACTTTCATAAAATGTGAATTGTAAACCAAAGGAGGTTAGCAGATTTGTAGTAATTTTGTTCAACCCTATTACCCTTTTTGAGACAGCGCAGTTTAAAGAGCTAATTCGTCAATTTAAAAGAATTAATCAAGTAAAGAAAAGAATGTCATCTGAATAGGTAACAGGGCTTCAAATTTAGCCTAAATTAAGTTATCACTTATAAGGAATTTGACTGAATGTTGGTTATTGAGAAGCATGTATTTCTCATTTATCGAATAAAAATATTTGTTTATTAAGTTGTGAGAAAAAAAAAAAAAGGTTATAGGGTAAGACATATAATATACTGTATATAATATAATTGAATAAAAAAACTGATTTTAAAAGTCTGATTTTAATAGGAGAAATCATGTTGGTGTATTGGAATTACTCTGTATACTGTACAAAAACCGGTCTAAAATACGGCTCAGTGAGCTTCTCAATACTGTAGAAGTTCCTTTTCCACTGTTAGCACATCACTGTTTACTCTGCTCTCCACGTCTAATGGAAGTCTTGATTATTTATGGGTCTGGAGACAGGGCTATCCATCAGCACAGGAAATCAATGACACACCACTGTGCTGTCACTATAGGTTGGCCTGTATACCAAAATATCCCCAACAAGTCACGAGGAACTGCATATAAACATCCTTTATTAGAATTTCGAGTGTAGTACAAAAACAACTTTATTGGCACAAACAATGAAAACATTGACTGTAAATGGAAACATTTTGAGGAAGAACTTACATTGCTCAATAGCATTTACTCAGTTATCATCACTGTTGGGCGGAGACATTTTGGTTATCTCCAAAACTGTTACTTTTCAGGAAATGAAAAAATATTTTTTAATAACTAAACGCTGTGTTGTCAAAGTTGACAAGCACGTGTTAATTTGTTAAATTGCTGCCAAACCCACAGACAATCATAAAGATAGTCCAATAGTAATGATTTTAATGAAATGAATACATAAAAAAAAATATGGAGATCGACTGGATTTCAGACTATATAGTAGGCTTTTAGGAATTCCAACCTTACTGTGAGAGGTTTGTAGGGCTGTTATCAAGTATTTTGGGGTAACAATCTGCAGTTAAAAATACTGCGTACCAAAAATATTGGTGAACCACTAATTTGAATTGTATGTTGTGGTTACAGTTGGCTAAGTGGGAAAATATTTTTTATTGAACATTAAGCAATATTTGTTCCTGAATTCTGCTTGAGGTTGCATGTTATTATATTACTTGAGGTTACGTATTACAAACAAGTATTAATTCCAGCTGGGCTACTTGTGCTTCAAATAACATGCAGGTATTCTGAACAATGTATCTGAAGTGTTACAACAAATACAAATTGAAAGTAAAGTCAAAAAATGGGAATCACAATTACCAGAATCACAATTACCAGAAAGTAAAATGACAACTTTAAATAATGAATTTTTAGGAAGAAGGCTGTGATTCTTTGGGAACCCCCATGACAAGACCACGTTTATTCCAAAGACCAAACAGAACTGATTAGATCTGCATGTGCTTTTGACACATTTGGTGATCTTCTCGTGTCATTCAGCGATTATTAAACTGTGGGTATTTTCCACAGGATTTTCGTTACTGACTTTTTGAGCTATAAAAGCAGGATTTGCATACGAGGTGTAATGGAGCAGAATGATGACTTTTAAGAATCGCAGTATCAACCCATCATGTGTAAAAAGCTTTACTTTAGACAAACATTTCTGTGTAATAGCCAGGGGCGTAGCTACATGGTGGCCATGGGTGGCCACGACTACCCCTGAATGATGGATGGCCACCTATCTGGCCACCTCTGTTGTGCGAAGCAGTTTTAAGATGTGTGTCGGAGTTTACGGAGTGCTGCGCAGATCATTTAGCGCATGCACTGAAAGTAACGGGAGAACATTACTCTCACGTTAATATGATGTCATACGCTGATGCATTGATGCAAACAGTCTGAGCGCTATAGCTGAACAGCTGCTAACCGCTTCGTGACAGTGTACTGTCTGTGTACCATGGAAGTTCATCGCGAGCAGAAGGATCTGGTCAGTAAAATCAGTCTTGTTTAACTGAATTTCATTCATTAATTACATTTTCGCAAAAGTTTAAGTTGGGGTACTGCAATGTTTATTTTCTATAAAAAATGCTAACTTACTTCCAATGATAGCTAGCAAATTATTTTAAAATAATGTTAGCACATGAAAGCATTGCAAATAAATTGTTTACTTTACGTTCTTTGTGTATGTTTTTGACCAGCAAACTATGTGTAATGAAGAATTGGTGTAAATTACAGTAGAAGTTAAAGAATTTATGTCTCTGAGGATTTTTTGGTCACCCTAATAAAATCACTGGGTCTTGCCTGGCCACCTCTAAAAAACAGTTCTGGCTACGCCCCTGGTAATAGCAGAGAGCCTTTTACTGACAGATAGTGAGATTGGTTTTCAAGGCTATGATTTAAATATCATAATACAGAATAGCTGATGCTGAATATGTTGGGACATTTTGAAGTTCGTGTTTCTTTTCCATCTTAGTTTGACTTCAAATAAAAGGGTCACTGTAGGCAATCCTTGTCCAAGGCTGGTCCAGTAGAACTTCCTGTTTCAGTTTTTTTAACATCACACAAATGTTTCAACAAATTTTGTAACTGAATCAAAATGTTAAATGAATATCTTATTATTATGTATGTACGATTAAAAAACAACAACAACAACAATAATAATAATAAATAAATAAACAATGAAACCAGAAGTGATTCTAGAGCGTTGTTTAGTTCTCTATATTAAACTGGTGCCTTGCAGTTTTAGAAAATCCATATAAAAACAAATACAGCAAAAAATATATATATATATGTAGAACATCAAATAATTTAGATTTTTTTCATTTTTATTTGCTAAAACAAAATAATGAGACTAAAAGTCTCACTAATCTAAAGGTTGCCTTTTGGCTTTAAAAAAATGTGAAGTGAAGGACTGTTCACACCAAGTATCATAACTATAAAGTTTCAAAAAATAAAGTAATGATATGATACAGAAAAAACTGACCAATCATTTTTGAGCTCACGCTTTTAAAAAGGGAAACTGCAAGCTTACAATAAACACAATGTTATTATCGTCCATTGATGTGAATGTTATATTATTGTTATAGTTTTAGTGCATGGAGCGGGCCTTAAAGTTGCCGTTAAAATGTTCATTCCTCAAGTTGTTCAAGTAATTTTTTGCCACATATGTTAGAGACATAAATGGCGATAGTTATATTGCAGTCTGTTGTCAACGTTCAATCTAAATGCACTGTGAAAATAGCCATAACTCACGATGGCTGGCACTCTGATTACACTGAGCGACCTGTATAGATAACAGATAAGTTCTCGTGTGAGAATCCTCGGGGAGATGAGACGAGGCGGGAGAGAGTGAGAGAGCAGTGACGCTTAGAATGCAACATGAATCTTTTATTAGCCCCTAGCCCAGTTAATGAGGTGGCGCTTCTTTAATAATTAGCAGAGCCATGTATTTCCACAGCAGAGCTTAAGGATGCTAAGGGCATCGGGGAGAAGATGGGAATGTGGGACGCAGTCCAACAGATATGCTGGAAACCACACGCTGAGCTGCGAGAAATGCATGTTGTCGTGTGCGTGAAAAGTTTGTTTCCATGTGTTTGGGCAGCGAGGACTTTATTTTCCGACATGCCCTTTGACATTTTAGAAAACCAGAGGGTTAAGCTGGTTTCATGAGATGTGTGACGTGCCGAATTCACCAAAACATGCAAAAGAACAAGCCAAGAGCCACATTCTTGACACTCAACCCCATTACCCTCCCCCAACAATACGCGCCCCTCCCCCCAACGGTGCACACCGGCGCACACACACGCAACCTCTCAGGGGCGGGCTGGTTGTGCAGCATGCCCTCGATGTTCGTGCGTGAGGTGGAGAGGGGGATGTCTTCTCTTTAGACAGCTAATTGACTCACAGATGTCAGGATGAACAGTGGGGTGGTAGTGTAACGCACGCACACGCTTGCACAAATTGGTCTGCAAACAAATATGTTTCGACCACATCGAAGGTTCGGTTCTACTGATGTAAATAAATCCAGGACACAAAGTCTGTGGAGCACGAGGACAGACAGGGATGTGCATTTAGACCTTGTGTGTAACCCAACTGGGTTGGAAGAGTTTTTCATACAAAAATTTACCCTAAAATGAAATTCCTTCATTATTTACTCACCCTCTTGTCATTCCAAACCTATACGACTTTCTTTCTTCTGCAGAACACAAAAGAAGATATTTAGAAGAATGTTGGTAACCAAACAACATTGGCCTCCGTTGACTTTCTTTCTTCTGCAGAACACAAAAGAAGATATTTAGAAGAATGTTGGTGTAACCAAACAACATTGGCCTCCATTGACTTTCTTTCTTCTGCAGAACACAAAAGAAGATATTTAGAAGAATGTTGGTGTAACCAAACAACATTGGCCTCCATTGACTTTCTTTCTTCTGCAGAACACAAAAGAAGATATTTAGAAGAATGTTGGTGTAACCAAACAACATTGGCCTCCATTGACTTTCTTTCTTCTGCAGAACACAAAAGAAGATATTTAGAAGAATGTTGGTGTAACCAAACAACATTGGCCTCCATTGACTTTCTTTCTTCTGCAGAACACAAAAGAAGATATTTAGAAGAATGTTGGTGTAACCAAACAACATTGGCCTCCATTGACTTTCTTTCTTCTGCAGAACACAAAAGAAGATATTTAGAAGAATGTTGGTGTAACCAAACAACATTGGCCTCCATTGACTTTCTTTCTTCTGCAGAACACAAAAGAAGATATTTAGAAGAATGTTGGTGTAACCAAACAACATTGGCCTCCGTTGACTTTCTTTCTTCTGCAGAACACAAAAGAAGATATTTAGAAGAATGTTGGTGTAACCAAACAACATTGGCCTCCATTGACTTTCTTTCTTCTGCAGAACACAAAAGAAGATATTTAGAAGAATGTTGGTGTAACCAAACAACATTGGCCTCCGTTGACTTTCTTTCTTCTGCAGAACACAAAAGAAGATATTTAGAAGAATGTTGGTGTAACCAAACAACATTGGCCTCCGTTGACTTTCTTTCTTCTGCAGAACACAAAAGAAGATATTTAGAGGAATGTTGGTGTAACCAAACAACATTGGCCTCCGTTGACTTTCTTTCTTCTGCAGAACACAAAAGAAGATATTTAGAGGAATGTTGGTGTAACCAAACAACATTGGCCTCCATTGACTTCCATTGTATGGACACAAAACCATTGAGACATTTCTCAAAATATCTATCTGAGAAAGAGTCACATAGAGGTTTGAACGACATGAGGGTGATGACAGAATTTTTATTTTGGGGTGAACTATCCTTCAAATGCTCTTTCATTTGTAGGTCACTTTGGATAACAGCCTCTGCTAAAAGAACACATCTCAATGAGATGTCAATAAGATGTTGTTTATGAAATGAGAACCCGGTTTTGTTTTTGTGTCAGAGATTCTTTGTTATGGTTTCCTCATTACTATCTCTCTGATATGATGTCATAGCGGCTTTGCCAGAGACCAATTCTATCTGCTTTGATGATGTCACGGCAGTTGTTATCAGAGAACTCCAAAATAATCAAAGACCCTGAGCCTCGGGAAAGTAACCGCACACACTCATTCACACTCCCACGCGCTCTCACACACGTATTAAAAAATCCCTGTGTTGTTTTGCAAAGCCACACATCCAAATCCCCAACTGATAAAACATCACACAGACCCGACAACAACAAAACCAACGTGGCAGATAGAAATGAAACCCGCCACCTTTAGCCAGTGTGATGACAGAAACACACAATCGCATTTACCCGCAAGTTAACTGAATCACATCTGAATACGAGCCAGTGCTGGACGTGACATTGGTCCTATCCACTGCCCACAAGTGTAAAGTTTGCATCCTGTTATTCCGCTAACCCACGTTGCTGTTGTCATCCTTTTCTAGGAAACCGTGGGGGAGATGTTGTGCCACCGGCAGGGTTTCATTTCCAGTCCTCTGGAGTGACAGGAGGTTGGGGGATGCAAGAGGAGCTGCCAGGACTTGTTTAATGAAAACTTTCTAATGCAAAACTAGCTAAATATTGTCCCAATCACCCCTCTGAACAATGATTTTTGGCATGCAATTGAAATATGTTGCGTACCCGTTCTTGCATCACAGGAAGTGAATATGGGAACTGTGACTTACTGCAGTTCATGACTGACACTATTATGTGTTCGGTGCACATTTGACACTATAAGCCAATTTAAAAAAGATTCATATCAGATTTGCAATAGTGACCACAAGTGATGTCCAACTTTGGCAACTGACGTTTTCGCTCTTTATTCAAACGAGTCATTTAAGATGCATTCATGTTGTATGCGTGCTGCATTTGTGTATTTTGCCTATAAACCGAAGCTCAACTTTGAAAAGAATTTAAGGAGGATTGACAAAAAATGACAACACATATATGCAAAGTTTAAAGACATGGCCCAGGATAATGACCACAAAATATTAACACAAGAGAAGATCAACAATTAATAATAGATAAAATAACAGTAATGTTTGCTTGATTTCAAGTGAGCCTTTTGTTTTTCTTGACTTTGTTTTAGAATAAAACCCATTTCTCTTGATATGCTGTATTTGCCATTTTGCCAACATTTAATGTTTGTCCATTTTGTATCATACATGTTATACTTTGATTATTTAAAGGGATAGTTTACCCACACATGAAAATGCTGTCATCGTTTACTCACACTCTTGTCATTTCAAACCTGTTTGAGTTTCTTTCTTCAGTAGAACACAAAAGAAGATATTTTGAAGAATGCTGGTAACTGAACAAGGGCGGAACCCATTGACTTCTATCGTATGGACACGAAACCAATGCAAGTCAACGGGTACCGCCGTTGTTTGGTTACCAACATTCTTCAAAATATCTTCTTTTGTGTTCTGCAGAAGAAAGTCATACAGGTTTAAAATGACAAGGGGGTGAGAAAATGATCACTTTCTGGTGAACTGTCACTTTAATCAAACCTGAGGAGGCATTAAAAGCAAATATTGTGCAAATATTCCACCTTGGACATAATTCATGGCCACTACTTTATATTCTTTGAAACATCTTGCAGTGTCTGTAATTTTTCCCTCTTTTAACTACTCATCACCTCGACTCACAGAATTCACTTGTTGGTGTTTATCTGAGGAGACCAGGCAAGATTGAGACAAAGCCGATGTAGTCATGACTGAATATGGCAACAGAAATTTCCAATGATAAAGCCATTATCATTAGACTATCTTCAGCACTATCAGAGTGAATAATGCTTCATTAGCATTCAGCCCCGTGTGCGCACTGATGACATTATCATCAAACCGAGCTGCAGCGACTGCTGGGCTTTCCTGGTGTTTTTTGGGAACAGGATGTAGCTGGCAGTCTTATCATTCCCTTTAACCTCTGGCGTGGCCGTCAAACTTGACACAGCTCCATCGCAGAGGCTTCAGGGTGGCGTAGGGGTTGTCGGTTGTTGGTTTGGTTGCGTGTTTGTGTGGGCCCTGCTTTCTTAACAGTTATTATTTCCTGTGATGTTGCGCAATTAGTCATACTAAGGGGGGGGGGGATGTTTGAATTCTGAACATCATGTCAAGGAGTTGGGTGAAACATTGAGGTTTCGATTTTCAAACACACACACACAACAGGATTTGGAAACAAACAGCAGGCGGTTACTTCCTCTTGTAGAGCATTTTGATGCATGGCATTACTCGATAATTGATTTGCCTAGACTTAAAGACATCCCTTGTGAAAATAAACCATGGTTTTACTCAAACGTTTTTTTTTGTAATGTACACGCAATTTCCTTTTCTTAAAAACTGTAGTCAAACGATACAATAAGTGCTTGTTATGTAGACAATTATACGGACACGGGAGAGCATCAATAGAAAAATATTTGCTGGAATTGATCGCCGGTCATGCATCGCCACAAGTCAGACCGCGGATGTTTATCGCGTCAATGATCTGAAGTGTCGCATTGTCAGAATCCTCAAGTCAGTCCCCTTCTGAAGACTTCTGACCGAATCAATACATCGAGTCTCACATGATTTCCTCAGATGACCTTCGCACAGTTAGGATGAATGGTGTGGAGAATCAGCAATGCGTAGGCCGTGGCCCATGTGATACCTCTGTAGCACAAACACATGTTTGTCAACCTTCACAAACACTCCAGTATTTGTTTGTCTGTCTGTTGCCTCCTCTTCGCCATGCGATCGATCCACTTGTGCATCTTTGAATACTTAAACAAGTTTTCATGCGACCATGAAAATCGATGTCTTCCGTTCGTTCAGGTGTAGCAAAAATATCAGAAAGATAAGTGTGTGATTGTGTAATCCTCTTGTAAAGCTAAACGTGGACAGCGTGAATAAAACACAGCCTGCCATGCGAGATGAGAGAGAGGGTGAATGGGAGCGGGCTCGGCCTATATGTGGGCCGTCACTTGTGCGGATGGTGATTTCCATATCAATATTTGAGAGCCGGTGAATAATTTATGGACTCGCTGATACAATGAACGCTGAACTGAAAGATACCTCAAGGGTGTGCGTGCAGCGGGAGACAGACGCACACACGGAGCGGTTGTGGTGGTCAACGTTTATTATCGATGGGGTCTCGCCGGTTCCTCTTGGTTTCTCTGTGTCGTACGTTGTATAAACTACGGGTTGCTGCTTCTTTTAGAAAGCAAGCGGTCCCAAAAAAAGACATCTGCTCTGTAAGAGAATGGCCTAATGATTCATGACCATTTAAGCATTGTGGAGTTTGTCTGTGTAGCATACAGCATGTGTCCTTCTCAGTAGCACATTGTTGGGACTCACTTGTTAGAGAGACTCGTTCATTGTATTTCTCCCTTTGCCTGACAATAGTGTTAAGTATTCATGCAAAGGAGCTCTGGGTTCTGCCCAGAAACCTATTTTTGGATTCTCTTTTGGTTTCTCAGATTCAGATTTTTTTCTCTCTCTTTCTGTCAGTGGCCTAAATCTTTTGGCGTGTCCTTGAATTACTTTTCACTCTGAGTGCCGATCGATATTTGTAACACATTTGCATCATACATATTGATATTCCGGTAACTCCAGTGCAATTTGCATTTTGCGGAATTCTTGAAAGAGAATTCACGCGGCCACCATAAGATCCTCGGAGCAGTCGATAGAGTTCTCTTGGACAAGAGGAAAGCTGTAATTAGAAGTCACACAGATAACGATCATTTGCACCTGGTACATCACCTTGGCTCTAAACAAAGGATTGTGGTTCTTTGTTGCCGAGGTGCAGCGTCAACGCCTGTTATGCACTGTCGTCATCAGCCCATTGATAATAACAATTTAGCACTCAATATCAGAGGTCAAACTGTTAATGTCACGCATAAAACTGCTGGGCTCACCAGCATATCTCTTAGAAAATGAAATCACAAATAAGATCTCTTGAATATCGCAGTAGTTTGTTCTAGACAGCAAAGAAAATGTTTTCTCATGGGAAACAGACTGTAGTAGACAACTGCATAGACATCAGTGACATCATAAGATTTCAACCATTTTCCATAGATAAATTACGAGGGCTGTAAACTACACATGAGCTTTATAGCTCCATACTTTTATTCTAGGTTGTGTAAATAAAGTTGTCTAATTTGTGGCTGTTTTTATTACGTAATTTTAGAAGACGTAACTGAGATGTCAATAAAATCTCTATTAACTGTGAACAGTGTTGGGTAAGTTACTCTGAAAAAGTAATGAATTACTAGTTACTAATTACATATTCAATAGTGTAATTAGATTACTCTACAAATTACTCTCTCCAAAAAGTATTTAGTTACTTATTACTAATTACTTTCTATATCCTATATCAACCTCGATTAGTTAAGTGATTCAAGGATAGACATGAAACGGCTTATTTAATTAATTCAAATAAATAATATAAAACTACATAAAGTAGTTTTAACTGACCAAAGTATTACAAATGTGAGAATTATACATTAAAGCATGGATTTTAAAGTTAGACTTTGAATTTTGATGTCAATTCCACTATTGCACACACATATATTACACAGAGTATTTAGTTTAATTACATCAGAAGTAACTGTAATTAAATTACAGAAAAAATAAGAGTAATCCCTTACTTTACTTTTCTAAGGGAAAAGTAATTAAATTACAGCAACTAATTACTTAGTAACTAGTTACACCCAACACTGACTGTGAAAGGGAAACCTCTGAGCAGTAACATTTCCCTCCGGGTATAATCAGCAGGAAGGAAATCAGCAGCAAGGTTCAATACATTTACATGTGAATTGTTCAAAACATCCCCAAGGTCAGGATTATTATGGTATGTATTATGATATGTACATGTGTAACGTCTGTTGTCAATGTTAAACGTGTCATTGTAGAGCCTGGAAGAAGCTTAACCCAGTGGCGTCACTAGGCCCTTTTTAGGTGGTCTTTAGCCACCCTAAAGTTCTAGCTTAGCCCCCCTAAAAATTGTGAGTAATTATGTCATCTGTACACGAATTCGAGAACACTTTATAGTCCTCTTTAACACTCTTATTATAAAAATGGCTCATTGTTATTTAGAGCATTCTTCACGTTCACAGCAGCACAGAGTGGAGTGAACGTCATAAGCAGAGTACAAGGTGTGTGCATTAACTTGACATCTGCATCTTGGCCATTCTTTGTTATAAATGCAGCTTACATAATATGATGCGGCAGCGATATAAGACCTTTTCCCATCCACTGTAAAAAGTTTTGTCCGCGCTCACCCCTCGTCATACTGTAACTAGTTGTTTGCGTTACCTCTGACAGCAAAATGAAAGCACTTGACACCAATGACGGCATACTTTAGAAAACGATCATGATGATATTGTAGCGCACAGAAATCTGTCATTCATGATGAAGTGCTGTTTTATTTTTCTGCACCTAGTTATAGAGAGCTGACGGTAGTTTTGAGATCCCCGGAAAGACTGGTTTCAGCCTGTGTTACTCATTGTTCTGAGTTCTGATCAGTGCTCGAATTGAATCAAGTCTTATGGGGGGTCCCCCATAAGACTTTTTTTTGGTGGGGGTGGGGGTTAGTCTCGCAATATACAATTTATATGAAATACACAATATATTTGATCATAATATGTGCATAACTATATACTATTTATTAGAAACAGGCTTACATAAAAGAACAGGCATCAAATCAATGCAGGCTTGGTGAACAGAAATGACTTTTGAACAGTAGTGTACGTCCAACAGAATAATTCTAGCATTATTTACCAATGTAGTATTTACTATTTTCCCTAAAAACAACTGAAAGATATAAATTGTGACAAGACCGGCTGTCAGTCTGTGTGTCAGTGTTGTGGGGATTTTTCTAGCGTTTGTGGTCTTATCAGCATGAAAAACAAGTTTTATACAATTCTGAATGGATTATATATAGCACAGAAACCGCACAACGAGCACTCCCTTTATAATTACTAAAAAGCTGTCACTCATCTTCATCGAGATCTCTAGAACCCCAGAACAAGGCCTAATAATAATTTACGGAAGGAATACAAAAGCCCCGACATGAAGTTGATAAATATAGTGGCAAGATATAGAGAGAGAGAAAATTACCCCTAAAAAAAGTAGAAGCCTCTTCCCGACTGCGAGTGGAGGTGTATTATTCTCCATTTTTTAGCTGAAGTAAGCCTCATCGGAGCGACGCCAATCAAGCAGTCATGTCAATGATGTCCTGCGCTTAGCGGTCTTTAGACGTGGAGCGGGGCGTTTAAAATTTAAAGAGACATGACAACTAGCCCATAAACAAACTTAATATAAATTATTGTAATTAATAATTCACGAAATTTACCATATCCATTTCATGAATTTAATCACATTTGTCATTATCATTTTTACTCAAATAAAATTATCGATTTTTAACTTTTTATGGGGGTCCCTATAATGCCTTATGGGGGGTTCCGGATCCCCCCAGCCCCCCTTCAATTCGAGCACTGGTTCCGATACCGATACCATAAACAAAAGTGTACCTAGAAGCTCTTTGTCATTTTTCAGACGCTTCAGTATTTTTATTATTAATTTAAAACATATTTTGGATGTGATAGATGAACACACAGTCATGCACAGGAGTGTCAACGCTCATGCTAATCAGAATGAATGACAGGCAAACATCATAATAAGTTATTCATTCTACTAAATAATAACTCAGCAGTTGATTGTGACATTTACATGGATTTGTGGCTGTTGTTGTCACTCTTGAGTTATAAAAGTTGCAGATTGATCGGTTAATGTGATATTAATTTTAATAACAATAACTTGTCTTTATTCTGCATATTCTTTCTTAATTATTTATTTTAGAAATGTATACAATATGTGCTGCTTAGAGAGTGGCATATATATATATATATATATACACGTATATATCTCTCCTCTTTGGAGGTAGATCCCCCAATATGGAAAACATAGAATCGCCCCTGGCTTAACCTACGTATATGAGATCTCCATGTTATTATATTCTCCTACAGTATAATCACAGTAATATTTCATTTTTTTTACATTTTTTAGTGTAAATGGCGTTTGCCTGCAAACATCATGCCGTAATGCTGTGGTGTTTGGTGGTTGCTATTTTGGGCAAAATCGTACAGACTACTTTTACGAAATGTTTTGGTGCTTGTTTTGCGTGATTTTTTTAACTTAAAAATAATAAAATAGATGAAAGTTCCAAATGTATAGACTGATCTGTATCAGTATTCGTATTCGTTATTCGTTTTACAAGCTGGCTGATTCATATAAATTCGTACAATGTGAATTGAACAAAATTAACAATTAATAGAAAATGGCAATAATGAAGCCCCACCCCTAAACCTAACCGTCAATGGCACATGAGCAGATCATACGTAAGGGATAATCCACGGTTAGCCGAGGCGAAGAACCACCCGACGCCTCCGCGAAGTGCATGAAAATCCTTTAATGCACGGTTAGCCATGGATTATCCCGCTTATACCATGGTTATTTGCCAAGTTAAAGCTTTTATTGATGTTTACAGTGTCATTTTAGATCAAACAGGTGAAAATGACGGTTATTTTGTCAGTTAATTTTAAATGTAATCAAACTGACTGGAGCTACCCGTGCGTTAAAGGCTTTTAATGCACACCTTCCAGCCAATCAGAATCCAGTATTCAAACAGACCATGGTATAATAAAACATACAACATGATCTCATGGGAATTCATAACTATTTTATAAGGTGGCTATTTTGTACGAAATCGTAAGTTGTGAATCAAAAATGTACGATTACAAGAAAAAAGCGATACTGAAGCCCCACCCCCACCCCGTCCCTAAACCTAACGCCATTGGCGTGAAAGCAAGTCGCACTAAAATGTACAAATGAGATTGTACAAATTCATTCTAATTAGCCAAAGTCAGTCACATGGTAAAATAGTTACGTTTTTGCCGTGAGATTGTCTTGAAACAAATTACGCACGTCGCGAATTGCCATGAGATTGCAATTTCATGATTGTGTTGGTTTGAAATAACATCATGTTAAGGAAATAATGACATAATTTTGGTGAGGGCTAAATTCAAATAGTTAACAATAATAATTATAGTGCGTAAATTACTAATACATCATCTCTACATACTTTTTAAGAATTTCTCGGCGCTCTTTAATGCTAATAGAGGAATAAGCGTTGAGTTCACACTTACCTAGAACCTAACAAGGTTTACGATCAATAAACGCATAAACAAACGAGTCAGTGAGACGCAGGCAATAGCCTGTTGTCAGTCACAGTTTTCTCCCCCAACAAAAGACGCTCCATTCTTCTCATTTGCCACCATACGCCCACCCACCCACCCCCCTCATCTCCACTCAGGTTCCACTCCCTGCATACCACATCTTCCTCTCTTTTCACCCCCCCATGTGATCTTTTGTCAAACTGTCCTTCTCTTTTTCTCTGTCACTCCCCAAAGCAGCCGTGCGTCAAGAAAACAGACGCGTGTTAACCCGTCACTAAGAGCTGTGGTGATTCACATTCATTTAAACTAACATGAGCAAATATCAACGTCCTCCAGTGCAGAACGCCTGACGGTATTCTTGACTGCTTGTAAAAAGGGAAACCACATTTTTATTGCATTTTTAGTTGGACACTTCATTTGCTGTTCAGCCAGCCATGAAAGATGGCGCTTTCCTTTCTCTCTTTCTCTGGCCTGCCCCTCCCCCTCTTTCATCTTCCTGTTTATCTTTGAAACAACTGGAGTGAGAGAGAACGAGAGGATCTGTGTCATCACTGAACCTCGGCTTTCTTTTCTGGAGAATGTATACCCAAAGGACTTCAAATCCACCTGCTGCAGTGTAAACGCCACATTTTATCATGTTTGCAAGAGCTATTTTTTCAGGAACTTGTATATTGTAGGATTTAAAAGAATAGTAACTAGGGGTGTCACAATACGGGTATTGTCAATAATTGTGAAATTATAACTCATAATTGAAGCGTTCACTCTACACATATGGTGATATAGTAAATAATTCGACACTGTTAAGTATTGACCTATAGTAAAGGTCTTTGCACATACAGGCCGAAATTTTCGTATGCGTTTCTTCGTATTTGGCGCTCGTTTGTACGATGTCTCTGAATTGTCAAAATGCTTGCCACGGATGCAAAAACGCAGAAAATCGAACCCAGTCCCAATTTTTTTATGACGGACGAAAGTATCGGAGGCAAATGTGATTGACACAACGTGAGGTCGTATTTATTTTTTAACGTGCGGAAATTTCGGATGCAAATTTCGGACTCAATGTGCAATGGCTTTAAGAGCCACAATGGTTACAAGCTCTCTCCTTACACTTGTGTGTGTTGTTGGCTAAAAAAGGAGAAAATACAAACAAAAAACCCCCCCAAATTTGTACTATTTGTTCATTTTTTAAAACATTTAAATAGATATCGTGATAATATTGTTACCGTGAATTCTTTTGGTCACAACAACCGTGAAGTGAAAATCTGAAAAGCTCTAGACTTACATTTACATTTAGTCATTTAGCAGGTGCTTTTATCCAAGAGAGAGAGAGTTCAGGGAGCAATAAAGCAATCGATGTGTCATACAAGAGCGATAATACAAAAGGTGCTAATAC
This sequence comes from Triplophysa rosa, assembly GCF_024868665.1. Taxonomy (NCBI): domain Eukaryota; kingdom Metazoa; phylum Chordata; class Actinopteri; order Cypriniformes; family Nemacheilidae; genus Triplophysa; species Triplophysa rosa. The sequence continues at coordinate 24,684,072 of NC_079897.1, read as the reverse complement.
CAAGTTACTAGTTTCAACAAAAGCCAGAACATTGACATTCAAAACCTGAATGATGTTACGTTCGTGGAGAATTTTGTCAGCGCAGTTTATGATGTCCAGGGGCTCCAATAAGAATGAATGCACAATAATGTATTGTAGAAAGAGTCTTAACTTTTTCCAGATCTTTCGAATCCATACACTAGGTTTGTGTAAGAAACGGACCAAACTTGCATAAGTCCTAAATGATTATAATCATTTTGAACATTATAATATGACTTCAGAGGGCGTTGACAATAGCACACAAGTAATTTAGATTATGTTTTGTTGTTTCGTCAGTTTTAAAGTTTGATTTTGAGACCCTCGTCAGTAAATGTTTTATAAGAATAGCCGTGTAATGATTCTACTTTTTGTTTTACAGAACAAATAACATCATATGGGAAATTCTCTCTCTCTCTCTCTCTCACTCCCATCGCATCGCATTGGCTTTGAGCTAGTCACCAAGACCCACTTCCTGAGTGGCCTCAATGACGTATTCTGTGCCGTAACTGTGGCTATAAACAGCTGAAATTTCTCTCCATCCTTTACTTACAATGATACAATGACAGCGCAAGATCAAGATTCAATTAGAGCGTGGACTGACTGATCTGAATATTTTCCCACTTCCTGTCAACAACGCCTTCTCAAAGTGCCTAAATAATGTCACAAAGGAAAAATCTTATAAAGCATTTTAAATCAATAGAACTAGAGGTGGGTATAAGCAAAGAAAATATTTATTAAGCTCTATACAACCACGTTGGAAATATGTGATTCTTTAAAAAAAAGTTGTGAATTGCTTGTTTTCATTGAAACGCGTGAGATGATTTTCGGGACATTCTGAAATCATACATGGATCAGCAGGTTTTGTCCATGCCAGCTCGAGAACATCCTGGCAGTAGCGAAAGTACAATTTTTTTAAATTCAACGTTCTCTCAAATTGTTCTGCTGAGAATGCAGCTTATAGTGGAAAAAACATGAGTCATCTAAAATACAAACAGAAGCATTTTACTAGTGGTGTGACACAGCACCACATCAGACCGCACTGTGTATCTCAACATAGATGTTTTAATCTGAATTTACTCAACATGTCCAGATTAACATTTTGCTTTTCACTGTTTTGGAACCAAACATTTGGTTTAAAAGATATATATCAATACACCATAATTTGCTATTGAAAAATGCCAGTTTCACATTATCACAAAATAAGTTCTAAATTCTGCATACACATAATTCGATGTAAACTTTGTGCGTGTGCAGGTTGACTTTCGACTGATTTTCGGCAAGTCATGTGGCAGGACGCCCGTATCATTGGCAACAAGAACATCAGATCATCAATTTCATCTTTTTTCATCTGGGTTGCATTGAGCAGGAGCAAATCAAATTAAAACACAGAAACAGACATCCACCAGGACAAGAGGCAGCGGCACGAGAGCAAACGCAGCGGAGACGTGCGTCTCTTTGTTTTTCTTAATTCATTTAGTCTGGGGGAAGCTTTCCGCCCACACGCGCTGCACATTTGAGACATCACGGAGCAGTCAGGAGATTCTGCAGGCCTTTCAAACACGTTTGTCCTTTCTTCCGCTGGCCTGTTTGAGCGTATCTCTGAGTTTGTCTAAGAAAAGATCGGACATATTCACAGAATTTACATAAGTTCTCCAGTCAGAGCGCATTCGCTCTGATTCTGTCCTGGTTTTGAGAGACCATCAAATCCAATTTTCTAATGCCTCGATGTCTCAAGTACAGCTATTTTAAACATTAATTTGTTGTATAATGCCGCTGTAGCGCATGTTACTTTGCTTCCTACAGGCGTATTATGTAAAATCGTCTGTGACTAATACTCATCTCTATTGTGAGGCCTAATTATGGGTGAGGAAGAGAATGAGATGTTTGCTTCTCTCCTCGATTTAACCCGCTATATCTAAATCAGATACTGCCATCATAAAACAATGAATTTGTCTTTTGTTAGGCCTGTCCGATAATAAAGTACCCTTCGATATGTTTGATCCACTTGAATCCTCAGAAGACTGAAACAGGAAAGCAACACAAAGGTCAGCTGAGAGAGACAGATGCAAACCCTGCCTCTGTCTCGAGGACGTGAACTGAAGGTCATGAGATGTTGACACGAATATATAAAAGCTGTACAGGAGGCAAAACTCTTTTACGCAACTTCATATTGAGACACGTTTAAAGAAGAAGGTTTTGTTGTATCTGTATACACTGTAAAACATTTCGAACCCCTTCAATTGCAAAGACGTTTTGAAGAGATGCTCAACCATCAAAAAAGAGCTGAAAGATTTATACTAAATGGAAAAAATGGTGGAAAAAATGAAACGCCTTCTTTTGAAAATATTTCCGGCGTATATGAAGTTGCTTTGGATGAAAGCGTCTGAAAAAATATGTAAATGTAATGATAATCAAATATCGTGCCGTTGAAAAATTAAAAAGATTTAAAGAACAGATTGTTAATTTATTTATTCATTCATTTGATTTATTTGATTTTTTTAGGTTATTTCTGGTATCCTTGTGATTTCCAGCTCTATCAACGACACGACAAATGCCTTGTTCTTAATTATAATGGGTTGTAATGGGTTCTATTGTCTTTTGTTGCATCGTTCTATTGCTAAGATGCTATTAAGTATTTCATGTATTTTTTATATGTGACTGCATGCAAGTTTTGTTGGTAGAGCTTCATTTATTTTGAAAATAAAAACATTCTTTTGTGCATATCCTCTCAGCATATCAAATTATTTAAGCATTAACATATTTTTTTCGTGGACACAAATCCTAAAATATTCGATGTTTTTCTAGAAGCTTTTGTAATAATATTGCTCTTTTTGCTCATTTTTTGCAACAGTCATTACCCGGATGTGGGTCGCTAGCAGTGAGATTATGGGCTCAGTCTCAGGAAGGCATGAGCCAAGAATAGACCCTGGAGAGTTTTTTAACTCACAATCCAGTCATGTTACAAGTGTGCCCTTGACCACAGTGCTTAACCCCAGGTTACTCCAACGGCCTGTTCCTGTAATTACTGTGCTGTCAGATTGAAAGAAACGCATTAGCTAAACAGCAACTAACCACCCCTGTCTAACCTTTGTTAAGGTCAAACTTTTTAGTGTGTTAAAGGTCCAGTGTATGAAATTGAGCAGCATCTAGCAGCGACGTTGCGAATTGCAACCAACAGCTCGCTCCACCGCTCGCCCCTCCCTTTCGAAGCACTACGGTGGCTGATACAGAACTAAGATGTCTGCACGTTTCTTCGTTCTTTGCCGAAGGAGATAACGTATTTAGGAAACGCGCTCTGTAGAGCAGTTTGTCTGTTTAGGGATACTGTAGAAACAGGCTTTAATGATCATAACGTCATCGGTTGTGTTTTTGGACAGCCTCAAATTTGGATTCAATCCATTTAAACTGTGATCCAACTCCACAGCAGCTTTCTATCATCGTATTCGCTCACGACCCAATGTCAGTGAATCCCGTTTCACAATCATTTAAAGAATCCAGCCGTAGATGAATTAAGATTGATATGGGTACAGTCGTCACGCTTATCATATGACTGAACGAAGAAAGGATGGGTTCACTGCACTGTTGTTGTTCAACGAGACAGAGATCCACACACCCCACGCCGCTCTCCAAAGCACTTCTTGTTAATCGTTTCCTATCATTGTGTGTTAGAGGAAGGGGAGTGGAAGCGATCTGTTTTCATTTGCAAAAACAGCTTGTTTGTTGAATCATAGTATGTGACAGCCTCGCAGGATTGAACGTGCTTTTGTTGGGCTGTTTTGGAAAGAATGACTTGGTCAGAGTAATGATATAAAATGGTGCATTTCGGTCAAAAGGCCAAGTTTATAAATGCATGCGCTTTAGAAAGGTTAGTACAGCAAATCTTGGGAGTAAAAGGTATTTGTGATCTAAGAGGGACTATTGGTTGTCCGTATTGATTTTGAGAGTTGAAATCAGTAAGAGAGATTTGCAAGCACAGAATCGTTACATCTGGATGGTAATTGGAGGCATTACAGGTATTTACCATTTAACGGTGGATTTTTATCGTGGGTGATGAGGAACAATGATGGGGAAATGTTTTGACTCTCCTAACTGCATCTCAGAAGGTCAAACCTTTTATCTCGTATCCTGTGAGAAATTTATGAACATATCCCTTCTCCCTGTCACTAGTTCTGTCCGGACACGTCAAGTCTTTTGTCTTTTCACTGCAATCTCATTAAATGGCGATGTTGCTCTACAAGAATTACTCATTAAAATGAAAGGGCAGATTCACACATTCAAACAGCTCTCTTGACAAACAGTCAACCTTTTGTTAATGTGTCTAAAGGGGACAGGAGGTGCCGGGCTGAATTTGAAACTCAATTGAAACAGCACCTTCAACTGTGCACTACACGTAAACCAGAGCACAGTTTGATTCAAAATGCACAGTCAGGCCTGTCATAATGAATACTGTATGTGCACGGCACGGAGTGTAAGCGGTGATTTTGTCAACTGCGAGGGGTGTTTTATATGGATGTGTGAGAAACTGAAAACCTGGAGTGGAGTTGGAGCGGAGGGGGAAATTGCTATCGCTCCAGTCCACTCACATTAGTCCAGACCAGTGTTGGGTGTAACTAGTTACTAAGTAGTTACTGTAATTTAATTACTTTTCCCTTGAAAGGTAAAGTAAGGGATTACTCTTATTTTTTCTGTAATTTAATTACAGTTACTTTTGATGTAATTAAACTAAATACTTTGTGTAATATATGTGTGTGTAATAGTGGAATTGACATCAAAATTCAAAGTCTAACTTTAAAATCTGTGCTTTAATGTATAATTCTCACATTTGTAATACTTTGGTCAGTTAATAATACTACTTTATGTAGTTTAATATTATTTATTTGAATGAATTAAAAGAGCCGTTTCATGCCTATATCCTTGACTCACTTAACTAATCGAGGTTGATATAGGACATAGAAAGTAATTTGTAATAAGTAACTAAATACTTTTTGGAGAGAGTAATTTGTACAGTAATCTAATTACACTATTGAATATGTAATTAGTAACTAGTAACTCATTACTTTTGCAGAGTAACTTACCCAACACTGGTCCAGACATAAAGATGCTTGGGACTTACCCTCCTCCACACTGGAACAATAAGGGTCAGTCCTTTCTATTAGTCACTACACAGCTTCTGACCAGAGAAAATAGCCAGCAGAAAAGGGGGCTTTGTGGGGGGCTGTTTCCTCAAAGTATCCAGTTACTCCCGAACAAAAGGCTTGTTCAGTATTTTGAGGGTCTGAATGTGTCTTATAGGAGAAGACCCAGAGTCGGGGACAATCGACAAACCCGTGAGGACTGGTTATAAGAATGTGGAGATCATGTTGTGTCATTTTTTGACAATGCTGGGGTTTTATGATGAAATTCTCTGGGATAATTGGCTGTCTTTTTATTCCACCAGAGGAGGCTTGTATTTATTAAAATATTATATATGTCATATTGGTATTATTTTTAACGTTTGTAATATCTGGGTAGGCATGTTGTTATCATATGGGGTAAGTTGTCACAGAGGAACCTGCTAGTAAGCAATCTTTATAGGCTTATAGGATTCAAATCGAAACAAATAACATTTAACCCTTTTATGGTGTTCATTTAGTTACTGATTACTTGGTTTTTAAATGAATGCAATCAAATACATCCATGTTAAAATATTTTAAATGTTTACTTTATCCCAATTGCACAGACAGCATATATAATAAATCACATTGATAAAAAAAGTACTATTCGCTTTTTGTGATCAAATGTATTATAAAAGAAAAATCTATGATATGGGTGAAAAGAGGCATTGAAAATCACACGTTTGTGTAACTGGACTTTAAAACCTCGCAGTATTTTGGCTCAAACCCTTACAGTTATAGAAAGAGATACAGCCCGACTTCTGCATGTGACAACTTCTTCCCACCACGTTCACCCAAAAATGTCATTTTTCATGAAGTACCTCTATTCAATTACAACAAAACTAGGTCAAAAAATACAGCTTGATATAAATAAACCCAGCACAGACAAACACAAACCCATTATTCACAGCTCTCCTTAGTCAATCCTGGCCTTTGTCTAAAACACCCAGCCAACAGTTTTGGCAAGTGTGTAATCATTCTTCAGTCTGCATAATTCAGACGTGGCACACTGAATTATGCACACAGTGGAATGATTAGCGTCTGGATTTAGCATCTAGAAAAATAAACACTGAACAAAGACTGTTCTAATTTGCTAGGGACTCTCGGAGGTTATGTATTTCGATGATCCATTCCTCTAGAGACTCACTTTATAAAGAAAGAAATGAGCCAAAAATTAAAATAGCTTGAGAGCCGTGTGTATATATGTGTGTATTTAGGGGGCAATGGTGATGATATTGAGATATAATGCCATGGCTGAGATGTGCTGTGTTAGGTAAACACAAGAAGAGCCTCGTTGTGGTGAAAGAAAGGAAAAAGGGTGAATAAGAGAGGTGAAAGAGCCCGAAGGAGGAGTGTGCCAACAAGCTGGTGCTGGTGTGCTTCAATAAAATGCAAGAGGCTTCAGGCGGAACACAAGCCAGGGCTGACTGCCTATTGTATCAGCGAGACGTTCCCCAGAGAGACTCCACACACAAAACACCCAGTCCCATCCCAGAATGAAGAATGTGCTATCCCCTGACTACTCACTGCTAAGCATCAGACATCAAAGGTCAGGATACGCTACCGGCAACACCAATGAGGATGTCGACAATAAGAATTACACAATGCATACGTACACCAACACACGTTTAAAGAAACCAACACCCTGTACAAGCAGTTATGTATTTACGATTACAGGTCTTTAAGGGATAGTCCACCCAAAAATGAAAATTCTGTCTCACCCTCAAGTTGTTCCAAATCTGTATGCATTTCTTTGTTCTGTTGATCGCAAAAGAAGATATTTGAAAGAATGTGGGAAGCCAAACATTTCTAGGGGAACCATTGACTACGGTTGTTTTTTCTATGGTAGTCCAGAACTGTTTGGTGATACGCATTCTTCCAAATATCTTCTTTTTGTGTTCAACAGAACACCTGGGGGAAAATGATTTATTTTGGGGGGTATCCCTTTAAAGGTGCAGTACGTCGTTTTTTTTTTGTTGCTTGTTGTCTAATGATGTGATAGGGGTCAAGCTCGCATGTATACATGTATCATTTTTATTTTAAATAGATATCTTTTAAACAAGTTGTAAAACAATCCATCTATTTAAACATAAACACTTTAGTTCAAAAGCTGTCTTCCATTAAAAAAATGGCTTTACAAGTCCCTTGAATGTAAAGTATATTAAACTCTGGGAGTAGATTTGAATTTCATATAACTTACAAAGAAGTTAAAACTGGTTTTGACGAGTTAAAGGGACAGTTCGGCCAAAATGGAAAATTCTGTCTATATCTGTATAGATATTTGGAAGAATGCTTGTAACCAAACCTTTCCTGGCCACCATCGACTACCATAGTAGGAAAATTTGCTTTATAGCCTAAATGTCTTTGTTCTGTTAATCAAGATATTTTGAAGACTGTAGGAAAGCGAACCGTTCTGGGGCACTTCTGATTTCTTAAGGAACACAAATAGTGATACAAATGTGGCTTGAATCCCCTCTGGATTAAAGCTCCTGCCAAACGCTAATAAGTGTTAGCATGCTAGTCTACTCACTCCTTGCGGTCAGACCAAACTCGACCACCCCCAGACACGCATGATAAGACATCAGGGTGCCTGTGGAGAGTGTGGAAGTGTATGTACCCAGGTGACTGGGGGGTAATTACTATACAGAGTTTTCCACTAGGCACCCAATGTAAACGACAAGTAATTACTGAACACCATAACAAAGCAAGAGACAGGAAATAGCCTATCTAAACCAAAATGATGAAAGAGCGTGACGCCGGGCCCGAACGAAGGCAATGCGACCCCTCAAAAACTTGCATGTGGACGAACAGCTGCTACCTCTGAACGCGATGCTTCAGTATTAGTTATCTCCAGATTGAACGTCCGCAGCTTGTTCTTCCTCAGGGACGTTGGAGTGGGAAGTGTGGCCTTTCTGTGTGCCAGCATTGTCAATTGCAACGTCGCAGTCTTCGCGTCGCTGGTCTGAATGAGTTCCATTGAGCTTTCCATTGTAGGAGACAGCTGGCCCCCCTGTTACTTCTCCCCTCACTGGGGTGCAAAGGGCACCCGGCACTTGGGGATTGTGTTTCCCGTCTCATTCATCTCCATTGAGAGAGAAGGTTCCCTCTCTTCTCTCTGCTTCTCTCTCCGTCTGGATCCCTCAGAATGACACATTGTTGTTGAGCAGATGACATGGGTTTGTGCTACAGGCTCAGGAATGCGAGGCATGACTTTAGACTTTTTATGTTTGGGGTTTAACATCTGTAGGGTCTTTTCACACCAGGGGGGAATATTTAACATGGAAAAAAGGCATTTACAACAGAGGAATCACAAATGGAGTTTATGATCTCAGTAGCTGACAGCAGTGAGAATAAATGAAATTGAGAACTTTTACATCGAGACCTTTGCTGTTAGAAGAGATTTCAGCGATGTCTCGTGTTGAGAAAGTCACATACGCAATCTCACAGGAATTTGAAACTATTTTTTGAGGTTGCTTATTTCGTATGAATTCGCACGAAGTTATTCGTTTTAGTACGATTTGCTTTCGCGCCAGTGACGTTAGGTTTAGGGGTGGAGTTAGGGGAGGGGTTTCAGTATAGCTTTTTTTAATAATCGTGCATTTTGTACGATTCTCAGCGTACAAATTTACATGTCACTTTAGTTCTCATCTCATTTTAAAGATCATATAGCGTAAGGTTATGCTGTCCACATTCATTTTATAGCTCTACACCTTTACTGTGTGTCAACAATTGTCACATTTCTATAACTTTTTTGTCCATTTACGTTTTCTTTTTTTAAATATGTTTATTGCTTTTTTTAACCACACATAACTTCACAAATTATAACAACAACAAAAAAAGGAAAAGAGACAAAAAATAAGTAAATAAATAATACATTTAAATAAAATAAAATATTGAAAAGACACATAAAAACAACATAAAAAACAGATATCTTAAAGGCCTCCTATTACAGGACAGAAAATTCTTACATAACTTCCATTATCCCATTGAATACCTGAGTTTTATTAAAATGATACACAACATAAGCTTTTTCCTAATTAATTAGAAAAAATAATTATTTTGTTAAATTGTGTTAATAAATAATATTATGTCAAAAATGATAAAAAATGTTGTTGTTTTTTAACAGTTAAAAAGATTTTTTAAGTTTGCTGTTACATTATTAAAGTATCAACCTTGTATAAATCCTAGGATAAATAAATACAAAACAAACTATGTTTATATAAATAGTTCATATTCTTAAAATAAAATTAATGTTTATTAGGCCATTTAAAAAACATTTTCAGTTTTTCTGAAAAGTTTCTCTTTGCATTTATTTGGAGAATATGAAAACTAGAGAAACAGTTCAAAATGACAGAAACAGATGCTCTGTATTTTTTTCAGACCTCAAATACTGCAAAGAAAACAAGTTCATTAATTATACTTTTAAGCAGTTCAAGACTGATAATTGTACATGCATGTAGGAAAAGTAAAACAAATAAATGTATGTGATAACCAGGATTTTATCACAGTTTTCATGTGTCTTGTCATGCTGTTAGTCTTCACATTTCTGTTCGATGACTCGAACAGAACTCGATTTTGTTGAAATTCAACAGACAATGGACTTGAATCTTACATCTAGAAATGCTGATTAAATGAACATTTGAAATTGTTTCTTAATTTTTTCCATGGGTGTATAAACAAAAATATTTCACTTCTGATTTCAAACATAAAATTCAAACACATTTGGGATGCTCTGAAACTCACATCTGAGGCCTGTTTGAGATTGATATCAACATATCTGGTTCTTCCTCCCAGTTGGTTAGATTAGATATCTCGATTACCAGTTTGGTCAGAAGCTGTGGCAGAAGAAGAGAAAAGAAACAGAGTGACCAAACTGGGGTATCGGAGCTAATTTAAGTCTTTGGTGTCTGTCTCTCTCAGATCAGTCTCCAAATATAGCTCTCCTACACCAAGCACTCAAAACAAGACTCCTGGGCTCAAATCCACTTATATAATGTCGTCCTCATTCAGAAGCAGCACAGGTCCCACCATCTGGCTCCGATCTCTCATGTCATCCTCCCTGTTTATTTCTGCACAGAAGAATTTCATTCTGTTGCATTTATAGTCGTGTTGTTGGTGCAAGGTCAATTGTCTGTGACACGTTTCGGGAACGGTGTAGGGGGTTGTTTGCCTCCATTTGGATGCGACGAGCAAATTTAGGAAAAACAAACTGGGTGCAACCCAGCGGCCGCCCCGTGCGTATCCTGTCATTTTGAAGCACAATGGAGTCAGAGGAAGTGGACATGCGCTGTGTTATGATGCTACGTCTAAGATTCAATTCTTATTACCTGGAACAAACTCTTCTTTGATGTTGACTATCTTGTCTGTCTGCTTTTATCTTTAACAGTATTCAAACACCTGTGTTGGACACGTGAACTGAGAAATGTACTGTGGAAATTTGTATTATTACTTTGTAAATAACATACAAGCACAAACCTAAAGGTCTTTGCATCACTTAGCACGGACAAACTACAATTATAATATTTTCTAGAAAATCACACATAGTATTTTCTTTGTTCATTTCTATCATCTTTACTTGTTTTTTCATTTATGTTGCCATGGAGTCTTGAAATATATATTATAATATATATACATTTCTTTTTTCTTTTTATGTATTTTTCTTTTTTGTGTTCTCTACACATCTATTGTTTTTGAAGATTTTTGAAGCCTTTATGGATTTTCTGGATTACTTCTTCGAACACGAGAAGGTCACAGCTGTTATTGTCGTCGTATGTTAATTTCCTATAGTGACATTTCTGATCAACAAGAAAGCAATGTTTTGCGGCAAGAATGCTTTACACCACTTATCAATGCCAAACATTGAGTATGCCTCCCGTCCAGTGACACACACACAAGCGTAGGTCTTTTGTTTGGCGTGCAGGTGCACCGTGGATAAAAACGGTGACATTGGAGGAGTGGTTTCATATAGGAACGTCCTTTGTCTGCTTGAGGATTGTTGGTTGTGCGCTTATGGACACAGCATCAGGGCCGCATTGTGACGCTGCAGTTCTTGGGAGCAGCTGGGCTTGTGGCAGGAAGATCCGTTAAACAGGCACCTTTTGTGGATCAGCTGTTTCTGTCACTGCTTTGTGGATCTCCATTGACTCCCCTCCTCCTTTACTCCAGAGCAGAGAGCGGTTTTCACATGCTAATGCTGCGCCTGCAACACACAGCCCAGCTGGAGAGCTCTCTGCGCTTTAGATGTGGAGAGAGAGAGAGACAGGCACCAGGATGGAGCGTGCCACAGTCAGGGATTATGGAAATGATCCTGTGTCTTTTTTTAGTCTGTCTCTCTCTTTTGAGCTTGATAGGGTGTATGTGCCTGTATGTGAGATTGGGTCAGTTTGTGCGTGTATTCAGATCAGAGTGCAGTATGGGAAAACCTTAGACAGGTTAATGCATGTGTGATTTGTGTCTATATCAATCTGTCACTGCCGTGTGATGTGACATCTGCGTAAGGAGGACTGCTGGATTAATGCTTGACAAAAGAGCGCCTTTCAATCTCCACGACAACACTGGGCAAAGATGCCTGATCCACTCTCTGTGGTACATGTGACACACACAAACCACTCTAAGCTCTCAGTTTAGATACATTTACACATCATGGAATTGAAAACTAGAGTGTAAATTGAATATTTAAAGAATGATGCTGCTGTAGTTTATCCCTGCTTGTGACTATATGTTGGGATTTGGTGAAATAAAAAATGAATTGTTTAGTGATATGTGTTTGCATGCGAAAGATTGAAATTTGTAGGTCGTTTTCCCTTGCTGTTTTGACTCCACAGGTGAGGACGGTCTCTTGGACGGTACCTCTGTGACAGGTGGTGAAACAGCAGTGTTTCCCGTAATGGAAATCTGTGTGTGTGTGTGTGTGTGTGTGTGTGTTAGAGATGGTACATGTTAGACCACAGAACCGATTCATTTTATATATAGAATGAATTGTTTCACCGCTGTGAAAACCCAGCTAAATTGTTTTTTTTTTGTGATTGACTGTTTTCTACATAAAATCATCTTATAAAAAACATTCTGTGAAAATATAACCTTGCCATCTTTAATGTTGAATAAAGTCATGTCTAAGATTAATTGCTGCTTGAAATCAAACTATTAGGCTTTGAGATCTTAACCTCGATTTCGCAGACATGATCACAATTATGTTCTAACCCAAATGTTTCAGTTACAAACATAAGGTTGTATAGATTTACATTAGTTATGATCTAACTCTGTGTTCCAGTATATTTTTAATGTAACTAAGAATAAAGAATGCTGTAATAAAATATCATTCTTTTTAAGTTAATAATGTCTAATGCAATAACTAATACTAATGTAAAAAAAACGCCTTGTTAAAGGTCCGGTGCATGAAATTTAGCGGCATCTAGTGGTGAGGTTGCGAATTGCAACCAACGGCTCTCTCCACCCCTCCCTTTCGAAGCACTACGGTGGCTGACACAGAACTAAGATGTCGTCACATTTTTGCTTCTTTGCCGAAGGAGATTACATATTTACGAAGAGCAGTTTGTCCGTTTAGGGCTAGTGTAGAAACGGTGAATTCCGTGCCCGCGGTGTATGTAGATAGAAATAGCTCATTCTAAGGTAATATACACCTAACGCTTCATTATGTAAGGTTTTTATAAATCTCTGAAGACATAGTTAGGTATATTACATTGCATTTCTGTCAATACATCCTCCAAAAAATGACACACAGCACCTTTAAGTGTTACTAATCTTTCATACTAACCATTTTACAATGAATACGTGTTAAAAGAGGTTGTTGTTGTGAAATACTCTGGGTTTTTTGAGACTGCCCTTGTCACCCTGTCTACATTTCAGAAAGGGATTGTACAGTTTGTTCATATGTACATAACAAAATGATTAGATAAGAGACCAAATGACAAAGAGGCTCTTGTTCACAAGTGCAACATCTGACTAGTGAATGGTGTTTGTTTTGGGTTTTCTGGTGCGGATCACACGCTTCACTGCTATCTCATACATGACATTCATATGACTTGGAGGAAGTGGGCTCCTTGATGTTCGTTTTGTTTGGAAAACTCATTCATTCCTGACTGCACTTATTAGGTTTTGTACTTGTCTTGTTACAGCGTAACACAAACAGCAGCATTCACACTATACGCTCGCAGCTTTATTTAAACAGTCTTTATGCATATGAGCTGAATATGTGAGCAGGGTGTGTTTTGCAAGCATACGAAAATAAAACGAACCGTATTGCACATGTTTTCACTTAATTGCACAATCCTTTAATTTCCAGCCATCATGGTGAAGCGCGGTGTATGTCAGACATTTGTGTGTAATATCACAGGTGGCCCTGGTAGAGCCACCACTCAATAACACCCCAATGGCAGGGTGCAATAATATTGGCACATTAAAATGATTTAGGGCTAGATAACGTACATGATTTGTTTGCTTAAAACCAGGGAGATTATTGTTTCAGCACAACACGTTCTCTATCTCATTTCACCCGCCTTCATAATCAAATTAAGGTTCATTCTAGGCAGAGGACTCCAGTTGTGCACAGGCGCACAGTCGACTACGCCCTCCAACTGCATTTGTTTTCCTGGTAAATTGTGGCTTTTACTGAGAGGATGTTGTGGGTGGATTCTGAGCTCACAGGCCTGTAAAAGTAGATATTAGATTGTCTTCGTTCCATCACGTGAGAAAGTGATGTTAGTTCGTTTTGTTTGTGTTTATTTTTTAACCATATTCTGTCCACTTGCTCCAGTGTAATAAAAGTGGGTCAATGGGTTTACAAAACATACCTCTTAAGTTATATTTCAGTCTTATGATGGATTGTCAAGTTTGATGGTTGCTTTGTCCATACATTCACATAGCATACATCTCTAAATCGTGGACCACAGTTGAACATAATGCAATCTTATATAACTGTTCTATACAGTATGTGTGGCTTGGCAAGAATCTATGCAGTGCTGAGTCTGGCATAATTATCTCACTTATGTAAGTCCCATGCCACGCACCTGAAGAGCCGGCTTAACCAGGGACAGCATGCTATACTTAGATAAATAACAATCAAAGCTAAATCCAGTTGTCGGCATAAGAGAGACATCTAGGCTGTTGAATGAAATGTTATATAAATGATGGGATGATTTATAGTCTCTGAATAATTTATTTGGTTCATGCACTTTGCAGATATCTTTAATTATGACGTGGATGGCTCATTTTCAGATGTTAATCATTATTTGATCATTAAGTTGCTGTGTTGGAGAAAGAGTAGCGTGTCATGTTCAGTTAGACACGTATCATTTAGAATGAGGTACTTTAAAACTAATCAGCTTTAATGTGTTTGGTCCTCGCAATGCATCCAGTTTCCATCCATCAAGTTTTCTTTTGAGAGTGCCGCTGTTCACAGTTGAATACTGTAACGTAGGGTGAAAGCATGCCTTCAGCACTCTGTGCTCAAGCTGTACATAATATCCACATATTTCAATGAGCATCAATGTCTTGGATTTTGCAGCTCTTTTCTCATGATGTCGTCTGCCGCCATCTAGCGGGTATAAATATACAAAAAGATTGCAAATCTCACTGCGATGTAAGAAAATATGTAAACAGGTTACGTTACCTTTTAAAAATATTATTTTCCAAACTTGAAATTACAAACAGGTATTTTTTCATCAGCTGCAAAAAAAGGTACACGATCAATCATTTATCTGACGTTTACGTATGAGAGTGTATTTTATTCTCACTGAAAACTGTCGGAATGTGATATAAAAACAAGAGAAAGGCGTAAATCACAAAAGCATAACCTCTTCAGTTTCAAATTCGAATCTTCCGCTTCCCTCGAGACTCCTCCTCCTCATCAGTGATTGGACAAAGACGTGACGTCAGGTACAGTTTATTGTCAACATAGAAATGATAAATTCTAGCATTGCCACTCTGACAATACCAATGCCAATCAGAATCAAGGACCAGAACCGACCGTTTTATAAATGTGTGAAAAATGACAAAAATATATAGTTTGACCTTTACACAAACGTTACACTAAACATTTTTTATATAATTATGTTTTTCATTTTATACATTTAAAATAACATTTAAAAATAAGTTTACATCGATTATTTTTGTTTTGTTTATATGGATGATATAATAAATCTAATTCAATAAAGTTCCTTTCAAAACTTCAGAGAGGTGCAATGTGACCCAAGCCCTCCATTGAGCATGTTTTATTTGCGGAAACTTCATAGAACAAATGTATGAATGTAATGAAATCCAATTTGTACAGAAATGAACAATTATATTTATATTTTAATAATTTACGAATGATCGTGTTGAGATTCATAGTGTGTTCGATCTACGTTTATAATCCACTCAATGCAACGATGAGTGGCAACGCTAGCGTTAACTCCCGAGTGTCAGTTCTCACACCACGTGGTGTTTTGGGTCTCGATTTCGCTGACACCCAAACAAACGGCATGGTCGCCACCTTTCCTCTGAATCATAGACGTTTTTAATCAACGGTTTTAAATCATTGACATTAAGGAGTACAGGTACAGTGAATCGTTCAGTTTATTTTGGGTATTCTGCTTTTTTTGCACCTCGCGTGTCATGTGTACCAATATGGAAGTGCACCGCAATGTTATGTAATATATGAGTCTATTGCGCTTCAGTTGTGAATCTGTTGTATAGGCTTGATGTTCATTATGTGATGCGTTATGAAAATCGACTATACAGCATATGAACCTCGTGCAGTAGAAAGTAGACATTATGCTTTTGTGTATTTTGTTATGTGTCTTGTCTAGTGTCTACAAGGTCATGGTTATCCCATTACCCGCCTGTGTGTTATATTTATGTCTATTTGAATGTTTTTATCCGAAGTGACTTAGGATATTCCTTAACTATTATGCGCTTGTTAAAAAATAAAAGTAATGATGTCATTGTCCATTTAAGTTTTAAATATTTGAGTGATAGATTTTTTTCTCTTCACTATAATGATGCAATTTTTGAAATAAACCTCACTTTCACGTTTCTTTCACACTGCTAGTGTTGATCAATAATGAAGTACATACTGGTGACAGGGGGGGTGATATCTGGCATTGGTAAGGGCATCATAGCCAGCAGTGTGGGCACAATACTCAAATCCTGTGGTCTGCATGTCACTGCTATTAAGATCGACCCCTACATTAATATTGATGCCGGCACCTTCTCTCCCTATGAACATGGTGAGTGCAAAACTGTTTTGGTGATATGCATATTTATACATGCACATACTTAGCCATATACATTTTATAAGAGCAAATAAAGCTGAAGGTATGCAAAAGCCTTGTCGGCTGGCTGTTTTATGTGAGTGTTTGGAAAGTTGTCTAACACTGGTCAACAGGTGAGGTATTCGTGCTGGATGATGGCGGTGAAGTCGACTTGGATTTAGGGAACTACGAGCGTTTTTTGGACATCCGGCTAACCAGGGACAACAATCTGACCACCGGGAAGATCTACCAGTCTGTTATAACGAAAGAGAGAAGAGGGGATTATCTGGGGAAAACTGTACAAGGTGAGTTATGCAATAAAGTCACAAACCAAAGTTTGGAATATAAATAATAAGAAACATGACATAAAGGCAAAGGATTATCCCTGTTTTATGTATGTTTGCTGTAGTACAGAAAGAAATACTTGAGCACAAATTGTGTTCTGTAAATTTTGCATGTCAACCTATTTGCATTGGATCTCAACACGGCAAAATGTTAAATGCTCTCTCACTTGTAAGTCGCTTTGGATAAAATCATTTGCCAAACTGAATACATGCAAATGTAAGTCCTTTATGATAAAATTACAATCTACACATGTTGTTCATAGTCAATACTGTCAATTAAAACAGGTGGTAGTCACTTTCTATACATAATATAATACATATAAAGATGTCACTAATTATGGGTTATTTTACGCAGTGGTACCGCACATTACGGATGCTATTCAGGAATGGGTTATGGGACAGGCTAAAGTCTCAGTGGACGATGACGGTGTTGAACCAGAAGTCTGTGTCATTGAGGTAAGAGTCTACTGTAAATTATTGACGTCGATGTGAGTTATGTTAAAGGAATAGTTCACCTTCAAAATGAAAATTCTGTCATCATGTACTCGTGTAAAATGTGTTTAAAATCACTTTTTCAAGATGTTTTGAAAAATGTTGGTAACAGAAAACCATTGGTCCCCTTTGACAGTTTTGGTTTTTTTTTAAATATCTTCTTTTGTGTTAGAATTTTCATTTTGAAGGTGAACTATTCCTTTAAACTGTAGGTCACGTACCAGCAAAATACGACTGACAAACTCTTAACATTATTTCCACAGCTTGGAGGTACAGTTGGAGATATCGAGAGTATGCCTTTCATTGAAGCTTTCAGACAGTTTCAGTTTAAAGTGAGACGGGAAAACTTTTGCAACATCCATGTCAGCCTGGTCCCTCAGGTATGAGAAACAAGCCCAAATCTGTCACACAACACTGTTTTGTTTTGACCAATAGCTATACTTAAACAACCGCAGCATGTGAAAACCTTATTGGCTGTTTTGTGTTTACGTCGTGGATGCATTTTCAGCCTAATTCTACAGGCGAACAAAAAACCAAACCCACACAGAACAGCGTTCGAGAGCTTCGTGGACTAGGCTTATCCCCAGACCTGGTGAGTCTGCTTCATGTCCAGTAAAGTCCATGTGAAGTCAGATAAATGTTAATAAACGTGTACGAAATTGTTTTCTGGATTCCGTCTTGGCAGATTGTTTGTCGTTGTTCCACTCCATTGGAGACTGCCGTCAAAGAGAAGATCTCCATGTTTTGCCATGTAGAACCTGAGCAGGTAGTGAAGTAAAACTCATTTTTCATAGCATTTCACAAAAAAATGAAAAGCCTTTGTCAAATGCATACATGTACATATAAACCTTTTCCTGTAGGTGATCTGCATACATGACGTCTCCTCCCTCTACAGAGTACCTTTACTGCTGGAGGATCAAGGTATAGTTGACTATTTCTGCCGCAGGCTGCATTTGCCCGTTGAAATGAGGCAACGTAAAATGCTGACAAAGTGGAAGGAGATGTCCGACAGGTTTGAGCTGTTTGTCTTACTTCCAGGTATTTTTGACAATGGCAATTTCATCACAGCTGTTTGGTTTATGTTTCGTGTGGCCTAGATCTGACAGACTCTTGGAGAAAACTTCCATTGCTTTAGTGGGCAAGTACACCAAACTGTCCGATTCCTATGCTTCAGTGATTAAAGCCCTGGAGCACTCGGCCCTGGCTATCAGCTATAAGCTAGAGGTCAAGGTAAGATACACTTACCGTAGTGTCTGTTGCATTGGACAGTATTCAAGCACTCTCGTGACGTTGTTTTGCACGTACGAGACATTGCGCACATGACCAGGTTGTATCGTGAAAGAAGTGTACTATCTTTCAGTACATAGATTCTGCAGACCTGGAGCCAGCTACACAGCAAGAGGAGCCGGTGAAATACCACGAGGCCTGGCAGAAGCTCTGCAGTTCTGAGTGAGTGTGTTACAGTAAACAATGTGTCACAATAATAGACCCATGTCTATACTTAGATATTATGCGTCTCACTGGAATACTGGATTCGGTTGCAGCATAGAGTCTGATATTCCTCAATAAACACCCCGAATCTGCACATCCGGGCTACGTATGTTTTATGCAGGAAAATATATAATCTCGGATTTACATATTTGCCCGGTTTCACAGACTAAAACCTGACCTGTCTTAAGTGAATATAACTTCATAGCCAAGAAATGTCTTAAAATATATCAGTGCCATTGTTTTGCCTCGAGATGCACACCAGTAATGTATTCTTCTAAGGCATTTTTATAAAAGCGACATACATATCTTAATTCAACTAAGGCGTAGTCCGGGTTTAAGATAAACCGTGTCTGTGAAACCGGGCCATTGTGTCCTAATGCTGATGAGGAAAGTTGTGAAATGAACAAAATTATATGTAGTCAAAATTGGTTATAAAAATAGGTTTCATCCCGCTGGTCAGCAAATTTCTGTAATATATTGAGAAATAAATGCTGGTGTAATGTAGAACATTTTGTTGTTTCCCTCTTATGTGGAATAATCGCTGGTTTACTAATGGTTTGTATGACCATTATGAATGCTTATTTTGATTTAAATGTCAGCTTGTACTTTTAGTGGCGTTCTTGTTCCTGGAGGCTTTGGGGTACGAGGTACTGAGGGAAAAATCCAAGCCATCAACTGGGCAAGAAAGCAGAAAAAGCCATTTTTAGGTAACAAATGTCTGTTTTGCATGCTAGTAGTAGTTGTGATTTTAAAAGATTGAACTGAAATGATCTTGTTTTGCAGGTGTTTGTTTGGGTATGCAGCTGGCAGTGTGTGAATTTGCTCGTAATGTGCTTGGTTGGAAAGGTATGAAAAGACACAATCGTTTTTTTATCTGTCTTTAAATGTCATTATTTTGTAGCTCAGTGGTTAGAGCATGGCGCTAGCAACGCCAAGGTCATGGGTTCGATCCCAGGGGATTGCACGTACTTAGATACAAACGGATAGTATAAGTCGATTTGGATAAAAGCATCTGCCAAATGCCAAAAATGATTTATTTATTTATTTCTCAACAGATGCCAATTCTACCGAATTTGATCCAGAAACAAAACATCCTGTGGTGAGTATCGTTTTGGTAACATTTTTTTCATCAATGTAATCGTTCCATCTTTGTGGTAACATTTGATTGTTTAATGCAGGTGATTGAAATGCCAGAGCACAACCCTGGTGGGCAGAAGGGAGGAACCATGCGGTTGGGGAAAAGGCGGACCATGTTTAAAAGCACCTCCAGTGTTATTCGTACGTTGTGATCTTTTGTGCTTGCAGGCAAAATGTAAAGGTCACATATCACAAAAACAGAAACTGACACCATCGTCTTAAGTTCTGAATATGTACTGTGCTGACATTTAAAATTGGGAACAAATTAGTTTGACTTTCATTACTTTTTGTAGGAAAGCTGTATGGAGATGCTGAATATGTGGATGAAAGGCACCGTCATCGCTTTGAGGTTCACAATTTAATTTAATATAGTACATTTCAATCATGTTTTTCAAAAAGAGTTTTTTTTAAGTAAATTTTTTCCTTGATATTTTTACAGGTGAATCCAGAACTGAAGCATCACTTTGAGGAGAGAGGGTTCCGATTTGTGGGTGAAGATCTGGAGGGGGAACGAATGGAGATCATTGAACTTGAGGGTTAGTGAATGTCTAATGTCTCAACCCTTGGCTCTAGAAGTCTTGGACTTTTATTAGCTAGATTCTTCTCTTTGTTTTGCAGATCATTCTTATTTTGTTGGCGTACAGTACCACCCTGAGTTCACCTCTCGCCCCATCAAACCCTCACCACCTTATTTTGGCCTTTTACTGGCAGCATCTGGGAAACTGCAGAACTACCTGCAGAAAGGCTGTAGACTCTCACCTCGGTAATTTTTGCACTGACCTAAATTTGAGATCTTGAGTCCTAATAAAATTAATATACTACTATGTGCAATCTCTCCCAGATCACTTAAACTATTTAAAGTTGTGAAAATCAGTATGTAGATTGTGTCTTCTAGAACTGAAACCTTTTTTATACTTTTCTGTTTTAGGGATACTTACAGTGACCGGAGTGGCAGCAGTTCACCAGACTCTGAAATCTCTGAGATTAAATTCCCATCAGTTTCTTAAAAGAGAAACACATACATAAAAATGTATTTATGACAGTATTTCATGAAATTATGAATTTGAATAAATGATTATAAAAGACCTTTGTGAGTTTTATGCAAAATATTAATTTGACATAGACATTTTAATACAAAACATCTAAAGATGGCAATTTAGGCTATGAAAGAACATAACATTGTGTGGGGGTTTTTTTTACCCCAAGGACTTTCAACATCCCCATTTTTACAACGGTACTTTTATTTTGTAAAGCACATTCTCTACAGTCTCGCGAGTTTTCACTGCTCCGTTAACCAGAAGAGGCGCATGCAAACAACAACATCAATTTTACAAGACATTTTGCATTTTTACGACTGAAGAATGTCAAGGATGAGGAGATAGTACAGCGTTATTTTCATCAGGTAACCACTTAACCATCTAATAACAAGGTTACATAAGACAAACGTTATTAGCGTAACAAACCGCTGATAGCCACAAATGTTTACTCGTTAACGTTAGCCGCTAACATGACAAGCTTATGTGAATCGCTCTGTTGTTATGAATGAACAGTAACCATGCTCGAGTTGAAAGGAAGACGTATTTGTTAACTCAAATAACTACCCGTGTAAATATATATATATTATAACAATAGTGTATCCATCTCGGAAGAGCTAACAAGCTAAATCGGTTAGCTAGCGTAGCCAAATGACAGATTTGAAGTTATTACAGTAAGTTAGCGCTTTGGTTATGAATTCTGCAATGCTGTTATTGTTTTCTTGTTTTTACTAAACTGTTAGAATATCGCAAAATATCACATTAAAAATAGTCCGTTAACCGTTACATTGTTTGTTGACAGTTTCTATATCGATCAATTTGACCTACTATAAGATATTTGATTCTCCTGTTTATGTAATGCACTGCCTCAACACATCGTAATCTTTCTTGATCCTCTTATTTTGCAGCAGAATAGTCTTGATTCTGTCTTTCAAGTGGTTTATGACACATATCTGTTGACCGGCGTAGTATGACACAGTACCCATCACAGACCAGTCGCTCAAACTTCTACACTGTTGTGAAAGCAGAAGCTTCCTCCACACCGCCCATCTCCACCATGGCCAACAGTACTGTCGCTCCAGGCAAAGTCCCAGGCACCCCTGGGCCTGCAGGGAGACTGAGTCCTGAAGGTCCTCAGGTATTGGGCAATGAGTCAACACGTATCTTGTAATTTTATATGCTACAATCTTATAAGATATAATAATTTTCTTACAGGTGCTCAGTAAGAAGAAGCTGCAGGATCTTGTGCGGGAAATTGACCCTAATGAACAACTTGACGAAGATGTGGAGGAGGTGAGTTGCTCAACTTAGGGCTCAGTTAAACAGTTTCATTCTGTTTTATTGATGCAGAATGACTGACCCTGTCTGTCTTCTCCTTAGATGCTCTTGCAGATTGCAGATGACTTCATCGAAAGCGTGGTGACCGCTGCATGCCAGCTTGCCCGACACAGAAAGTCGAACACTCTTGAAGTAAAGGATGTCCAGTTGCATCTTGGTGAGTGTTTTGTTTGAATACTGTGTCCCTCTTTGTGCAACACTACCTAACTCCAACATTGCATAACAGAACGCCAGTGGAATATGTGGATTCCTGGCTTTGGTTCAGATGAGATCCGACCGTACAAGAAGGCATGCACGACAGAAGCTCACAAACAGGTCAGCCATCGCTCTAATGTACTTGCAATTGTTTTTATATCTTTTTATGAAAGAAATTGCTTATGTCTAAACATCTTTATCTGCCTTTACAGAGAATGGCACTGATTCGCAAAACAACCAAAAAGTAGGATCGGGGCACAACAGACCTTTTTCTTTCTTACTTTTTCTTGGGAGGTTTGGAAACGGGGAGGGTTTGAATCTGTAAATGTTATGTTAATCAGAGGGGCAGAGTGCTGTATCATTTACATTGAAGTTGTGTTGACATTTCACACATGGGAAAGGTGAGCAGGAATTTACATCATTTTCTGTACAGTTTAGTTTTTGTTACAACCATCATATATACACCATACATATATTGCTATGTACATTGTCGAACACCACGTCTAAGTCAGCGTCCTTGGGCACCTTGGTCTCTGGCTTGGTGCTATTTTGTGGTGTTTATTATCTTGAAGATCTCTGTTAAAATGAATCTTTTATTGTTTTACCCACAACAACTTTTGCTCAGCTGGCATTAGTAGCTATGCACAATTATTAATCACCATGTGTCTGTTTTGTTCATAGTGTTCAGTGTTATATGCCTTTTAAGTAATGCTTTGTAGTGTAGAGTCAAAGATCCTGTGTGACTTTCTAAAAGTAAAATGAGTAAAAGTCATTTTTACTAGCTAAATAAATATTGGGTATAATCACTTAGAGAGAATTATATATGTGTGCAGTTATTAAGAGGCGTTAAACCCCTCTGCTATGGGTTTGTGGGTGGATTTGAACATTTTGAGGAGTTTGGCATAATTATTTTGTATCAGTGTTTTACAGTTGCTTGATTTTTTTCTTCATGAATAAAGACTCTGTGATTTATTTCACACTGAACTCGCTTAACAGATTGTGTTTATTTTTTCTGCAAACATGTCCTGCGTTATATAAAAATGTATAAAGATTGAGAGGCAACTCTGAATATGTAAACACCCATTACATATGAATTTAGTCATTTACAAATGTACAGGATTCGGTCTTACATACCTTCTGCAGAATGTTACGCTTTTTTGAATGATTTCAGTCTTAAAGGAATACGTCACCCAAAAATTACCCCCCCCCAGTTGTTCCTTAATTCTGTTGAACACAAAGATATTTGTAACAATGTTAGCAACTGAATTTCTGAGGCACCATTGTCTACCATAGTAGAAAAAAGGTGACCCAGAAAAGTTTGCTTTCCTAAATCCTTCAAAATGTATTATTTTGTGTTCAACATAAAGACTGTACAATAATTGATTCTACAATGGTAGTCAACGGTGACTCCGAAATGTCAGTTGCTAACATGCTTAAAAATGTCTTTCTCTGTGTTTGTCAGAACAAGGACATTTATTCAGGTTTGGAACTTGAGGGTGAGTAAACGATGACAGATTTTTTTGGGGGGTGGAGTATCCCTTTAAAGAGACTGTCTGTAATATTTTAATGAACCTGAATACACTGAGTTTGCACAAATAAATTAAGATTTCTAGAATTATGAGACAGACTAAACAAATAACACCTTGGGGCTAAAAATAGAGAAACGAACAAATTTTTAAGGTAGGTTTGAGGTACAATTAGTGAATCTTATGAAAACATATTGAGGTCACATTTGACCTGAAATGAAGGGGGAAATGTTTGCGCACGAAAACATTTTAATAAATCACTTTTTATACCATACCATTTTTCCTCAGTAACTGTAATGAAAATATTGTTACGGGCAAAATACAATTTCTTGTTTTAACCTTTTCTTAACATTTTTTGTGACATGCAAATGTTTATCATATGTTTCGGTAAGGTTGGCAAATGATGAAAATTCGAGTCGAGATACACTTGATCCATGGCGTGAGGAAACAGTTGTCTGTTTAAATTTTCTTATGTACAATCTTACACCTTGGGCCCTTAAGGTTTTCGCTTTTAAGTCCAACTAACTTAGTGTTAAGTTTGAAGACCTAAGTGCTTTTCAAGTTGTTGACATGTTTAAGTTAACACGCACAGCTCTTTTTTTCCTCAGCAGGTTTATTGAGTTTGACCCTCTGGAGTGATTCCATTGTAGGTCCTGAGGTCTTGACTCCATCCCAACCTTCACGCACTTGCACCTCTCCGCTCTTCAACCCCTGATAAACCCTCCGGGTCAACAGGTCAAAGGCTTCTTTCACATTGTGACCCGTTTTGGATGAGGCCTCAATATAGGGAGCGCCCAGCTGGCTCGCGAGATTTTCCGCCTCAGCCCGGTCCACCGCCCGCTCTCCTGCTTTTGCTCGGTCAGTCTTGTGCCCCACCAGCACGAAGAGCACACTGTACGGGTGAACGCGCTCGCGCACCTCATCGTACCACTGCCTCAGGTGATTGAAGGAGTCGCGGTTGCCCAGATCAAACACAAGCAGACCTCCAACTGAGTTGCGGTAATATGAACGAGTGACAGATCTGAAAACACAGAACAGATGAACATATTAGCAACAGCAGATGCACCTGATTTTATTCACAGAATAAACATTCGGTTATCATTTATTCACCCTCATGTCATTAAAAACCTGTGTAAGACTCTTTGAGAAATGAGTGGTTTTGTGTGCACACAATGAAAGTGAATGGGAGCCAGTGTTGTTTGGTAATAAACATTCTTCAAAATATCTTCTTTTGTGTTTAGCGAAGAAAGTCAGCTTTTGGATGTCGTGAGGGTGAATCAATGACAAATGTTTTTTTTAGGTGAAATATCCGTATACGGTAGTGTTTTGAAAATTGCCCTTTAATGGAGTCAAGTACAAGTTCTCTAATGATACTGACTCACAGCGGTAAAAACATGAACTGCCGCAAATAACTCGATTACATGGAATATATAAAAGGAAGCAGTCAGCATATGGCTGTCTATGCAGGCCGGTATATACTGTTGTAGATATTTATACTTCCTGAAAATAACATCATTTGAATACTTCAAACCTGCGGTATCTTTCACAGTCTGTCATTTTACAGAAGGAAAAAACCTAAAACTATTTTGTGAAGCCGTACTTCCAAGAAAACCTACACTAGTCATATGCTTGTTTAAAATCTTGTTGCATTCATTCACATTTCATATTCAACCTATCAGCTGCTATAGGAGAACAGTTTGGAGAGATAGCAGATGCTGCATTCTAACTTACCTAAACCTCTCTTGACCAGCTGTATCCCAGAACTGCAATTTCACCCTTACCCCAGGCTCCACCTCTAGGAAGTGTACATAGAAGTCCACTCCAACTGTCTGGTTAATACCCTCCAGAAACTGATCCTCTGTGTAGCGCTTCAACATGGATGACTTGCCCACAGTGGAGTCTCCAAGCATGATGATTCGAAACTGGTACTGCCACAAAGTGAGATCCATGACGAAGCGGCGAGGCTACGCTTGACTGATGAAGGTTGTCACTTCACAAGAATCGATGGAGGTCTAAGCAGAGAACTCCTACACGTAGTATTTAGCAGACCATTTATATGTTTTAAAGCTTAGTAGAGGTGAAGCCATTCCTCAGTTTCTTCACAAGAGTGTTTTTCTGTTTGAATGTTGTGGGGTGGGACCTGCCAGAAGTTGATCTGCTGCTTTAATCTTTGCCTGTTCATACTTGTAAGTGGGAGGGGTTAAATGTGAAGGGCTGGGTTTATGAAGAACAGCGCTGGAATGTTTCCTAGGCCAAAGAGAGCGAGCATGTGGTATCATATCAGAACAAGCCCGACATTTCCTGATGTGGTCATTTCGAGGCATCTGTGACAGATACAAGCACGTATAATAAGAAGTAAAACTATTTCAACCTAAGCTTTAAAAAATAGATCGACCACGAGGATGTTTCCCCACCCATGTCATGGCCTTTAAAGATTACTGGAAGACTTCCAACGTTGCGATGAAATCGCATTGTATTAGACAAAGTACAATGAAACATCACTGTTGTTGAGAAATTCTCAGTGTTCTCCATTCTTGTTAATTTCACCTTTAAATAATCATGTACTCACCCATGTTATTCCAAACATGTTATTTCTGCAGATATTTTAAAGAATGTTGATAAGTAAACAACATTGTCCCCCGATTAACAGCCATTGTATTGACTCAAAACCACCGAGACATTTCTCAAATGATCTTCTTTTGTGTTCCAAATAAAGAATCACATACATGTTTTAAACAACATGAGGGTGATTAAATGGCAGAAATTTTATTTTTGGGTGAACTATCCTTTAGGTTAGTTTCTTTTTCAATGTTTCCATAATTATGAGGCTTTCCAGACAGGAGGTGGACAACAATGGAGACAACTCCCATGGGACGCACACAGTCAGATGATTTAAATATATATAAATCTCATAAATAAATATACAATTACAGTCATACACATTTTTATGTTTTATGCTAACACTTAGTTTGTCGTTTGTGGACAGGTAGAATATTTTATGACTCTAGAAAGGGCTTTATTTTATTACCATTTACAATGTTTTACTGCTTCGAGTGTTTGTATATGTGGACCAAGTGATGTCTTTTAGATTCACGTCCAATGAAGCACAATAAACATACATTATCTACTTGAGGGAGAGAACGAGTGAGAGAGAAAGCAGAAGTATATGAGCACTGGTTCAAAGCTCGAGTAAACAACGTATGGCTGTGTTAGCGAATACGTTTGCAATGGCAAATGGTGTCAAGTTATTTATAGGACATTTGTGAAAGCGTTTGTGCTACCAAACCTGATTTGTTAGTCTTAAATGGACACTAAGAGGAGTATATATTCTTTTGTTTGTGAATAACACCACACCCAGCATAAATAGTCATTGTGTCAGTCATTAGGATTTGGAAAAAGTTCTGTTAACACTAAACACATTTAAAAGGCGAACGCTAACATTGGTTAGGTTTGGGAATGGTCTCTTAATTTTTTCTGCAGCTGTTATCTTGCATCACAATTTGTTTGGATAAAAGGAAATACATGTAAATAGTCACTTTTCATATTTGATGGATTGAGCAGGTAGCACTCAGGCGTTTCAGAACAGATACTGCGTCATCAGACTGGCGTGACCTTTTTAAGAATCTGCACAGGTCAATATTTTTTAGCATTATCCACAACATTATCATTACTTTCACAGGTATATGGTTGCTTCGTTATTCATTACATTTCAGCTAACCCTGAGATTTAAAATGCCCACGGACAACAAAGTATTCTGCATCTGCACATGGTAGTTTTCTTTTTCGTTTGTTTTTAATGGGGAGTCTTCAACACACCTCCAAAAATGCCCGTTCTACATTGCGGTCTTGAAACCCCTGGAGTTTGCTGACTGCATTGTAGAGAATGTGAAGCATTTGGTCACACGCAGTGTTTGCAAGGTTGCGCACACCTCTTCATGCAGATACTCAGTGCTTTCAAAAGATTTCATTACCCAGGTCAAACATCAAGAGAGAACTGTTTGCCATGGGTAAGAAAGAGCGGGTCAAGGCCTGAAAACACGAAAGCTCATCAGATTGTCATTTAAGAGGGGATTTAAGTCCTAATTTTTGACAAACTGCAACAAAATTTGGTTGACCTGTTAAGAGACAAAGCCTGTATTGTTTTTATCGTTCTGAGTCGTTACAGATGTTTTGTGGATGTATCTTTGTCCCATTTGTCAGATGGCTCCTATCCACTCAGCATGCCTTGATATATCCGCCGGGTCAACAGCTCAAAAATCTCGGCCACATTGTGACCAGTTTTGGCCGAGACCTCGAAGTATGGTGCTTGCCAGTCTTGTTGGCAAAGCACAGTGTCGAGATGCTTCATGCTGCACATCTCTCTGTGCAGGTACTCAGCATGTTCGAAAGATGTTCTACTACCCAGGTCAAACACCAGCAGGATTCCTTTCACTCCAGGTAAGCAATTGTGTGTAGCAGGCCTGAAAACATCAGTTATTTTTTTACAGTAGTTAAGATATAAATGCTCGAGTAAGGACACACACACCCCAGCTAGCACACCTACGTCTGTAAGACGTCTGCTAAAGATCTGGAGAACTGGAAAACATCTGCTAAACCTGTTTTACATCCATTCTACAGTTACATTTAGCAGACGCTTTTATCCAAAGCGACTTACAAGTTGGGTAAACAATGGAAGCAATTGGGTCAACATTAGGAAAACAAAAAGCATAAGTGCAATAAAACATGTCTCACAAAGCCTACTACAATGTACAGAGCGAAGTTTTTTTCTAAATCATAAACATCTTACAGACGTCTTATAGATGTCTACATGACATCTGACAGCAGACGTCTCCGAGATGCATTGCAGATGTCTTCCAGTGCAAACACCATATCAGTCAGACTTTGGTGAACAAAGCTCACAAAATGATGACGCTAACATGGACCTAGATGTGATAAATCACAAATTGTACAGGGTATTTGAAGTGCCCTATCTGTTATTAAAATTTAATGTGAAGCCCTGTTGAAGTCAAAAATAAATTTGTTATTTGCAGCACTTTTTGGACTGATTGTGTTGATTCCAGTGGACCCTGTATTAGCAGTATACTCAACACTGACAGTGTTGATAATTAAATTAATAAGTGTCTCTAATGAGTTAAATTTAAACACTGACTTGGTGTTCTTCTTATCCATTGTGGTGTTAATATTTTACACTAAAGGAGTTTGTAAGGTAACACTGTCACAGTGTTAATAATGTCAACTCTCTCAAAAGTGTTAATTTAACACTTCAGCAGTGGTTCCCATATAAACCCTGGGTGAGTGTTAAATTTAACTCTGATGGTGTTAAATTAGCATTTTAAAATTTGCAGTGTGGCTGAGTAATACACAAAAATAGCTTGCTGTATTCTATGATTAGTTCTTAAAAAAAAGCATGTCACCCACTTTATTGTGCTGTTTTTTGATGGCCACCAGGAGGAGTGTCATCGTTCTCTTTGTGAATAACTTCACATACAGCAACAAGAATTTATTTATAAATATTTGTAGATTGGTACTTGGTACAGCATTACAATTTCAGAACAAATAGTTTACTTACATACTGTATTGTGATATTTTTAGATCCCTGTCAGAGATCACAGGGGTGTCTTGCCAAAAAACTTAATCCACAACATTAACATTGTCCATGGCAGGTATGACTGTTTTGTCTTTGCAAGGCTGTGCACACCTCTTTACGCAGATACTTAGCATTTTCAAAAGATGTTTTATTGCCCAGGTCAGACGCCAGCAGGAAACCATCTGCCCTGGGCAAGAAAGAGTTGGTCGAAGACCTGAAAACATGACAGCTCATTAGTTCGTATTTTAAGAGGACAACAAAATTTTAAGAGAACACACAAAATTACAAAAAGTTTTGATCAGACCTTAAAGCTTTACAGTACAACTTCCATATGTGACAACTAGCCCCA
Organism: Triplophysa rosa; assembly: GCF_024868665.1. NCBI lineage: Eukaryota > Metazoa > Chordata > Actinopteri > Cypriniformes > Nemacheilidae > Triplophysa > Triplophysa rosa. The sequence goes on along the minus strand of NC_079897.1, from coordinate 24,654,160 downwards.
GTCTTCCCATCTTATTTTACAGAAACAAAGGCACCTATGTAACCTAACTTCAAAAGCTCTTCATGTATTTTAAAGAGCATGCTTTTACTGCTTACCAAAACTCGTCACCTGCCTCCAAAAGCTGCAGCTCCACTTTCACTCCCGGCTCAACTTCTTGGTGGTGAGTCTTTATTAACTCCATTTGAGGGGTCGGCACTGTCCATTATAAAAACAAGCCTTCTGTGTAGTGTATTATTATGGATGACTTGCCCGCATTATTGTCACCTAGCAAGATCTTAAAATTGTTCTGACGGTCGCTGAGATCCATGAAGACTAACAGATGAAGATACACCTGGCGGTTTATGCTCTTTCATTCAGCAGACCAAATTAAAATGAGTAAATACTTCAATCGTGATGTTCCTCAGAAAGGACATTTTTACTTTGAATGTTGTATGGGTTGTGTGGATTAGTGCTGTTACTATGAGTGGGAGAGGCTTACATGACTGGATATACAGGAGGAAAATGAGAAAACTTGACTTTTAGGCTAGATAAACATGAGCAGGTTTGTCTAGTGTGAATGCTTCGTACATTCTTAGGGATTGGGGTTGAATGACATGGTGGGTTCATATTGGAAATGTGGTGGGTTATGGACAGGAAACACCGGGAGCTGTAGTATGAAATGATGATACAATTATTTTTGATGTTTAAGAAACAAGGTAATGAGGTTGCGTTCATTTGGATTTCCAATGGTACTAAATAAAAACAGGACTTATGACAACACTGACATATGACTCTGTGACAGTTTTTTTTTTCCAGAAGATGGCAGTACTAGTGCCATAATGGATGCATTCAAGGTTGCAAGCTGGCAATAAAACCAACAAAGATTGCTCCATAATGCACACTAGCCAGTTTGCAAAGGTGGGCTCATGTAGTCCGATTGCTAACGATGAAACAGCACAGAACTGGCACATTATATTTTAAAAACATTTATAATAAAGCAATATGCCCCAAGAAGCAGTGGGTTACAGTGCATTTTATAACAGCTAAGGGTGTTGTGGTAGGACACGAAGCGGAGTGCCTAAAACCCCATAGCTGTTATAAAATGCACTGTAACCCACTGCTTCGCGGGGCTTATTGCTTTTATAAAACGGTTATTCCATATGTTTAGCAAGGTTTCATAAAATAAAGTAAATAAAATGATATTTAGGCTATGTGTGCGGTCAGCCGTTATATATTGGGGTATTTTATAACTGCTTGGAACTCCGCTCAGCCAATCAGAATCAAGGACCAGAACTGACCGTTATATAATGAGCGATATAATCACTGACTTAAAATAATCAAACGTAACATTATGTTTAACATTAAATAATAATAAATTAAATAATACAAATAATATTTAAAAAAAATAATGAATCAATCTTAAATGCTCCAACCATGCACTTTTCCATCTGGCAAAAAAGGTTAAACTACTACTACTATTATAAAATCAACCTTTAACATTTTTGTATGAAAAGTTTATTTCATAAGTGTAACAAAGTAAAATATGTTGTTGAATACTTGAACACAGACATACTTTAGAGTTATATTTTGATTAGTTACAGATATAAAACATCATCATTTACATTAGATAAAAATACGTCAACTAAACAACACGAAAACACAGATTTACAAAAAAACGATTCTCTCATGTCTTACATTTGTATTACCAACCAAAAAAAATGATGTGCCAGTCCATGGTGCTATTTAACACACCAAAATTCATTGTGTGAGGCACTAGGTTGAATTATAAACAGCAATAAATGGCACATAATGTGTAAGTTAATGTTCAATTTATAAATACACGCTCCATGTGCACAGTACTTAATTTGTGTTCACTTTTTTGCTGGCCACCTATTTGCACAGCAGCAATAAAATTGTTGTTTTGAATAAGATTAGCTGATGTCCTTCTCGTTTTAGAAACGCAGAGATGCTGTTTAACAAAGCAAGGCACAAGTGTCTTCAGTAGGTGATGCCATGCAGGCTCAAAGTGGCTCATGGTAGGTATGCAACAGTGGTTCTACTGTCCGGGGCTCGGCGTAGATCACATTAGCCTTACATCGGTTAGTATTATGTGAGACTGGAGTACAGTACCCGTTAGAGATCACTCTGTGGGCGGGGCAGTCATACTGTTGATGTGATGATGTGCCCTGTGTGGATCGACACGCTGATAGTTTGGTGTTATGATGGCTGTCCAGTGGTGGGGATGTGAGGGAGTCTATGGGAATTTCCCCAAAAGGTGTTGCATATTCTGGTTCGGGGGGAAGAGGATAGGTGTATTCAGGGAGTTCTCCTGGGGTGTCATAGTGGTTGAGGGTGTAAGGAATGGTGTAGCCCTCCTCCATTTGGGGACGGAATGTGAGACCCACCATTTGCCCGCTGGTGACTACATCGGGCTCAGCATAGTCTGCAAACGACAGGAAAATGATGATCATGTAAGGGATATTGTATTATTAAATATGATATTTTATTTAATACTTATGAATTTTACTGTTATTTATCTTATTTTTATGCTTACCAAATAAATATGACAGTAGGCCTACTCCCTAAGATTATCTCAAGCTCACGCATGAAAAAAAGTATTTTCTTTATAAAAATAGAATTGTTTTTTATTTACAAAAATCCATGGCATTATTGATCAATTTTTATATAAAAAATATAATATAAGCAATTAGCTCACTTTTTTGAACAATTAAAGTTATATAAAAAAAATTGGGGTTGTCAAACCATTAATATATGTCTGTGTCTTGTGCATATTAATTTTCCATTTATAAAAACATACATATATATTTAAGAAAAATATAAAATTTATATATAATTTATATTATTGGTGAATATAAATAAATACATGTAAATATTTCCTGAATATGTATACATGTATGTGTATGTGTTTATGAATACAACATAAATATGCACAGTACACAGACATTTACTTTGTAAACAAACTTTTATTCTGGATGCGATTAATAGCAATTAATCGTTTGACAGCCCTACATTTTTTTATCAGGGCTGTCGCGATAAATCGACGATAAATATCACGTGATTTATGCACAGCTTTTGAGTGAAGTACGGGAAAATGCTGCTGCATCCGAAAGCCAGAGGGCGCTCTCGTGCGGAAACTCCAAATACGCACTGCAGAAGAAGACCATAACACTAGGAAATGCCTATGGACATCTTTTTATCACTGTTACTCAAGCCTCATCAGGTATTTTTATGATAATAAAGTATATTTATAATGATCATGTTTGACGGGTGTTGCTTTCTCAAATGCACATTTTAAGCGACTCAAACTCGCACTGCTTTTAGATCGAGCAGCATTTCCTACTGATCCCAGAGCCGTGCTTCACAGACAAGCTACGCATTAAAAAATATCGACACACTGCATATCGCAGCCAGCTTGATTTCAACAGGATTTAGTGGTATCGCGGTAAATTATCGTGCAGCCCTTGATCATTCAAGTTCAAAGTATAGCAAATAAACTCTCCCTTTGATTGGCTCTCATACCCGGCCTTTCCCTCGGCCAGTTCATATAGAGATATTATTAATTTCCCACATGACCTCACCGGCCACCCACCACACTGTGTCCAACAGCAGTTGTGAAAGCGGCCCCACGTTCTTTCAGTCTTTGCCTCCTCCTCTCAATCCTTCACTCCCTCAGCAGGAATGCCAAACTGCTTTAATTGAAGCGACGGGAGAAAAGACTCTGATTGTCTTGACCGCTGACCCTCTGTCCTCCTCAGCACTTTACTGAAGGGTCTGTTGGCCAGAGGGTTCTGGGGAGGGTGTTTCTCTGGCTTGAATGTCCCTAATTTGGTCTCCAATTAAAGAAGCCTTTCAGAGAACAACGACTGCTAAAGAAAGACACATTTATGCTGCCATTGAGCAACTGGTGGGCTGGTTGGTAAGAAACTGAGAAATGGAAGAATTTGCTTGTCATGCCTTTATACTACATGCCAGTATTGGTTGTACTGGTTTTGAAGGAATAGTTCACCCCTCATGCCATTTAAAATCTATATATTACTTTTTCTGTGGAATACAAAAGATATTTTGAGAAATGTCTCGGTGGTTTTGTGTTCATCAAAATATTTTATTTTGCGTTCTGCAGACCAACGAAAGTCATACAGGTTTGAAATGACATGAAGGCTTCATCTCTGCTTTTTATTTGTAATAATAATTTCTAACTTTTTTTCGAGATCCACTGGCATCTTACACAGAATGGGGCGAGCAAGAACAAGATGGGTGGGGGTAGCTTTAACAAAGGGGTCAGAATGACTACTTGGCTTTCTCTCCACATCCATCCCGCTGTTTGAGGCACACTGACCCTCTTATTCGCCGCTATATATTAGCGGGACGTCTGAGAGCTGTTGATCTGCAGAGCCTCTGAGAACTTTTGTACCCGGCGGCATCCTCTCTACAAACACTGCCTTGTCTCAGTTGTCGATCGAAACATTCCTTCATGAATTTCGGTATTCATTGCTATACTGGGTTGAGAGGCTGTGGATGTCTTACCATTGAGAGGAGGGTTGGGGAGGGCGTCATGGATGTTCCGAACCAGAGGGGAAGACACAAGCTCTGGGTTTGCACATGGAGGTCTCTTTCCTTGAAGACCCTGATAGCCTAGAGAAGAGACAAAGATAGTCAGTTATGAAGCTCCAACAACACAGGACATGGAAGTGGTATAGCTAGAAACAAAACAAAATAATGTTACCTTGGTCAACACAGGATTTCTTTATTTTTCTTTTTCTGAAGCAAAAAGGGTAGGTAGAAAGGTGAACGTGAGGAATGTTGTGAAAAAGGGTTATACGCTCTTAAAGTGACAGTTCACCCAAAAATGACAATTCTGTCATCAAGCTTTCTTTCTTCTGCAGAACACAAAAGAAGATATTTTGAAGAATGTCGTTAACCGGCACCCATTCACTTGCATTGGTTTTGTGTCCATACAACAGAAGTGAATGGGTGCCTTTCTTCAAAATATCTTCTTTTGTGTTCTGCGGCAGAAAGAAAGTCATACAGGTTTGAAAAAGAGGGTGAGTAAATGATGACAGAATTATCCCTTTAGAATTAAAAGTGCTACACGCACCGTGTAGAAGAAACGTTTTTGGAAGAACAGTTAACATCCATAAACTATCTGGTGCACAAAAGGATTTTTGTAATGGAAAAAGGTTATTTTAAAAAAGTTAAATAAGAAATACCTTTTCCACCACATGAGGCCTGCTAACAGGCAGCTGATACACAGAGCGGCACCCAAAACCATTCCTGCCACTAATATCACTGCCTGACTGGGGCCTGTGGAGAAACAAACATGTCACACAATAGTTTCAAGAAATAACAAAAACGATCATTATTTACCTTTTCCAAACCTGTATGCTGTTTTTTCACTGAACACAAGGCAGAATTTATTTGACATACATTAGCTTTATGTGAGAAATAGAATACATTTCTTTAGTCACTATAAGTCACTGATATTAATTTTTTCATGACAGTCATTATACATTTTTCTGTTTTACAGAAAAATAACGGCATACTGTTTTAGAATGACATGAGCGTGAGTAAAAAAACTACAAAGGTAAAACATCATTACATTAAAGGGATAGACTTTCATCATTTACTCTCCCTTGTGTCATTCCAAACCTGTATGACGTTCTTCTTCAAAACGCAAAAGAAGATATTTTAAAACAATATTGGTAAACAAACAACATTGCCCCCATTGACATCCATTGTATGGACACAAAACCACTGAAACATTTCTCAAAATATCTTCTTTTGTGGTCCGCAGAAGAAAGAGTCATATACACTTTCTGAACGACATAATGGTGAATAAAAGATGATGTATCTTTTTTTCTCCGTGAACTACCCCTTTAATAATATCAAACACATTAGCCGTCCCTGATGTTCGTCTGCAAATTCACCTCACCTGAGCTTCTGGTGATGACAGGACCCTCAGTAGGAAGTGTGTCTATAGGCACAGCTTCTGTAATAACCCCCTTACTAGAGTTCAGTTCTGAAGAATGAGAGAATTAAAATTCTAAGAATTCATGCAATTCTTACTGCAATGGTCAAGTTAATATATAGATTACTGCCAATATGAGTCTTTACATGTGTTCATGTACTATAAATATGTCTAAATAGAAGTTTACGTGGCATAATTCTGCCCTGCAATGTAAAGGGATTCTGAATTCTAGGGCAAACCCTTACCATCTCCATGGGAACGGGGTCTGGGAAGGGCAGAAGGGCAACCCAGCACTTGCACTTGGGCGGAGGCCCTGATACGCCATTGCTGGGGTTTCAGAAGGAGATAGCGTGCTATTATTGGAGGAATGAGGCTGTTGAATGCCGCCACATGACCGTCAGAAAAGCCGTCAAACACCTCATAACAGAAAGATTATACGAATTTGGCTAAAGCAACAATAATACCCAATAATACACATATCATACAAACATTAGACTGATGCACCAATCATTGTTTACCTTTTTGTCTTTGCTAGATGCGGCTTTGTAGACTTTCCAGTTTTTGCGGTCTTTACTGAACATGAGGGTGTAAGATTCAATGTAGTAGTGTGGTGTACCCTTTGTTACGATGCCTGGAATTAACCATGAGTACAATTGTTTTATTATATCATATAAAATAGATTTAAACAATAAACAATGCTTGTCTAAAACTATTATTGACCTGTGACACTACTCTTATTCCACAGCTCAAGCTCCAGCCACGGCTGCTGGTCATCAGAGCTTGCGGCCCACTGAGAGCCCCCTTTTCCAGACCAAGAGACCTTCTGACCCAGTCTGTTCACCTCCATCCACACAGAAGAACTGTTGTAAGTCAGCACCGTTAGCTCTGTATCACATTCTGTACATGAAAACAAAACCACTTGTTCAAACACGTAAAGATGATCCTTTAACATGCTTCAGATCTTTACTGTAACCCTTCAGGTAAATGTCAGTATTTAAACTTCTATCCTGTGTTTATATTTTAGCAATGTGTAGTTACAAGAGGTGATGACAGCATGTTTACGGTTTAAGTATCATGTAGCGTGAGTAACAGCATGCTATATAAACTGTAATTTCTTGGGAACCTTGAACACTGACACATACTCATCACTGCCATTAGGATCTAATTAAACTGAGAAATGTCTCTTTTAAAATGAAAAGTTTCTGCAAAAACAGTGACATAGTGTTGACGGCCAAAAAGATAGTCAGACTTCAAGGAGTTACTTTAAAGGGACAGTTCACCCGTCGTCATTTACTTACCCTCGAGTTGTTCCAAATCTGTATCATTTCTTTTTTCTGATGAACAGAAAGACATTTGGAAGAATGCTTATAACCAAACAGTTCTTGGCCACCATTGACTACCATAGCAGGAAAAATGGCAATGGTAGTCAAAAGTGTCCCAGAACTGTTTGCTGTCCAACATTCTTCAAAATATCAAAATACAGAACAAGGAACTTTTCCTACTATGGTAGTCAATGGTGGCCATAAACTGTTTGGTTACAAGCATTCTTACAAATATCTTTCTCTGTGTTCATCAGAACAGATGACAGAATCTTCATTTTTGGTTGAACTGTTCCTTTAAGAATAGTTGTTTCTGCCTTAGGGCCGCAAAATATATAGAAATTATTGAAATATCGCAAACGTGCATATATATTGCAATATGCATATAAAAATGGTTTGCAACAACTGAATCATTAAAAAACTTCTAAAAGTTATGTATATTCAAAGTTTAAGGTTGATGCACATAGCAGAAAGACTATATCTGATGTGTGGAAGATGATCAATAATTTTCAGTTTTTAAATATATATGTAATCATTTATTACTTTGGTAAAATACGTAAACAATATTTATATCTTAATTCAATTTTTTTTTATTTGCAGTTAATGAAACATTATGACAAATAAATTGATCCAGAATATAAGTGATCGGGAAATTTCAATATCTGGATTAGTTAATGTGTTTTAATTTAAATTGAATTTATATCTTTATAAATTATACATCAAACGCTGGAAAATAACAGTTATTACCTCTGTGGAAGACAAGCCGCTTATCTGATAAAGACCCACTGTGAAGAAAACAAAACATCTAGATTAAAAGGTGAAAAGTCTTAAAGGGATATTTCCCAGGCAAAACAAAATTTAACGTTGACGTCCAGCTTCCGTTATCCCTCTGCTGCGTGTGAACCTGATTTTTGTTTTTCCGGCAAATGACGCAGGCGTCATTTGCCGTCAAGTTCCGTTGACAAACAAGGCCTTTTTTCGTTATGTTCCAATAGGATGCTGTCTCCTCTGCGCCGTCATTTGCCGGAAAAACAAGACTCGGGTTCACGCGCAGCAGAGGGATAACGGAAGCTAGACGTTAATAGCGCTGTCAATATAGATATTTCTCTTAAACAAACGCATTGATTCGCTTCAGAAGACCTTTGTTAAGACCACAGAGCCGTGTCGAGCAGTTCTGTGATTGATGGAGCTTCAAAAAGTCGACGCCCATTCACTCCCATTCTACCGCTTGGAAGTAAAATGATATGTGGTATTATAACTTCAACTGCATTATTCTTGAAGAAGAAAATCTTATTCAGTCAGGATGTCTTGAGCGCGAGTAAAACATGGGGAAATTTTGTTTTGCCTGTGAAATATCCCTTTAAGTGTAAGCAACAAATGCAGTTTAATTTGACACTGCAAACTGCACAACACCTACTACACTTAGCTTCTGTACAACAACTTAATGTTCTGTTATTTTACATTCACATCTACACTAACCAGACAAGAATCCTGAATGCACAATGTTTATTTTTGGTTAATCTTTGCATGTGGACCATAGCCTTTAATGAGAATCTGCTCTGCTTTAGTGTTAGTCCACTCACGTTTTTGACAGTATTCCATTAGCGAAGTTCGACTCATACAGAGTAATGCCCTTCTGCAGGGACACAGCGATCTTTCCTCCCAGACTGTCTGAAATAATCCCTGCATGGATTGCAGCTTTGCACAAAACGGAGGTCTAGAAATGCACCAAAGCATGTGTTAAAATATTGCATCAAAAGTATTAACGTTGTCTGTTTACTTCACCATACTTTAGAAATACTTCACACAAAATGGAGAAACCTGTCACCTTTAAATTTTATAAATAATGAAAGTGACCATTCACTTTTATAGTTTGTTAAAGATTAGTAAACTGTGTGTTTTGAATATTTTGAGAATGGGCAAATGATGGCATGATTTTTATTTTTGGGTGAATTATTATTTGGTGCCTATTGTAAGCTACTACAAACAGCTTGTGGTAACAATCCATAAAAGGCAATACATCCAAATGGCATGACTCATAATAATCCCTCTATTGCACACAGATACAAAGCCCAGACTGTGGTGAAAAGCTTACATCACGATATCCCTGCGCATGCCAGCCCCAGATCTCTCCTGCGACACCTTTGCAGCCTGCAGGACAGAATGCACTGGAACAGGATTCAGATATTAAACATTAAAAAGTGACATACGAGAAAGAGCGAGTGATAAATGTGAACTAGGTGTTAACATCGGGTCACTTTTTACCTGATCTGCTGAGATGAGAAGTGTGTTCCTCGATGCAGGCATGAAATGAGTTCTGTGAGATAATGATAGTCATGACACAGTATGGTTTCAAAAGTTGATAAAAGTTGCATTTTGAAAAGCTACTTAAATGTCTTCATTTAAATAAGGCTTACTCGTGATGTAATCTAAGTCTGTGAATCCAGGCCTATATTACGCAATGTTATTGATGATTTCGTATAAACTCACAGGATGCGAGTCAGGATTTATCACACAGCACAGCCACGCTGTTCAGGGCATTACATAAACAACTGAATACACAACAGGAAAGCAAGGAACATACAAACCTCCTTTGTTCACTTCTCAGAAACGTCAGAACCTCTGGAACATCTGACTGTACATTGACCTCACAGGATCTTTTCCGGGAAGTTGATTTTAAAGGAGTAGTTCATTTTCAAAATAAATTTTCATGATAATTTACTCACCCCCATGTCATCCAAGATGTTTCTGTGTTTGTTTCTTTAGTCGAAAAGAAATGAAGGTTTTTGATGAAAACATTCCAGGATTTTTCTCCATATAGTGGACTTCAATGGACTCCAAACAGTTGAAGGTCAAAATTACAGTTTCAGTGCAGTTTCAAAGGGCTTTAAACGATACCAGACGACGAATAAGGGTCTTATCTAACGAAACGATCGGCCATTTTTTATAATACAACATCCAGGATACGCACACGAAATGACCATTTTAAACAATCAACTGACACAAGACATTTGCATATGTGTCATTGAACATTCAACAACTTTGGAACGGTCCTCCTTCTCCACATTTGTAAACACTGACTTGGTACTTCCGCCTACGTCAAGCGTGACCTTTTCTACGTAACTATGTATTACGTGAAGTCATGAGCGCGTATCGCAGAACAGAGCATTCGTGTTTATAAAGCATATACATTTTTATTTTTTTTAGAAAATGGCCGATCGTTTGGCTAGATAAGACCCTTATTCATCGTCTGGTATCGTTTAAAGCCCTTTGAAACTGCACTGAAACTGTAATTTTGACCTTCAACTGTTTGGAGTCCATTGAAGTCCACTATATGGAGAAAAATCCTGGAATGTTTTCATCAAAAACCTTCATTTCTTTTCGACTAAAGAAACAAATACATAAACATCTTGGATGACATGGGGGTGAGTAAATTATCATGAAAAATTATTTTGAAAATGAACTACTCCTTTAACTCTTTGCACTTTATGTTTCTGAATGTGTGGGCTACATTTTTTTTGGCTACATTAGCAGAAGTCTATTAGCTAAACTGCGTTTGGCCTTTTTTTAAAATCTTGAAACGGAGATATGTGCATAACAACCAATCAGTTGGTGTTATGAGTGTCAGTGTGGTCAGGTGATGGTTAAGTTGTCATACTATGCTTGTCTATGCAGGAAGAGTGAGCACACAGCATTCCATCAGCTCTGGGGCCTCTCCTTATTCAGGCCAGGAGAGGCCGTCTGCTGCCCGGCTTACAAAGCAAACACTCTGAACCTCAGCCAAGGAGGAGAGCTGCATTCCTATCGGTCACCCTGAGACACTTTCAGAGTCTACCTCACACATGATATCACAGTCTAAGTGCCCCAGAGTCCTCCATAGTTCCAATTTTATGACATTATTGTGCATTATTGTGCTGACTATATGCATGCAGGGTGATGACGTACGTCCGCTAATATCTCAGCCGGCTAAGCCACTTCCGCTCTCACAGCGCCGAGGTCATTTTTCACCAATATGTTTACTAAGAAGACAGCTGAGCATTGTTCAGTGCCTCTGTGATCAAGCCTCGAGTAAGTACAAAAGTTGATTTTTTTTCGTATTTGTGGATGTAGCTTGAAATGCGTAGCTTGAAGCCTTTCCCCTTTTGGTTGTCGATGTGTGATGTAGTGTTTGGATTATTTGACTCGCGTCGTTGACCATAGGTGCATCTTGAGTGAAAACGCCATTGGACGCTACGTGCGGCGGTTGTAACTGAGCTGGCTGAGACAAACGCGGAAGCGGTCGTGCGGCCTATTAAAAAGCTCTAAAAAGGATCAACCGTCATGTCGCCGAGCAAGACAGATTGACAGCCTGCCTGAAATGGTGGAATGATACAAAAAATATAAAAATGTCCAGCGTATTATAAGAAATGCTTTTAAAATGCTGCTTGTACAGTCAAATTAAAGGACTGGAACTGTTATACGACAACATGTTGAGGTGATACTTCACCGCTCTTGTCATTTCAAACCTGTATGACTGTAACGCACAAAAAAAGATATTTCGAAGAATGTTGGTAACCGGACAATGGCAGTACCCATTCACTTCTATTGTACGAACGCAAAACAAATGCAAGTTAACGGGTACTGCCGTTGTTTGGTTACCAACATTCTTCAAAATATCCTTTTTTGTGTGTTTTGCAAGAGAGGGGAAATGATGACAGAATTATCATTTTTGGGTGAACTATCCCTTTAAAGTAAATGTTGACATATAGAGGTGACTTTGTTAACTACCGTTATGACACATGTTGTAAAGTTGTTTATTTAGCAATCCACACGTGCTGATGTCTGATAGGGTGTTTCAGAAATAAAGTTGGATATGCGAGTAAACAGTATTTGAGATTAGGATGGGAACTACTCCCAGTCCCAGTCAGCCGGAATGCTGTTTATTGAGTCAGCTTTGCATTTAGAGAACAAACAGTCCCTGCCTTGTTTACTCTGGGCTTATACAACACAGGACAGAACATGAAGGGCCACGGAGGCACTTGGTATTATCTATGAGCTTACATTTTTAACCAATTTCACAATATAACACATGTTGATATATAAGGATTTTGTTTGTCTAATGTTTAAAGGGTATGTGGGAGAAAACGAAGAATGAAGACAATGAGCTGTTACCTGATTGCTGATTGGTTGAGTAGGACATGACAAAGCCCCGCCCTGAACGGTGAGTGCCGAAGATGAAACGCACTGTAACTTCATTGGTACTCACAGACATATTTCTCTTTGAGGCGGCCAGCTTGCCACACAGAGGACCTGTGAAACACAGTCACATACAGTCTGAATAAATAGATATGGGACTCTTAAGTGTACATTTGTTTATTATACGTATCATGAATGGCAAGTTGTGGGTCCATGGAAAAGCTGAGTGTACATTTAAAGGGATGGGTCATCATTTACTCACCCTCGAGTTGTTCAAAATCTGTATAAATTTCTTTGTTCTGATGAACACAGAGAAAGATATCTGGAAGAATGCTTGTAACCAAACAGTTCTTGGCCACCATTGACTACCATAGTGGGGAAAAATTACAATGGTAGTCAAAAGTGCCTCTACATTCTTCAAAATAATCTTCTTTGTTTGTTTAACAGAACAAAGAAATTTACAAAGAATCTTTTGCTACTATGGTTGTCAATGGTGGCCAAGAACTGTTTGGTTACAAGCATTCTTCCAAATATCTTGAATTTGGCCAAAACCAGGTAAAAACGTGCGTAATTTTAACTACTAAGAGTAGGTTTACACGATGAAAAACTGAAAACTTTTTCCTTACGCATGACAGCGTTATCAAAACGATCTGCATCTGGGAAAACGAATAAAAACGCTTTATTATGCATGCCAGGCCAGTGGATGGCGCTGTTGCGCTATAAAAAAACACAACATGCCTGCGCACATACTCTGTTTTAAGGTAAAAGCGCTTTTAATACACTTTGTCGGTGTGTATGTATGTTTATAGTTTGTGTATATAAATACTGTGTCTCGGCTGGTCGTAGTGGTGGAGTAAATCTACTTTTTGCTGGAGAAATGATAATAAGTATGTCACGCAGTACAAACATGCAGCACGGAGGCCGCCATTATTGTTTGTGGAATACTCGCGCATGCCTACAGACTGAACGCGAAATACGCATGCGTATGACGTCATTGTTTTTGGAAAACGCCGCCTTCAGAGTTGACACGGAAACGATAATGCCGTCGTTTCCAAAAACGTGCACTTTGAGACCCCTTGAGTTCGCGTTTTCAGTTCTCAAAAACGCCGTTGTCGTGTAAATGAACAGCCAAAACGCATAAACGCATTTTCCGTTTTTAGTTGAAAACGGTCTCCTGTAAACGGCCTCTAGGTTTTGTAACACAGCCACACAATATAAAGAAGCGTAGCAGCATTAGTGTATGTTTAAGTTAACACACATTCCTGCTTGCTCACTACCATAAAAGGCTCACACACCTTCTAGTGCATGCTTGTGAGCATGGATTAATTATGCTATGGTGCATTTGCCCTTCTGCTGTATGTGTGTTGGCACTCATACAGTATTTGACAATGCCAGTGCCAGTCAAGTAATCGCCATGGTGCTGTGAAAATGGTCATACCCACTCTAGTGGATCCACTGCTGTCTGTGATAATAAGCGAGCCAGCTACGCAGTCCTGGCTCCACTCCAAGTCAAAGTCCCCAAAGGTCAAGAGCAGTGTCCGGCCCTCTGGGACCCTCAGGTTCCACTCACACCAGGTGTGGTTAGGATAGGTTCCTGGGAAATTCCGTGAGGCCAGAGTGCCACTGGTGGGACCCAGGACTGTGTGTCCACACCCATCTCCTATAGGAAGAAGAGAGAATTTATAATATTACAAAGCTTTTGCAATCTGTTCATATTTTTGTTGAGTGGTTTGTTTCCACACACAATAAAATGTTATCTCCTATATTTTAGGGGAGATATTAATTATCAATGCACTTACAAGTAACTCTATTGGCATGTTTCTAGCCCATGAGAAAATGTGTTTAGTGTGTTGGTGTGAGAATGGTGGGCATTGGCGAGTTACAACGTATAGCTGGGTATTAAAGCAAATGGAAGCTGTGTTAGATATAAAATGATGAATATAGATGATTGAGAATAACCAAAATGTACTAATTACTAATTTATAAAATGCTCGTCCACTTTCGCAGGGGCTTTCCATAAATGGTGTAAAAAAGCCATAACTCTGGTAGGGCTGGTTGATGGCAGGGCTACGTTGCAGGTAAGTAAAGTGTCATTTCCCCATGTTTAACCAAGTTTTTTAGCATGACATCATAACAGCAACCCCAAAACAACAACTGGCGACTAGTCTTCACTAAACCACTTTGATGTTATGTACATCTGTATTGGTACTGTAAATTCTGTGGAAAGTCAGTTTTTGTCCATTTATGGTTCTGGCTCTGTGTGACAAACCAGAGTGGTCTAAGTTTTTCGCTGGACTCTCATACCAACCATCTCAGTCAACTCTGATTCATTTGGGTTTACAGCTGCAGAAAGCCTCTGCGGCCTACATCTTTCCGCTTTGGTGAGACTTTATCTACAAATCATCTTGTTAATGTGAATAATCTAAATTGTTTTACAAGAAAGCAAACATGACGACTTTGTGGTCAAGCTGCAAACTGACAACGTTCAAACACTTCTGCTGTGACTCAGTGTGGTCAAGCACTGAATAGATTTGATCTGCTGAATGCTTTTCAACATTTCCAGTGTTATTTAACTCCTTTTGGTGGTAGTTTCTTGCTTATAGGCTAATAATAGCTTGTGTGTAATCTGTATCTTTGAGTTAAAGGGACACTTCACCCCAAAATGACAATTCTGTCAACATTTACTCACATTTCAGTTGTTCCAAATCTGTGTAAATGTCTTTGTTCTGATTAACACAGAGAAAGATATTTGGAAGAATGCTTGTAACCAGACAGATTTTGCCCCCCGTTGACTCCCATAGTAGGAAAAAGTACTTTTTTTGGTTCTGTTGAACACAAAAGAAGACATTTTGAAGAATGTAGGACAGCAAACAGTTCTGGGGCACTTTTGACTACCATTGTATTTCTTCCTAATATGGTAGTTAATGGGGGGCAAAATCTGTCTGGTTATAAGCATTCTTTCCAAATATCTTTCTCTGTGTTCATCAGAACAAAAAAATTAATACAGATTTGGAACAACTCGAAGGTGAGTAAATGATGACAGAATTTTCACTTTTGGGTGAAGTATCCCTTTAAAGGGCCAATGTGTAATATTTTGGAGGATCTATTGACAGAAATATAATCTTATATACATAACTATGTCAGAGGTGTACAGAGACCTTGCATAATGAAGCGTTATGTTTCATTATCTTAGAATGAACTATTTCTATCTGAATGAATACACCGCGGGTCCCCATGCATGGAATTCGCCATGTTGTTTCTACAGTAGCCCTAAAGGGACAAACTGCTCTACAGAGCGCGTTTCGTAAATACTTGATCTCCTTCAGCAAAGAAACGAGAACGTGACGACATCTTAGTTCGGTGTGAGCCACCGTAGTGCTTCGAGAGGGAGGGGTGAAGGGTGAAGTGAGCCGATGGTTGCAATTCGTAACCTCACCGCTAGATGCTGCTAAATTTCACAATGGACCTTTAATAAAAAATTGGTTTGGCATTGAAAGTTACAGTTTTCACCTAACATTTGTGATTCTAACTCACTCTTTTGACATTACCCATAACCATTGATGGAATACAATTTACCTTCATAATTTAAGCTTTCAGAAATTCTTAAAATAAAAACAACTTTTCCAATAAGTGCCTCTGTGTTGTCAGTTGTCTTATGTACATTACCTGGCGTGTCTTTTATGTCCAGTTCAGTTTTACTGTGTGTGTGCGTACTTCCCCAAATAATAGGAACAAGCAGGTCACACACCTCCTGCTGTACTTATACTAATGTTCCTGAGGAAGATACTTTGGACTTCCTATAGAGCTCATTCTGTCTCTCTTAACAAGGCCATGCTTCCCTTTAACCCTACAAAGTACACAATTAACATCTTGTGTAGCACAGCCTGAAGCAAACTTTAGATGCTGAGCTTAATTTAACTGTTTGATGTCTGCAAGTTCAGTTCAAAGAAGTAAAAAAAAATGTAACGCTTGAGGATGTAAATGTCTGGGGATAATTAGAACACTTGCTGACACAGAAGAATATAACATTCCTAACAGCTGAGCAACTTTAAAGCTGTGACTGGAACCCATGGATACCACTCCATCACCAGCAGCACTATACTATCAGGCAACGTGTAATTTTATTTTCTCGTCAGGGGATTTGCAGGCACGTCCCTGCAGGCCTCCCATGCTGCGCAGGATGTTCGGCTGTTAAGATTGTCACTTCTCAATTCGTCTACGCCAATCATACCACCAAGTCGAAAATATTTGCCAATGTGTTTGTACAATGACATTTCTGGACACTATATATTCTTAACCTATGTAATACATTCTTAATCTCAGCAACATGCTCTGAGTCTGATATAATAATATCCCAAAAGTGGAAGATCCCCCTATTTGTGGAGACCTGTGGGAGGACATATGACTGGAAAGTCTTCTTCAATAGCTCTCATAGTCTGTGAATCTGACTGTGATTCACGCTGACCCCACACACTGAGAAATACCATAAACAAATGCATTCTTCCTGACCGTCCCGATGAAGAAAGAGATCCCCTAACTTTTAAACGCATGCATAAATAGACATTTTCCAGTCCAGTCTGCATTTTCAGAGAATTATTATTATTATACATTATTATAGGACTTTTAATATGGTGAGATACAAGATCATAAATAGTAATCTGTAAAAGATCATTTATTTCAGATTAAAAGGGGAGCCTTTCTTTAGGGGATGGTTCACCCCAAAATGAAAATTCTGTCATCGTTTACTCATCGTCGGGTTGTTCCAAACTTGTATAAATGTATTTGTTCTGTTGAACACAAAGGAAGATATTTGGAAGAATGTCAGTCAGCAAACATCTCATCCACCCTTAACTGCCATAGTAGGGAAAAGAAATACTACGGCAGTAAATGGGGGATGAGATCTGTTTGGTGACTGACATTCTTCCAAATATCTTCCTTCGTGTTCAGCAGAACGAAGAAAGTTTTGCAGGTTTAGAACAACCTGAGGGTGAGTTAATTATGACACAATTTTTATTTTTGGTGGAACTATCGCTTTAAGAAAGAGACCTATTTTTCCTGAAAAAGGTACCAGAAATCTGACCAATATCTTAAGAGTTTCACTAGAGATCACAACGACACAAACTGAGCTCAGATTTACCAAGTCTACAATCAAAAGTCAATATTATTGTTAATTTCAAGATGAATTTAAGCACTTCTCAGATTTACCCAAATCCAGATTTTACCCATACGATGTTGATTGACATACAACACTCATTTTACAGCTCCATAATCTATGTATTATAGTTTCTAGTTTATATAGACCGATACAGTATACAGACAGATGGATAGAGATTTCTCTATATAGGCTACATCAAGTTACATACATACTATATACGGTTGCGTTTATTATATACACATGTATAAAATAATATAAGAGTAACCTACCCTTTTGCCCGCATACCAACGCCATAGTTTCGATGCTGATAATAAGCCAAATCCTAGAGGACAATTCAAAAATATCCCAAATATCTCCATTTCTCGTGTGCATATTTTCCTCTTGGATATCCTTTCCCTGACCCCACCGCTCAATTTAATGCCATGAGTTCGGTACGGAGTGTCTCGCGCTTCTCATGTAAGTTGAAGCAGAAGTTGCCCGCCCCTCCCCGTGTGTCCAAGGGTTCATGTAGGCTATCTTTGCTTACTGGATTCAGGATGTCTTAGAACTTTTATCTGCTAACAGTGCTTTTTAACTGTAACTACTAAATTCCTTCCCCACACTAATAATAAAGAGCAAATAATCAGAGCATCGAAATAATTAGAAAATTCAGACACCATTCACTCATGCGTTGTCCGCCAGGCAATATTAGAGCGCCACCCTCAGGCTAATATTAGAGCTCCGCAGAAGGTTTTATTCATGTGTTCAGTCACTTTAATCTACATTTACGGGGAGGATCCCCCTCTGGAATTGATATACTGTAGATTTTACAATTGAAAAAAATGCCGTTTTATAAGAGAAGACGGAGGTAACGCAGTACAGGACTCATTTACGGATGTGTCGTATTTAAAATAGCCTATTGTGTAATCTTGTCTACAAGTAAATAAAAAACATAAATGTTTCCTTTCTTTGGCTTTCCAATTGAATTGTAGATTTGAATTGCCGTGTTTGTCTATTATTTTGATATAATGTTTTAATAAGTAATGAAAAAAAAAACATTTACATTTTAGGGCTGCACAACCTAAAATTTGACTACACATATCTTTATGAAGTATTAAAATATTGAAGTTATTGCAAATCATTAACTGTGGAGTCAAATTATTGTTTTGCATATACTAAATAAAATTAGTCTAAACATGTTTTAAAAAATGATTATTTTGTTGCCTGGACTTAGATTCTCAAGTTTTTGGCCAAAATGTGTCAAAAGTTTGCCCAGGTTCCAAAACTGTAATCTGAACAAACAACATTGCAAGAGTTTAAAAAGTTCCCGAGATGCATTGCAGCATGTTCAATACTGTTTTTCTTTTTTTTTCTTTTAAAGATTAGTGTTCTTGCTTAATCTATGCTTTAATATTGTTGTTACTGATAGTTTGTTGTGTTTTGATTTTTTTAAATGAATGATGGTTTTTGATTGTTACCTGCATGGTTGAGGTTTGTGTGTTCTGTGTTGAGGTGTAAGTGCATGACACAATGGCACAACCGGTGTTTAACACAAACTGTTTAAACAGTTATTTGATCAAAGTTTTGACCTGTGATAAGGCAGAAAACATGTACAATTTTAGTAAAAAATTAATAGTTTAAATAATCAACATATATTCGGCCAACAAAAAATACTCCCTGTTACACTATGTCCTAATTAGACTGTTTTTGTGTTGGAATAGTAGCTGTCATGATCCTGCCTCTCCTTGCCATGATTTTCGAGTCTTGTGACAGGATCATGTCAGACCCATGTGTTTTATGTGGAGAGAGGCATGACATTGTTTTGGTTTTGTCATGCCATGCTCTCTCGCCGGTGTCGCGTCATTTAGCTCCGCCCCCTTGTTTCTCGTTAGCGCCCCATTAGTGTTGCATTCTTCTCACCTGTCCCATTATCTTCCCGCCAGTCTCCATTAGTGTCCAAGTCTTGTCACCTGCCCGTCACCGTCCCTGTTCAATCTTCCATAGTTAGTGTTTCCCTATATATTGTCTTAGTGCCCTTTGTTCCGTGTCGGTTCATTGTATGTATACTCCATTGTTGCATCCCCGTTCGTGTCTCCTGAGAAATACTGTGTTCCTGTTGGACTTCCCCCATTCATGTTTTGGACTTATTATTTATATTTCTTGGACCTTGTTTATTTTGCCCCCTCCTGGGAAGTTTTGATTTGAATTCCTATTTAATTTGTCGTGTTCCCCATCGTGGGTTTTTGTTTTTTTTATTAAAAGTTTTTTGTTAACCCTTCCTCTGCCTTGCACTTGGGTTCTTCCACACACCGATCCTGACAAGTAGGTACTTTTGAGTGCTCTTCTTTCCATTAATGTATTTATTCATCAATTATTTCATATGTAATGTTTACTGTATACTTACATTTGTTAATTTAGTGATGCATCAGTTATATAATTTAATATAATGCAGACTCCGCCTACTCGCGGTGAGTTGTGGGTAATATCAGCGGTTAGAATTGTACATCGTTCTGCACTTCGAATTCCTATCGCAAGTAGTAGACCATCCGGGAATCTTTTGAATACTATTTTCAACATACTACGATTTGGGACATACTAATTCTACTTTCGAATACTCTTTAGGACCGATAGTATGCGGATTGGAACGCAGGGATTAGTGAGCCGTTGTTTTTTCTGAATGTGTGATGAAGACATCTTTATCTTTACAGTTAAAGAAACGTATATTTAATCTGAACATTAAAGAGTGTTTACTGAGTATGCACCTGTTAATGTTATTGAGAGTCAACTGTGAAGATGGTAATAAAAGTAAAAAAATGACACCGACTGATAAATGCTCTGGCATTAAAGGAGAGAGGTGTCGACATCATAAATTGACATTAAGATCATGAAAATGCGATTTCAAACTTGTTTTTGAGTTAAAATGTTTTAATATAAACATTACACATACTCTCCTACTACCCCATAAAGCTGAACCGTATTTGAAATGATACTTTCACAAGTTAACATTTCGTTATAACATTCAAATACGGTAGAAAAGCACTTCTATATACCACTGCTGTGTGCCGCAATGTACAGCATCTGCTAAATTGAACTATTTTCTTATTTTTTCATTTCTCTCTGCTTTAAGTCTCCCAACCGGAAACTGCCTGGGGTTCTTCCTGTGAAACGCGGAAGTAACGCATGCATATAGCCCGTTTTTTCCATTTTCACCACCAGATGGCAATGAAACATAGTTGGTTGAGCTGCTGTGACAATCCTGTTATATACGGTCTGACAACCTTACAGACTGTAAACACATCTGTCTCCCAGACAGATTACAATCCAAGTGTAAAACAGCATAAAAAGAGTCTGTTTTTTGTGGCTAATCATGTAAACAGTTTCAAGCGCCTAACTGAGGTTATTTTGGGACATCTGAGAAACGTACATGTTTTTATTCACAGTCCACTTTTCCCTATACACTGCACGCACACGCTCACAATCTCATTGTAGGTGAGAGGAGCTCTTCATAATCCTCTCACATTTCGCTAGAATCGAATAAAAATGTGCACGGTCCATCACTCTTTTGTCATTTATCTCAAAAAAGGGTTTGTTGCTGTACCGGGGACTCCCATAACAGGACTCAAATATCATTCTGTGGCGGAAAGCGCAACTGTCTCACCTTTCATAATACTGTATAGGGCCATTTCTGATGTTCACATGGGGCACCTAAACAAATGATGAACCTCTACACAGAGCCCCGTCAGTACAATGACCGTGCAAGGTCATACAGGAGGCTGTGTGTGACTTTTTTCATGCAGACCATGCATTTTAATACATTTTCAATTTAGCCTAGGTAACAATTTTGACAGTTTTTGTTACAGGTACGAAATCTTAATTACAAATTTTCTGAGGCACATTTTTATTTCAAAAAGATCTACTGATATTCTGCCCATGCATGTAGCATTATAATAACTTGATCACCCAAAATAAACAAATCACACAAAAATAATTTTTTGCTCATTCTCTCATCCCACATCTGTCTTCTATCTGGGATCTGTGAAGAGTAAACACAATTAACCTGTTTGTATATTACGGTCATACTGTTACCCTTGACATACTCTTTGACATAATTTATTTGACTAATGTTTTAATAACAGACCATCCGATTGCTTGATCTACAACTCTGCAGATGAAATACCATGCTATGAATACATAATAAGCAGACTGTTTGTGACCGAGAGAAAAAAGGTTCCATCGTTTATTGCTGTGTGAAAATAAATTGGTATGTGAATGGATTAGCATGTTGGTATCTGTGTCTGCCATCCCTGCTGGCTGTGGGACATGGATGGACCTTAGGCTGCTGAGCTCCAAGTTGGCCCTGTTGCTTCTATTCATGACTAAATAGGTAGTCCGTCTTTGTTGAGCCTAAACAGATGAACACAAATTCATGCAACCCGTGGGACTGAGTAGATAACATGATGGTCCAGTATCTTGCGCTCCAGAGCTTGCTGGCCTGGTAATGGCTATTGTTCTAGGAAACAGGAAAAAGCACGAAAGTCGAATTATCTTACAAAATGAACCACAGTTTAACTATAGATTTGTGGTTTTATTAGTAATATGACGGTTTGTCCTCAATAAATTTAGTAAGCACAACAAATTAACAATACTACCATACAAACGTTTTAATTTGAAATCACATCAATACGTTTCTGGATTTATGCTGCGTTCAAGACACCTCGGAATTAGGATATTTCCCACCTCAACCCGGTAAGTAATTCAGGAACGGCGCTCTTTTAATCTTCATTGATACTTTCAATGTTTTAATGCTACCACATAATTTGTTGCATCAATGTTACTTTTGAATACTTTTAATGTGAATAAATCTAGATGTTGCTTCCGGGTTTGTGGTGGGAATATGACAAATCCGAGGTGTCTACGCACATCAGAATTATATTCGCACACTTCCCAAAAGCGCCGCATGGGGGCGTCGTCCGCACACTTTCAAGCACACTACGCATACTCAAATGCCAGAAAGTGCGCTCGGGGAGAAAGAAACATCCCTTCCAACTGTTTATCCTGACGTCAGTTTGATCGGACCGTACGGCCCCCGTTTCACTTCACGCGACTCTCAGCTGCGCTACGGCTGGATTTCAGGAATCGATGACCGGGAGTCGGTCCACAACTTCATCATCCAAACTACTGGAGCCACTGAAATGATTTCGGTTTGTTTTCCCAACTGGACTAAAACCTAAGATGAATACCTGCGCGTTTCTCTTGATTCTGGCTATTCAGATTCACGCCGATAGCGTGGAGGGACCAACAGGTAAAGTGTCGTTTGTCAGAAGACGCTGCGCAATTGTCAAACTCTTGTTTGTTTTTGGGACATGATAAGCACCGGCGTATACAAACGATCGTGATATGTTGTGTTTGAAGCAGAATGAGGCTGAGTTGTTTTGAAACTTTTTTTCTTTTGATAACGGTGGCGTTTGGTTTCGTTTGGTAAAACGAAGCTTGAATCGTGCAATGTTTTGAGCTGTGTGTTATTCGGGACGACATGTAGCCTATGTTTTCCTCCTCTAAGGAAAATTAAACGCGGTTTTATTATAGTAAAAGTGCAGCAGTCGTGTTTGGCGGATGGGTTATCATACCATAGTTACAACTATGTTTACTGTGGCAAAACCATGGTTAATTTTCGCAAAGTCTGTTTATAAGCAAACACCCAGCTTGGATTGAGATGAAGTATGTTGATGTGTTAGTTTTCTCATCGAAACCTGCCCTGGGAAGTTCTGTAGTGTGTCTTATTCACGGTGGTTAAATTAATTGTATTTGTGGCGTCTGGAGACGTTATAATGCCTAATAAAAGTAATGAGGTGCTTCATAAATGTGTTTAATGTTAGCCAATACAACATATGACTTTTCACATTATCGCGTCGCTTTACGCGTGAAACATAAACGTTATCATAAAACATTGCAAATATTCAATATTTTACCAGAAGATACACTTTGTCTTCATGTGGACTCGCGTTAGACGTGTTTCTTCTGTAAAGTAGAGCGGAGTACAGTGAGGATGAGTTACTCCGTTGCGCTCTTTAACTGACCAGAAATACTCTCATTCAGTAGCTTTAATAATAATCACAGCTCGTTTATGAAAACATACTGAAATGCACAAACCGTAAAATGAATTTTTGTTGAATCGAATAACAAATTAATAACGAATCTGCCTTTTTAAAGAGACGTCATTTTATTGCCTGCGAACTAATGAGAATCTGATGAAAAACGTAATGGCACAAATCGAAAGGTGCAAATGCAAACTGTAAACATTAAAGCATCCACCGTGTTGGTGATACTTCTGTGTAATTTGAACTAAGGGTGTTTTTAGTGGGTGCATCCGTTAATGATGATAATATTTTTTCACACATCACAAGTCCCTCTCTCTCTCTCTCTCTCTCTCTCTCTCTCTCTCTCTCTCTCTCTCTCTCTCTCTCTCTCGCACGCGCGCACACACACACGCACACACACGCACAAACACACACACACGCACGCACGCACCACACACACGCACGCACGCACGCACGCACGCACGCACGCACGCACGCACGCACCACACACAACTGTCTGGTTTACTATCTCCGTGGGGACAGTCCATAGGCGTAATGTTTTTATACTGTACAAACTGTATATTTATCCCCTATCCCTAACCCACCCTAAACCTAAAGATCATAGAACACTTTTTGCATTTTTAGATTTGTAAAAAATATTGTTCTGTACAATTTATTAGCTTTTTTGCCCTGGGGACCTCAATTTTGGTCCCCACGGTGACACAAGTCCCCATGTGTTGGTGTGTATTCAGGTTTAGGTCCCCACCGGGATATACAAACATGAACACACACACACACACAGACACACGCACGCACACACACATGCACAGACACACACAGCGTGAAGGAATGTATGCAGAGTTGGAGGACAGTCAGCAGAGGGGGTCAGAGGAAGACCTGCCTTATTACAGAAATCATTGGCTCAATCTCTCTCTCTACTGCTCTCTCGCTCTCTCTCTCTCTCTCTCTCTCGCTCTCTCTCTCTCTCTCATCTCTCTCTCTCTCTCTCTCTCTCTCTCTAAAATTTAATCCTAATGTTTCAGCAGCTTGCTTTTTCTGTTCTGCACCAGAAACAGTTTACCATGTTTTTACTGAATGTTCTAGATTGGATCCTCTGTTTACATTGCTGGAAAGAATACTTAAGGGAATTGGGTTTTGTTTTAACAGGACACTTTTTGTGTATGGCTGTAAATATTCAAAAACGTACAAACAGCAGAGTACTGTGGCAAATTTTGTAATTGGCCAAGCCAAGCTAGCCGTTTGGAAGTCTTGCAGGCTGGCTGCTGAAGAGCAAAATATCAATGTTCTTCAACTGATTCACTGCTCTGGTTGAATCTAGAATTAGAGTAGAACATAGATTTTTTTCAAATGACAGAGAACATTCTTGAATTTGAGTTCAAATGGTGTATAAATGGAGCTTTATTGTCTCTCTGTGAAGATGGGGAGATTTTGTTTAACTGGTGATATGTGTGATGCTTGGCTCCATTTATTTGGTATTGTTATGATTGTTAGTTTATTTTTTTTCTTCTTTCTTTTCAATTGTTGTTTTTTATTTTTTATTTTCCCCTGATTACATTGTGTTGTATTTTGTTTGGGAAATAATATAATGCTTGTTTTTAAGAAAACGTTTTAATAAAGGGTGTTAAAAGTCAAAGTCTCTCTCTCTCTCTCTCTCTCTCTCTCTCTCTCTCTCTCTCTCTCTCTCTCTCCACACAACTCTCTCTCTCTCTCTCTCTCTCTCTCTCTCTCTCTCTCTCTCTCTCTCACACTCACTCTCTCTCTCTCTCTCTCTCTCTCTCTCTCTCTCACACTGTTCGCCCAAAAAACTTGACAAACAATCATGATTCGTTTGAGGAAGTTATTGATTTTCAGTAAACTAAATGACTTCCATTTAGCAAGCTGTCGGGTGGCTGTGGGTTTGTGTGACTGCCGCGGCAGTCTGTGCATTCTCGGTGTTCTTCAGCTGGAGTCTAATCCTGCTTTTGTTGGGTTTTGCCTGAGTTACACAGTGTAATCCAGTCTTTTTGTGTAGGCCTGCCATTTTTTTGTTCAGTAGACTGGTTGACAGGAGGCCTTGACGAGTGACCCGATGAGAGATACATACAGGCATTGTAACTAGTGTAACATTGTAACATCCCTCCCTGTAGGCCTGCGCGCTTTCACTGCAGGTTTTTGAGCTTGTTTGTTGTCAAACTCAAAATTCGAATAATGAATGGATAAGCTTTTATCGGAGAATCGATGATATATTGAGGTGACCCTGACAATATCGCTTTGCTTTGTATGAGCGCATTTCAATCAGCAGTGAAGCTAATGAAGTCACAAGTTTTTCGTCTCAATTCTGAATAGCGTTATACATGCGTGAGTGGCCTGGAAAGTATTTAATCTTTCAAGGATCTTTTTTTCAGTAGTTCTCCAAACCCTGTCAGAATCCAAACCGTCGCCGTGCTGGTACTGACGCAAGCAAATGTGTCTCACAATAAGGAGACTGAAGCTCATTAGGATGAATAGTTGGAATTAGAGAAATAATGAAAGTGCATGAATACATTACACAAAAACCAGAATGGAATGGGGCAGCTAACACTCTGGAGTCCTGACATGTGGACATTACAGCTCTGTTGTATTCAACGGTAGCAACATGCATCTGAAATCATCTCTTTAGGTAGCCAGACACCAATTTCCTCATTTCTCAGAGGTTGTTTGGATTAAATTCAGATTTGTGCTGCTTGTGCACTATTTATCCCTACAGTGCATTTGAGCTCTTTGTTGTGTTTCTTAGGAATCGAACCCATGTCATTAGCGTTGCTGGTGCCGTGCTTCACCAGATCCCACAGTTATTATCACAGTCATCTCATTGTCAGGGTTGTCTGAAGACTTCTAATCTGACTCTTGGTAAAACTACTGTACTGCTTCTGTTCATTGGACAAGCAGTTATCGACTTATAAATTGGCCTGGTTGATATGGGCCTGTCATTAGGAGTGAGGAAACCTTCAATATGATATGAACCCTGTTGGGAAAAGATGTCTTTCTGTCCTTCTAGTGCCTAATTGGCTTCCTCAGGTTGTTGGACTGTCAGTCCTCTAGGATAGTTATAGCTTAGACTGATTTTTTGTAGAACAGAGCATGGAATGGGAACCAAAGTGTAGGCCATTTTTTGAGACTCATTTGTGTAAAGCACTGCAGTGGGCAGCTGTAAACCCCTATAAAAACGTAGTGCTTGCCTAGCAACTTTCTTGCTTGTGGCGCCATCTCACATACTATGATAAGTGACATAATCATGGTAGTCAGCAAAAGGAAGACGGGTCAGGGTCATTGGTCTATTAGTTGTCTGCCAACTGAGTAAAATGTGTGTGAAGTAGGCTATATATTTAGGGGTGTTTAAAGCAGGTGAATTTATGGATGCAACTTCTCAGAGAAGTTTTACGGTTGCAATCTGTAACTTTGAAACATTACATTGCAGGTTACTTTGAGTACTCACTTTTATGTGTTGACATTACCCACAAAACCAGACACGACAGCTCAAATGATAAATGATAATAGTAAGCTTACCGTTACGAATCGGCGCAAAGTAAGCACTGATTTTTTATGTACGTACGTACCTGCTCAATAACTGTTTGTTGTTTCTTGTTATTAAAATAAATGATGGAATGCTGCTTTATATTTGTGGGCCCCTGTAAATTCCTCAGATTACTGATTCAGAAGCAATCAAATACATTTTCTGTAACAAATTGACTGCTTTTAACTATAGACCACTTCGCAAGTTGTAAACATTGGTCCTGAAGCACTTCCGGCTTACATTTATATATTTTATTTTAAAATCTTACATATATGATTAAATCCTAAAGATATTCGTTATACATTTTGATTTGGTTATAAACGTTCTGTTTGTTGTATTTTTTTCAAACGTTTGTGTAATGTAAAGGCTTCTTTGCTAGCATATTAGCGTTGCTGTCGTTTTCTGAAGTGGTCTATAGACGGTTTGCGCCTGGCCCAAAGTTAGCTTCCGGTCTGTGCATGGTTATAATATAACAATTTATTTCATAATTTATTTATTTTATGATTGATTTATTGTATATTAATAATGCGATAATGTATTGTGTGCTCGTCCTGTAGTTCCGCCCCCCCTGCATGCCTCCAGGAGCTCATCTTTTTCCTGAAATAATCGTACAGCTGTATCTGTCTTTTATAAATTTGATCAAACTACATACTCTTCGAAGTATGCAATACTCAAGATTAATATGAGATTGGCAGAAACTGCGTGTGTTACCTCATCTTTAAAGGGATTTCCCGACTGATTATGAGTTGTCTCATGCCTGAACATCATTTAGACAGCCCAGGTGTAGGCCGTGGACCACGAGAGGGGGGCTCAGAAGTCTCAAGCACCACAGATACACATCACACAGATTCATTAATCAGCATCAACCTGACAACCAAATTCTTTGACCTCAGTTAATTGCAGAGTACCTGTAAAAAAGAAGGAGGCGAAGGACCCCGGCGACCGTAATTTTATTTCCTTTGTAATTAAGGAAATTGCCTGGCATTGTTTTTTTTACTTTCATTTGCAGTAGAAGCTCAGAGGACCTCTTATTTTTCTTTCAACTCTGACCATGGTCGGCGCCACCAAAATAATGAGGAAATGTGTCAAAGAGATTTCTGAAGCAGCAGCTGAGAGTGCTTGTTCCCCAGCATCAGAGGCAGTCCGTCTCCTGTCGAGAAATGTTTTCCTTACACTCGCCTGTCAACTGCATCGGACGTATAAATGGTGCGAGGTGTGTGTGCGTTGGGTTTGGGAAAGGGGACTGCCAGAGGGCTCTTCCCGCCTTTTCTTCAAACGGCAGAGCCGTTCTGAGTCAACATCTGATGGAAAGTGAGCGAGTGTACAACAAAAGTGCAAACCGGTTCTGGCTTTTCCTTTGTTGTCTCTGGAAGGCTGCTCCATTCCTTTGTGATTTATCTATGCTTTTCAAAAACAGGTCCAATTTCAAGGGGGCCCAATGGAAATTTGGCTGAGTGAGGATCTGAGAGACCATGGGCTCACAGTTAGATGGGAAAATGACAGAAAATAGACGACCCGTTCTCACTCCCGACTCGGCACATATTGACGCTCGGTCAGCACATGGAAGCCGTATGATCATTTTAAATGAAGATGCCGTGTCCGTGAATGCACGCAGTCGGCTCCCATTCAAAAGATAAACTGGAACATTAGCTAGATGCAGTCGATTGCGGGAGCCAATACCGTTTCACGTTCAAAGCCAACGAAATGACACTATCGGACACGAGACACGGGAGAGCCAATGGCGTCAAAGCTGATGTAACTCTTCTTTTGACGGCAAGTTTTGAACGTCTGTTGTTCACCGGATCTGAGATTTACGGCGGACGGTGATCGCTTTCGCATCCTCTTACTTTGAAGAGGCACTCTCACACAGCCCAGTAAGTTTTGCTGGAGGAAGAAATGCTGTGTTGAGACGCTCAGTCGTCTTTCTGTAAGAACCACGGAAATCCAACTCAACCAGGTGCAGCCTCACCCTGTGCTCTGTGATTTTGTGTTTTCTGCCTTGCACAGTTAGACCGGAGGCTGTGATTCTTTTATTATTGTTTGGAGGAATCCTTTACCTTACGTTTGTCTTTAGTGTCTGTTTATTAGCACCACATTTTAAAAGGTTGCAGGGATTTACGCATAAATCCCTTAGTTGGTGATGGTAAACAATGATTGAGACCAAAGTGCAGTAGCTTTTGAGGTAAAAATGCTATCATCATTTTTTATATGTGAATATTAAAGCGCGAAAAGACTGCCATATAAATATGTAATTTGCTTCTTTCTGCATGCCTATGTGTAGCCCGTTTTATCTACATACTGAAGTAACTTATCAATGCATTACGTACTATGCAATGCATTATGCATTAAGTATGCAATGCATTACCATTGTTGGTAATGCATTTGTATTTCATCATTAAACAGAATCTAGAAGGAAAAAATCCAGTTTCTGATCAAATTTTATAGGATACTATTCTTAAAATTGTAATATCTTACCCCTCTTTTTGTTATTAATAAAGTTTTATGAATTCAATTTATAAACACAACGTTTTAATAAAGATAAAACATTATAAAGCTCTTGTTAGCCATTTCATTCCCTCAAATCTCACTGTATTCCCTGTAGAAATTAATAAATAAATTATTTTTCCTATTTTGTAATTCGGTTTATTATCATAATTCTTTCTTTAGGTTCAAGCTACCTCTGCAAAGCCAGCGTCTGATCCAGCTCAACCTACAGTCAAACAGTCTCTTACTGATAAGAATTATTATGTAAAACCGCCAACCGTGAAACCGTAAAACCGCGAGACGTTGCCTCAGACGATTATCATACCGTAAAAAAGTCATACCGTTACAACCCTCTGGCCTGCGTTGTTTGCTTTGGCTTTTTCCACCGTCAGAAAAAACAGCCAGACACTCAACGGTTCTCGGCAGCCCGTGATAAACACCGCTGAGAGATGCACAGCAGTCAAGGACATAATTGTGTCGAACACGTTTTTTTCTGTAAGATTTCCTCAATGGAGAGCTAATAAAGGTCATTGAGGCCGGAAACCAGTCATGCTCAATGGACGCAGTTAGTGATTTAGGATCTTGCCATATTAAAAGAGTTTAACAAATGCAAATTCAAAAGATTTTTGAAGGTTCTGGAATGTGATGATGAGAGTTTTATTGCCTTCTGCTTGATAAAGAAGTGGAGAAATGTTAAAGTTGACTACATTTCCCATACGTAAGATTTAATTGGACTTAAATGTGTGAAACGAAAACATTTAAAGCTGTATATTAGCATCTGTAGAAGAAATGTATGACAGGAAATGAATTTAACCTCCAGTGCTTTATAAGATCACAAGCTTTAATTCAATAGTTGCTTGGTGCTGCTGTGTGTTGTGCTATTATGTGATTGAATGTGTATCTACCTTCAGTATATTTAAGCACTATACAAATACTTTTGGAAATTCTTGTTTTTATAGATTTTGATTTTTGTTAAACCAGCCATTGAAGATTTCTTTTTGTTATGATCTAGAAAAGGTATGAAATGCTCCTTGTGTTTTGTATTTATGTAATGACCTGATTTTAAGGTCTGCGTTTAAGGTTCCTTCGCTTTCTTTTTTCGCTTTCCAGTGGCATTTTCTTTGTACCTGTTCTTTAAACAAACGGAGTGAGCTCATTTATTTGATTGCCCATTCCTGACATATACAATGATCAGGATGCGAAATGTTTTCACACTAAAATAGATATTTTGTGTTTCTGAAACTTTTTATTCTGTTAGTTTAATTGTCTCATCACCTCCCTCGCTTACTCCTGCAATGTCTTATTTTTTTCTTACCTCATTAATTCTCAGACTGCATGATGTAATAATGAGGGTGCACATAAAGTTGGGTTAAGGGCAGCGTGCATTTGCCCAATCTCATTTCCCTGACCTGTTCAATTTTACAGTGGCACAAAACAGAAACGATAGCTTTTAGAAATGTGTCCTTATGTTACGTACGTGCACTATCAAAGGAACAGACACAGTTATCGTATAATTCTGAGGAATGTGTAACTTGGAGGATGTGTTGTGACAGTACTGATGGTGTTTGCGGTGAAGCTCTGAGGGTTTCAGAACCTACAGTCTTAGCCCCGAAAGGCTGGAGAGATTTACGGCAGCCCTGCCCCTTATTCTCCATACTCCGTCTTTCATAGCCCAGTCCAGCAGAGATTAAAGTCATATTGATCCATGGGGCCTAGAAAGTCTATTTCACTAAGACTCCATCAAACATGGACCCCTTTATGAACCATGTGTTTTTGATATAGGGACGTGACATATGGTGGGTATGAAATAGGGTGGGCGAAAGCAGGCCAGCTCATACCTGGTCTTGTGAATGTAATATATGATCATAAAATATCTTGCTCTTTGTGCTTTGTAGAATTCCTTTGGGGAAATATTTAGGGTTGGGTCGAAGACTCCAAAGCCACAATTGAAAATCTTGGGAGAAAAATCGAATTTACACTTGGAAGTAAATATTTATTGTTTTTGAAAGATTTAAATCAAAGAAAATAAAATGGATGAGAAAATGTATAATTTGTTATTAGTATAATGATTTTTGTTATGTTTGTTAATTCGATTTTAAAATGCTGTAAGCATTTTCACTATTGGTCTCAGATGCGTGTACTGTACATTTAGATTTTCCTTCTCTTAAATTATTTTGAGCAAACTGTATCCGGATGATATTTTATGATTTTTTATACGGAATGGACAGATATAGAAAGATTGGCTAACTTTTTT
Source organism: Triplophysa rosa (assembly GCF_024868665.1). Lineage (NCBI taxonomy): Eukaryota > Metazoa > Chordata > Actinopteri > Cypriniformes > Nemacheilidae > Triplophysa > Triplophysa rosa. The sequence goes on along the minus strand of NC_079897.1, from coordinate 24,622,199 downwards.
ATTTTGTATCCAATAAGTAATATGATGACTGTTATTCTCAAATACGTAATTTTACATATCGTTGTAGTCCTTCTAAAACCTTGTATGTCCAAATTTGCTGCTTTTCAAGAAATGGAAAAACACTTATTAAATACAGTGTTGGCAAAGTGGACAAACACGTTTGAATACTTTTTGTTGGTTAGATTAATATACACTGCGTTCCAAATTATTATGCAAATTGGATTTAAGTGTCGTAAACATTTAATTTTATATTGTTCAATTAAACTTATGGATGGTATTGTGTCTCAGTGCTCTTTGGATCACTGAACTCAATCTCAGACACCTGTGATAAGTAGTTTGCCAGGTGAGCCCAATTAAAGGAAAACTACTTAAGAAGGACGTTCCACATTATTAAGCAGGCCACAGGTTTCAAGCAATATGGGAAAGAAAAAGGATCTGTCTGCTGCCGAAAAGCGTCAAATAGTGCAATGTCTTGGACAAGGTATGAAAACATTAGATATTTCACTAAAACTTAAGCGAGATCATCGTACTGTGAAGAGATTTGTGGCTGATTCAGAGCACAGAAGGGTTCGTGCAGATAAAGGCAGAATGAGGAAGGTTTCTTCCAGACATATTCATCGGATTAAGAGAGCAGCTGCAAAAATGCCATTGCAAAGCAGCAAACAGGTATTTGAAGCTGCTGGTGCCTCGGGAGTCCCGAAAACCTCAAGGTGTAGGATCCTCCAGATGCTTGCAGTTGTGCATAAACCTACTATTCGGCCACCCCTAACCAATGCTCACAAGCAGAAACGGTTGCAGTGGGCCCACACATACATGAAGACTAATTTTCAAACAGTCTTGTTTACTGATGAGTGCCGTGCAACCCTGGATGGTCCAGATGGATGGAGTAGTGGATGGTTGGTGGATGGCCACCATGTCCCAACAAGGCTGCGACGTCAGCAAGGAGGTGGCGGAGTCATGTTTTGGGCTGGAATCATGGGGAGACAGCTGGTGGGCCCCTTTAGGGTCCCTGAAGGTGTGAAAATGAACTCTGCAAGGTATGTAGAGTTTCTGACTGAGCACTTTCTTCCATGGTACAAAAAGAAGAACCATGCCTTCCGTAGCAAAATCATCTTCATGCATGACAATGCACCATCTCATGCTGCAAAGAATACCTCTGTGTCATTGGCTGCTATGGGCATAAAAGGAGAGAAACTCATGGTGTGGCCACCATCCTCCCCTGACCTCAACCCTATTGAGAACCTTTGGAGCATCCTCAAGCGAAAGATCTATGATGGTGGGAGGCAGTTAGCATCAAAACAGCAGCTCTGGGAGGCTATTCTGACATCCTGCAAAGAAATTCAATCAGAAACTATCCAAAAACTCACAAGTTCAATGGATGCAAGAATTGTGAAGGTGATATCAAAGAAGGGGTCCTATGTTAACATGTAACTTGCCCTGTTAGGATGTTTTTGATTGAAATAGCTTTTGATTTCAGTAAATATGACCTCCTAATGCTGCAAATTCAACAAATGACCATTTTCAGTTTTTTACAACCTATGAAATGTTTTCAAACTCTGTTGTGCATAATAATTTGGAACAGTGCATTTTGAGTTTTTCATTTTTTAAATAAATACTGTTGTCAGTGGGAGGTTTGTTCAATAAAATTCCAAATGTACCCTAACTGTTGATTACTTGAAAATTATACTGACTGTCATTTGCATCGACAAATTAGGAAAACCAGAGAAAGATATCATTTGCATAATAATTTGGAACGCAGTGTAGTTAGTAAAATTTGGAGATACGAGGTTTCAGAAGGACAGTAGCGATATAAATCACAGGCTTCAGTATAAAAGGCGTTGCCTCTTTTGAATAGCAAATTCAAGATTTGTCATTGTTTTTTTAATAGGGCGGGGCAGCTGTAAACAACACTTCCAGTTTGATCTTATTTATTAGACTCCACATTAGTTGGTTCCTGACTTCAGTTAGCTTCATTTATCACCCTGTACTTAGAATGTTTACACAGTTTGGTGAAGAAATGCAAGTGATTCATTGTTTGTGGGTTGTTTGTTTAAGCAGTCTGTGTTTGTCTACTTACTTTGCTGAAGATAACATCAAATTCTTATGACCAGCTTCTTCAGAGACCCAAGGAAGTCACATTATTATTATTGTACATCTTTATTTTGTCACGATTGACAGAATAAATGCATGTTTGTTTTAAGGCACATAGATTCCAAAGTGCTAATGCATCAGACTCTGCAAATGAATATTTGAACGTAACAAACTCAAATATTGGCAGCAAGCGTATGCGCGCGACCACAGATGCAGTCTGTCATGCTTGTTAGATCTCATCATAAACGCACCAATCTGGCAGGCCATTCGCTGCCTGCCGGCGTTTATCTCCAGCTCTCTCTCGTTCAAACACGCATTGTGACACCCGAGCAGAAAGTTGCCGCCTGTACTGCGGGACACGCGTGCTTTGCAGCGAACACTGTGCCACTCCCTCCCCGGAGATCCTTTGAGAAAGTGTTGAATTCCATAGTCTCAGGCATTGATCCGGGACTGGATTAAGTTCGGATTGCAGAAATCCACCGAAATCTTCATCCCCCTCTTCGAATGACGCTGGGTCAGGCCTGAATGTGTGCCAAACCTCCTCGCTGTTCCCGCTTTAGGCAGACAGACCGCATTAGTTACGGCTGCCGTCATGTTTCTCGATTTCCAAAGCGTCTTCTTTTGTCACCAGTTCGCCCCCACAACCGTCAACTATTAACTCGCCGGAAAGAGATCACTTTGGCTCTCAGCAATTGGCTCTTTGTGTTTGCATCAGTGTTTAATATTTAGTCGACTCTATGAAATACGAAACTGGCAAATGAGCGTTTCCAAGAAGTTTCCCGTTATTGTGAGCGCGAGGGGCGTGTAGGATAGTGGTAAGCCGGCATAACAGGTTCTCGTGGGCATCCTTTTGCATAGCGAGCCGGGCGGCATCCCGCTGCTCATAATCGTATCGGCGCCATTATAGAGGAATGAAAAGCGCTAGGTGATTGGAGCCGCTCTGGGCTTGCGCGCCTTCGAAAGAGAATTAAGGCGGCTGTGCTGTCAGCTCAATTTAAACCGCACACATTCACACATCCAGATGGAAAACATCAAACCTCAAATTGTCAGTTTCCACTATTTTGCGGCTTTCTGTGACACCTGCCATGTCACGGTGTTGCGGTTGTTATTTGAATAGAAAGTGTGCTGTCTCCATGGGTGACTTGTCTCCGGCGTGACAGCTGTTTTTGGCAGGTTATGGCATGAGTGCACCCGGTGTCAGACGAGACTGAATCTCTTTCACCTTATCGGACTTCTTTCACACCTGTCTGTCCTGCTTGGGCTTCACATGCCATCATAAACACGCGTGTGTAGTGTATGATCGCACTTTTAGAAGCTTTTCTCACTTTGTCACGCCGACTTATTCTCACGAACACAACGTAAATGAGTAAGGACACGCCTCTGGGCTGAATGGTACATAGAATATAAAAGTGAAAAGGCTTTGTTCCAAACCCTAGTGATCTGTCTGTTACCTACATTCTGAAGTCCCTTAGGAAAATTAAAGGGACAGTTCACCCAAAAATGAAAATTCTGTCATGAATTACTCACCCGCAAGTTGTTCCAAACCTGTATACGTTTCTTTGTTTTTTTTTGTTGAACACAAAGACGGATATTTGGAAGAATGTATATTGATGTAAAATATTGTATAGTATTTTTGGTTTTGTTGAACACGAAATTAGATATTTTGAAGAATTTAGGAAAACAAGCAGACAGTTCTAGGGCACCTTTGACTACACTCTTAAAAATAAAGGTGCTTAAAAGGTTCTTCACAGCGATGCCATAGAAGAACCATTTTTGGTTCCACAAAGAACCGTTCTGTCAAAGGTTTTTTTAAAGAATCATGTCTTTCTTACTTTTTATAATCGAAAGAACCTTTTTTCGCCAGAAAGAACCTTTTGTGAAACAGAAAAGTTCTTCAGATGTTAAAGGTTCTTCTATGGGATCGAGTGTATGGTAGTCAATGATGTACCCGAAATGTCAGTTGCTAACATTTTTCTAAATATCTTACTTTGAGTTTAACAGAATAAAGACATTTATATAGGTTTGGATCGACTTGAGGATGAGTAATTCATGACAGAGTTTTCTTTTTTGGGTGAACCCTTTAATGTAGTAAAATACTGTAGTTCCCATGTTATGTTTTAATGCAAACATCAAGATTAAACTGTGGTTATTGTGGTAAGACTGTAGTAAATTTGTGGTATATGATACTCGTAAATTCTGACCTTAATTCACAAACTGCAAGTTACTTTTGTTCATTTTTTTAATTAAATTATTTTTATATGAAATACAAATTACTTTTATTAAATGTATTTTATCTATCTCTTGGTTTCCATATTTACCCTAGCACTTGCACATTAGATCAAAGAAGCGTATGTGTCTCAAAGTGGAGGGGAACATACAGTAGGTTTATCTGTTTCTCAACAATATTAATTGTTGTCAGTATCACCAGCTGTCAGTGTAAAACCTTTATAACCTTTTAATAATAAATTAAATAATGTGCAATTTGTAACTTTAGCCTTTTTTTTACCATTTCTTGCAGAGTTTTCTTTATGCGAGTTGTGCTTTACGACAGCTCCTCTGCCAGATCCACATAAAAAAAATCCACCGAATGTCCATTCAAAACTACCCTGGAATTATAACTCAAATTCTAAATCATTATAATAAGCTTGCCGTTGTATCAGTTATTGTGTGTTTGTTTTATACCCGCTCATGTGATTTTTTTTAATAAAAAAAGTTATGAATTACAACTTTAATGGTAATGTCAAAATATTTCCAATATTAGACTTCAGTCTCATGGGGTGTTGGACTACATAAACTTGTGTTGGGAACAGATCTATTAAATCAAGAGTTTTTTAATGATCTCTCAATATGTCCTCATTATAAATCAAAGCTAAGCTCTTTAGAAGCTGAACAGATGTGTTATACTCTTCAAATGAATGGAAAGGTGCGCTCTGAAAGTGTTTTTCGTATGATTCATGTAGGCAGGTATATTTCATATAGTTCCCAGACCGTCTCCGTGTACACCTACATGTCCCTGAAACTGTGGCGTGCTGAATGATTATCTGCCGCATGTTCTCTAAATAGTGCTGACTCGGAGACATCAGCAGAGCATCACCAACACCTGCTCAGCCTGCCGAGAAAGTCTCTGACGTGTGGTTTTGATTTATATGAATCCGGCACGAGCCCAGATGACACGTGAGATGTTTGGATGCCTGCTGTGAGACTCGAGAGTGAGGGATTATCGATCCACTGCCAACCGCCAGAAAGAGCTTATCCGTTCCTTTAGAGTTCCTCTCCCTCGGGTCTCTGGACTCCATTCCCAGATCATGATCTGATCACCTCAGATGAAGTGCTTCTTCCTCACAGCACGTCGCCTGCTCTCTCATTTACTCTCTCTCTCTCCTTATCTCTCTTTCTGTCTTTCTTTCTCACCCTGTCTGTCTTATGTGTCTTTTTCCCCCTCTGGTTGTCTCTCCTCTCAGATTGCCCTTCATGTTCTCAAACTCTGGTGAAATCAGCACGCAGCTCTTGGTTGACATCCATAATGCATACGCATGTGCCAGAGAGAGAGCTTGCTGGGGTTTCTGCTTCTTCTCTTGGGACACGGTGTCTGGCTCACGTCAAACCCAGAAGGGTTTCGCAGTTCGCTGTGAGAACCCTCGGGCCTCTTCCTCGATCCCTTTTCTCCTCGGGAAGTTCTCAGGATCTCCGTTTTTGGATACTAGTCAGGAATACTATCCGGCGCTCTTGTCTTATCATGGTATCAGTGCTGGCGCAGGTAGCTGTGAACCAGTTAGACCTTCCCCTTTAGCTCCATTGAACACGTGAGAGAGTTTAATTCTCGCCCGCAGCCGTTGTAGATCAATGAAAGCTTTGGTGTCTTAAGTACTTGGGCTGTAACATTCTTACCTGTTTTATTGTAGTGTGTATAGGTAGTTAGACACCCAGCATGAGGCTTTGAATGTAGACTTGATTTTTGGACTCTCCATTGGTTTTAATGCAGAACGCAATGTGTTATGGAAACGTTTTATGCAACAGATTTCAGGGGGATGCTATATAAATGTAGTTCTGGATATTTAGTTTAAGTGTTGTTTATGGTATGGAGGTCTGTGTGGGTGGGTGTGGTTTCAAAAACAGTTCTCATTTATGCATCTGGGATAACCGTTGTGCCTGTAAGGAACAGAAAAACATTCAGTGTTATTTAGCGGTGTAGCATATCTTCTGTTTGTGGGTGTTGTTTTGGCCCGAGGGCCTGATTTGATCATATTTCAACCACATGTAAAATATGTTGGATTCAGATTGTGTGTTTGTATTTATAGTTGTACAAAATATTGTTTTTTTAGTATTAATATCCAGAGAACAAGGTGGCTGATATAAAGCTCTAATATACAGTTGAATTATGTGAAGTTTATATAAATGACTGAATACATTAACATTTATTTTACACAATTTAACACATTTCAAGGTATAGTTTACCCCAAAATGAAAATTCTTTCATTTACTTGCCCTCATGTCATTCCAAACCCGTATGTCTTTTTCTTCTGCAGAACACGGAAGATGATGATATTTTGAAGAATGGCCCCCATTGACTTCCATTGTATGGACGGACACAAAACCACTGAGACATTTCTCAAAATATCTTCTATTGTGTTTCCACAGTCATGCACAGATTTTAAACCGAAATAGGGTGAATAGACGACAGACTTTGGTTGAATCTCTTTAACTTAAACTTGACGTTCAGAAGTTTCAAGTACTGATGCCAACAGTCTCAAAATGACCAGCCTGGCCTGATATGTGCCGCTTACCTATAAACACGCTAATTTGATCATTTTGCTGATACCGCATTGCATCCAACTACGCAGTGAGATCTTTTGTTTTGTCCAGCATTATGAAATGCTTTTTTTCTCTCTAGATCCATTAGCTGGTCAGACTGGCTAATTGAGAATGGGTTTAAGCGGGGATTAAACCAGCATGAGATGTAGGTGGATGAGGGAGGCGAAGGGAAAAAGCTTTGGAAACAGACGAGTGGCTAATATGGGTATTAGTGCACAGAAGAGCAGTTATATATGAGGCACTGAGATGGAATAGAAGAAAAGACCCCTGACAGCGAGCCCTCATGCTTCAAGTGAGCTTACATTCTCTCATGTCCTTAATGTTCATTCAGAATCTCTTCCATGCGTTGTTTCAAGATCTATGTGCACCGCTGCATGAAATGTGTTGAATCTGAGATTGTTTAAACATTTAACAAGTTGAACGCAGGTCTGAGGTCATGCTAAACACTTCATACTTGGCGAACCATACTCGCACAGTACACTGCTAGGTATAGAAATAATGGTCATTGTGTGGTGTAAAGATTGAGCTTATTTAAAGATAGATGGGCTTTCAGATATTATAGAATACTGCTCTTTGTTCATTTATAGTTTAACTTTAGCTTGATATCCCAAGACCATTATTCTTGAACTTGCCAAATCTTAACTTTCACAACGAGCATGTTTTGCTCAAAAGTTGCTCTTTCATACCCCAAAGAGACATAAAAAGCTTTCACTCGTGTCTTAGTGAAGTCTCAATGCTGTCAGATGTTTTGACTGAAGTAAATTGAGTAAAATAAAAATAAACACAATTTAGATGAATTTTGCCTGTTGTTTTCTGTTTCAGATATTATAAGGAATTGATTGAGAAAAGTCAAACTTTTCATGTTCGGTCTATGTGATTTAATTAGTTTGCATTGACTTAACTCTCACTTGTGTTTTAGCATGGTGCATCGAGCACAGTTGGACCGAGTGTACTTCAGGTGAACCAGTGCATTGGTTCTTTTGTGGCTTTTACAAAGGAATGTAGCCTTATTGGCCTCTTTCCCCCCTCTGAGCTCACCCATAATCCTGTTACAAAGGATAGTCAGTAAGTCAAACCTCAGGACATATGAATGTAAGAGATTTGGTAAGATTTTTTATCTTTAAACCAAAGACTGCGGCGTAGCGTTGGGATGCTACACAACGGCATGACTCTGGTTCCTAAGATTCGATCTGGTCCACTGAGTCCGAGTGGCGCCAAAGTTTCTGCCCTGGGGTTCTGAGTAGTATTCCAAAGACCAAAAACTCAAATGGAAAGAGCAGAAGAGCCCCTTAATCTCTTCATTATTAACTCATAAATATTTATTTGAGGTTGCGTGTAAGGGAAAAGATTTGCTCGCAGATCTTCAGACAGCTGTGGCTTTAATCTTTGCGGAAGGGCCTGGTTTTGAACTTGAGAGCCGCGTTTTGTCGCCGTCTCTTGTTTTGCTCTCGGCAGAGAAAGTCTCCAACCTGTCATGCGACTCACCTCTGCTCCGGGGCTCTTTTAAGAGTCCGCACGCACGTTGGCCCACAGCTGACAAGCTCTTGGGGCGATCATTAGTGACCCAGATAACAAATAGTGTTGTGTCTGTTTCCTCCCGCCCCAGGGGAGGAAAAACCGGCAACGTCTGAAAGATGTGAGACGAAAATATCACCTCGGTCCCTGGAGCAGACGTGCAGTATAACTTCATTTGCCAGCTCAGTCCACACATTAACTTGATTACGGTAACTAACGTATTTAGCGGGTGACAGGGGCTGTGGTTGTGTGTTTGCTCTAGTCTAGGGCGTGTCTCGGTAATCACATCGGTGTGGTTAAAAGAGTTTGAACTCATTTAGACAAGGGGTTTTATTTTGTGGAAGGCTGAGTGGACTGTATGTAATGTGTTGTATGAATTTGTGTGTGTGTGTGGTGCTGAGATGCCTCACAGTTTAATAATACTAGTAGTTTTTGACCTTGTGAGTATGGCTGTCACGATTATTAAATAATAGTCTCATCGCGATTGTTTGACCTCATTTGACATCTCTATAGAAGACACTAGGGGGAGCTGTAGTGCATCTGCACATTGCATATTTTATCGTATATATTGTAACTGAAGCACGGTAATACTTGTAAAATGTACCACCACAACACAATCACTTTAAAAAAAACTAAAGCATATACCATAAAAATAACCTGCAGTACAATTTAATATTATTTCAGTGTGAAAACCAGTCTACCAAAATATCATTAACATAGAAGTAAACTTTTCTTGTAGTCTCGCAAGTGAGAAGAAAACAGACTAGAAGCTTTTCTATGACTGATAGCATTTTAATGGTGGCTTCAATTCACTCCTGATCAATTTACAAGTATTTGGCGGTTGTATTATTGACAGGTAAAAGCCTAAACCTCAAGTATGATGACCCAATTTTTTCCTATGTATTTCCAAGAAAAAGAACATAGTCTTTATATTCCGAACAATATGGTCGTTTCAAAGCTGAATAAAAATGTATGAGAATTAAAAGTCAAAGCTCTAAAACAGACAATTAATCGTCATAATCGCAATGATTTATTAGACAATTAATCGTCAGCCAAATTTCATAATCGTGACAGCCCTACTTGTGAGTATACTTTTTGGTACCCATGAGGAAAAAAACGAATGAATCAACTTAAATGATGTTTATATGTCAAAATGCAGAAAGGTTTGTGTGAGGGTTAGGTTTAGGACAGGGAAAAATCCCTGTAAAACATGAAAACCCAACGTGTGTATGTACCCACTTAACTATATTGTGGGGCCCGATTTGTACCCATAAGTGGGCAAAACTTAATAAATCCAAGTAAAACCTCCTCATTTGTAAAAACACTTCAAAATTGTAAAAATGCATAAAGTTTTCATTCAGGGTTAGGGTCAGAGCGGTTGAGGTTAGATTATAGTATTTATAACTAGCTGTGTATAAAAACAATAGAAGTCTATGGAATGTTCTCATTTACATAATTAAATAAACACGTGTGTGTGTGTGTGTGTGTGTGGCAGACACACCGGAGTGCATTTTACATATGAAAATTCTAAATTTGCATAGCAGTGTTGTTTTTAAGTGTACATTGTTGTTTTTCACACAAGTAGACATATTAAATATCGCTATCGGAGTCAAATCCTTGTTGCTTTAAGAGTCAGCTCATCCAAAAGGCTGTAATGCAAAGACATGCAATATATGATACCACAACTACACCTTTTACACCCATTCACACAGCGTGCAATAACACGGCTGCGTGACCTCAGGAGACCTTATTGACGCACAACATCATTAATGGCCATTTATATGTAATCTTTGTCCTAATCTCTTCCTGTTTCTTTATGTTAGGGCTTTAGTAATGCTGTTATTGACAGATCACCTTTATCTCTGTTTAAACAGTAGTTAAAAATTCCATATTATTGCAAGAGCTGGATTTAGTTTTCCAGCCACTGATCTGAGTCTGCAGCATGTTAATGTTTCATATTAATAACCAAGCTGAAATATTTTCCAGGAATGGATGACTGAAGGAATTTGACACGTTTATCAATTATTAATCCTCGGGCGAGAATGAACCAGTGCGCATTTCCGTTTCCTTTCCGGACCTTTATGATTTTATGAAGTTTTTTCGTCCACTTAAGTATTTTTTCTGCCAGTTGAATATGTGTCCTCTGAGGTACTTGACGTTTGTTGTCCACCCGTCTTGTGTCTTCTGCATGCTCGCTAGCGCGGCAGAGCCCTCTTATGCAGCATGCATGAGCAAGCACTTTGGCCCTTAATGAGACATGTCTGCGCTCGCACAAACGTTACACTGGAAATTAGCTGGCATCGCTGAGCTAAAAAATGTCCTGCACATCAGCGAAGTCTCCTTTCGTTTACCAAGACATTGGGAATGAAACACTGGCTCCAGATCCACCAAGGTGCTTTTATGCGTCGGATGAGGACACTTGAACGGCGTTTTTTTTTTCAAGAGGAGGCGCATTGGTTACTATGATATGCTGTGCGTGAAAAAAACGCTGAGCGCCGACGCTGAGCCGGCAGAAAAGAACGCAAGCTGCATGCCGTTTTCAAAAAACGTGCCGTTTCCATTGAAAACAATTGAAAAAACACGCCGTACGGCGGCAGAAACGAATGTGTGATGTTTTAACTTTTGATAGCTGCTGGACTTGATATACCTGAAGAACGTCTAGGTCTTGTATTGTTCAATTTTAGACTTTTATTTTGGTAACACCTGTGGTGGTGTCACTAACCTTAAAGATGAGGTAACACACGCAGTTTCATCGCCAATCTCATATTAATCTTGAGTACCTATACGGTAGTATTGCATACTTCGTATCTACGAAGAGTATTTAGTTTGATCACATTCACATTCATTTTTTCTGAAAAAAGACGAGCTGCTGGAGGCGGGCAGGGGGGACGGAACCTCAGCACCAGCACACAATACATCATCGCATTATCCCTTCGTGTTGTTTACATTATGCACGTACGCGCCGATTTCCAACAAAACATAGACATATGACTTAGTTTGACTTACCGCGTGCATTTCATGTCCAGCATCTTTTAGCGCTGGGACCGCTCTATCTATCAGTTTCAAACAATCTACAAATCCAGTGTTATATCCACCGTTTAGATATAACATTCATTACCGAAATGCAGTGAGCAAACAAACACCGCTAAACTTCCGTCATCCGAGTGAAGCGGCATTGATGGGGGCGTGCTCTTTCTCACGCTGGCTGGTTGACGCGTGGGCGTGCTCTTTCGCTCTGTGGATGCATGCGTGGGCGTGCTTTTCTGGGAGAATTGTCCAATAAGGGACTAAGAACCCTAGTTGCGGAACGGGAATCCATGTTCGAAAAACCAATACAAACCCTGGCGGAGTGAATCGAGCACAGAAATACTACGTCATACGTTCCACTCGTTTTTGGACAAGTTGACCTTGGTAAGCTTGAGAAGCACCTTTAACAGTGTAAAGAAGTCAAAATGCATGAAATAGCTTGTTACCCCACCTTTAATAGTAGGCTGAAGGGTTGGGGTGGAGAGCAGATGTGGAGGCTGAAAGAAAGTGGCTTTTCATTCTCGCACACAGGGAAAGTTTAGTTTGTTTATTATATTTTTAACCTTAAATAAAGATAAATCGGTTGCATTAATTTATCATTAACGGCCTCCATTTTCTCACTGTGTGGGTGGCTTATAGTCAAAATGTGCATTGACCCTGTTTTTTACTTTATTCATTTATGTTCTTGGTAATACTGTGCATGAATTACAGTATCAGCGCACATTTTTCTAACAAAATCATGTTTTTTCCACAGTATCTTCCAATTACCTTGCCCTCCTTTCTAGTTTTTTAATTTACAACACCTTTTTTCAAGACTCGCATCAGTTCCCAAAGGATTAAATGAAATCCCACACAATGTTCTTATTTTTAATAGCATATTCTGTTTTATTCCAGAAATACATCAAATAGCAGAAGTTAAATGGGTGGAAAGCTGCTTCATGGGAACTTAACGTTTATATTTTTAGTTGTAAAAAACTCCTACAAAGCAACCTGTTATGATTTTCACTTTAACTTGAGGAAATAGACTTTCAGACTTTTTTTGTGAATGTTTTTGTTTTGTTCTGTATTATGTGCATTTTAAGCACAGTCAGTTTTTTTGTCAGCTGTCCGTGTGCAGAATTGTACAGTTTTAGCACGAGGTCAGTACGACGCTAAAATGCTACCTCATAGACAAAACTGTTCTCAGGAGAGATGACAGAGTTTTACTGGGTCATGCAGGTGATTCACAGCTCCTCGACACTAAATATATACATTTTTTGTATTTTTACTGTGCAGGAATGACTTGCTGAAGAAGCCACGTACAGCTCAGCTCTGTATCTGACCTAGCCGATCAAAAGTGGACATGAGGGGCAGAGACATATAAACAAAGTCATTCACCTGCTTCCTCTTTAGAATTAATTCGGTGTCATCGCTGTGACTGATGCTGGTTGGTGGCGTTGATGCGTGTCAGAGATTTTACAAACATTACACACACAATAGCTCTATAATTCACATTTATACACACTGTCAGCAAACATGTCTTCTCTGCAACAAGGACTCATGAATAATTCAAGTGATGAAGCTATTTTTGTTTTTTGTGTGTGTATCGTTTTGGAGTATGGCTGATAAAATGTCCCTAGTACATAACTGATATCACTGAACTATTTGTCCTGACAATAACATTGTCTTTGTGGCAAGAAAAAAGTACACGTCTACACTTGTTGGCCAATCAGATAGGAGCCAGTAACCTTTGAAGCAGCCAATGGTATGAGTTTGGGGTACTAATTATTTATGCAAACATTAAAATACACAACTAGTGTTTAGGAAACCAGTTTATATATTTTTTCTGGTTCCAATACAGACACATAACTCTCTTACAGCAGCTTAAATTGAAATTTTAATGTTTAATGTTATACATTTCAGTAACATAAAAGGAAGTCTTGCAGAACACTATGAAACAATGTGTAGCTTGAATGCGCTTCAATTCATTTTTGAATAAAAGCGCCTGCCATGTGAATAAATGTAAATGTCATTGCCATACTTGGTCTTCCCAGCGTTAGTGTTTCATTAAAGGAGTTTGTGATTACACCGAGGCCTCAGCGTGGAGAATTGAAACAGCTGCGGTCGCAAGCAGATTCAGATTTCCTCGCTCCATTTCTCTTTTCATTCTGCTTCAGAACATGAACAAAATAAACGGACCGAGGTCAGGAGAGAAAGACAAAGAAAGTTGTAAGGCGAGATATACAGTTAAACGTTTGCAGCCATTTTATTAATCTCATTCCTTGCTTCAACCTTTTTGTGTAACCCCAGATTTTCTCCCATATTCTTATAACAGTCATCTCTTGTGTTGTTCAATTCCTCTTTGCCCTTTCCAAAAATGTTCTCAAATCCGTCTTGCTTTTGTCTTCACGTCCTCATCTTTCATTTCCTGCTTTGGCCTTTAGATGTGGATTCTGTGTGGAACCTGACATCACTTTTTAGAAAAATGATTGCGCTGTCTATCTTAGCTGTATCTTAGAGTAAAAGCGATAAATAAAGCCTATATCTGCCGTTTACATAAGGTACTTGCAGTGTTTTGGGCTTTTTTGTACTTTGACTTTTTATAGAAGACAGAAGTTTCCCGGTTGATATGTTGGGTTAGGTATGTTTTGATGTTGGTTTGACCAGCTTAAACCTGGTAAATCTATTGCAATCGTTTTTCAGCATCTCTCAGTTGCATCCGCGATGTTATGAGCACAACGCGAGTGCATAAGGGTCAATGCATTTGTACGTATTAGATGACATTGACTTTCATACTTTGCTAACAGAGGGCGTCTTCTTTCTGGAGCCTGGGGAACGAGTGAGAAATGAGTCGATATCGCGATTGTTGCGTCCCGCTCCGGGGAGCGCTCTGTGCTTCTGGCCTCCATCATTGGCTTGTTAGAGAGGCATTTGTCTTCAATCGACCCAGGAGTCTAAAACATGGCTCCCTGTTATTCTTCTCACTCTGTCTTTGATCTGCCGGCTGCCTGCAGCTTCTGCCAACCTGCTGGAAAACCTCCAGTCGAATCGCTATCGTTGTGATGATGTCGTAGAGGGACACAGGAAGTAAGTGTGTAGACACGGGGCGTGTATAGGAGCGATTACGGCGCCCCACTAAGAGAGTCATTGTATTTTAAAATGGTTTATTTTGATTAGTCGTGAAAAAATATGCAATGCATGTCGATCATGGCTGGCACAGTTTGCATGACGAGATATTCCAACACAGGAGAGGACAGATATGCTTATAGATCGAAAAAATGTTTTAGACCTAATTAATGAACTTTAAGGTCAGCTATTGCTTGACATTTCTCGAAAGTGTCATTTTTTAAGCTTTCTCGTGTAGCCTAATTGTATCCATTGGAGCTCGGCACTTTTAACAGTATTGTACTTATGAATAGAAGCTGATGAAATATAAAATGTCCGCACCACTATATGGGTTGTTCTTGAGCCCCTGTGTGCCGTGCATATTTTATTACGTACGGCTCCAGAATGGCGAGCAAGAGATGGATAACTCAAAGCTAGGAACATTAGTTTTCAAAGTTTGAGAGGGACTTTGTAGTGACCCCTTAAGAGAGCAAAGGAATCTCTATTCCCGTTAGTTGCCCACTGCACCTTCTGTCACAACAGCTCCATCACCTAGTCAAACACTCCTCAGCAGGCTGTGACGCAAAGCGCTGTGACAGGGCGGCCCATCATGTCGCGTCCCTTTTCTCATCTGTGCCGTGATTGATGGGTGGAAACCACCCGCAGACCTGAGCCGACAGAAAGGTTGTCGGGGAGAGGTGCGTGGGGTGGCTCACGTTGGCGCAACGTTTCAATTATCGTCCTTCTCACTTGGAGCGACAGTTGGCCTTGGGTCTCTTTGACGCTTTAGATGTGACGGCTGAAATGAAAAACATTTAGATTTTGCCACTTAGGTTTTCTAGGAGCTAACTGGTCTCTGGTCTCCAAGCTCTTGCTGTGATCTGACGAAGGTTTTTGGCCTGTAGTTACCTCATCAAAGACACGCTTAACTCATCATGTGGCAATGTTTCTTGAAATGAACTGAGAACGGTCCATCCCAGGTGCTTAATTTACTCTCAATGTGTGCTGTAGTTAAAAAGTTCAGTGCCCCTAGTGGCACCTAAAAAACATGCGTGAGGGTTCAGTCAGTGGAGGAAGGAGGATTGACATTGTGATATGATCACCACCTCAGCTAACACGAGCAGTCGAGCACTATGCAAAAGCATATAGAGAAAACAGCCACAGCTCTTTACTAAAACAAAGCATATTTTTGTGCAATTACTGCTTTTCAGTTGAGTTTGCAGTATTTACATATTGTTTATTACTGCATACTATAATTCATTAAAATAGAAGTTTAATGTGTTTCATAAAGTACAAGTTGATTTTATAATGACAACATTTTTTGCATTTTGTTTTGCATTTTGGTGAATAAAAGACACATTTTTCCCTATATATTTCATCATTGAGGATATTTCATCATTGAGAAAAATCTCGTCTCGTTCTCGTGAACCCAGTCTCATCTCGTCTCGTGGGATAAGTGTCTCGTCACACCCCTAAAAGACAGCTATGAGGATAACTATGTTAGCGTCCACACCAGTGGACAATAATGCTTTGTTTGTTCTGATCCTGCACGCTGTGGTTTCACATTTTAAGTGCACTAGCACTTTAAATTGGATAGGATTTTGATTGGCCGTTTGAGTGTTTTATCAGTCATTAGCTGGAAATAAATCGCTCCCAACAAAACAATATTGATCCTCTGTAACGTTATTATAGTTTTTAAAACATTATTTTTATAGTCGTCAATCGTCATTAACTTCTTTGGTGTGAATTGTCCTTAAAAGTGCACGCTATATCTTTGTAATTGTGTTTTTAAAACAACTTGTTATTTTTGTTATGGCATTCCTTATAATTGGTGTAAAGTAACTTCTTCATTAGTTCTTTTAGTTGACAGAAACTCCCTCTGTTGGGCGGGCGTTACTGAGAGCGTGCGCATTGTTTACGCTTCAATCAGCCGCTGGTTTAATGTAATTGCCGGGGCCTGTTTGACTCATTACGTGTTACCATTTCCCTGCATGGCTGGGCCCAGACGTTATGCTAATCAGCTCACATCTGAGAAGAGGGAACCCAGGGCCACGAGCGGACCCGCGTCCCGGTATCAAATGGGTGTGCATAAATTACTTTTGTTGTCATTATTTCATACCAATTTCCTCCCTAAAAAATTCAGCGAGGCTTTGTGATTAATTTGAAAAGAGATGACACGGATAAGTGGGTCTTGTAATTACTTTGACTTTGAGAAACTTGTTAGCTTGATAACGCGTCGGCAAATTTAATGTGTTAACCCACATTGGGAGCCTGAGTTTTGGTGCACGGCGATGACTTTTGCAACTTTACCTTTGCTTGTTTCGACGTGTTGCCAAGTCACCTACACATGCACTTTCATTGTTTAGGAAACTCTTAGAGGGTAGTTCAGTTTCTTTGGGCTCTTTGTTCTTATCCACACTGCGTGTCGGGGAAAGATAGCTTACATAAACAGGAATTGGCTTTTCGAATCCCTTGCAACCTGCAATTTGCGTTTCATTATACTGGACACAGCTTCACACATGGCATAACAAAGCAGATTAATAGTCTGTAATTTTAATCAGGTGACACAGTCGCATTGCTCAACAAATACAACCCTGGTGTGTGACGGCAATTTGAGGTTATTTTCTTCACGGCAGCTCAAGTGCGGTGGGATGGACTGTGTAACCTTCTATTCAGCGCTGATGAGATGCTTTTCATTTGTTTCGTGAATGATTTATAATAGCACTGATTATTGCATCATGTCCTTGCTTTTCCGCATGTTAAAGTACATCAGAATTATTTTTTAAAGTTTTAAACTGCTACTCTCATATTGGGTTGGATCAAATGCTGAAACAAGTATTTCTCAATGTAACATGACATTATGTTATATAACTGTATTGCAGGATTGTACAATATGAAATTATATGATTATGTGTGTGAATTGAACTAAGCAATTCTAACCCCAACATCTGTCTTAAAGGGACAGTGCACCCCAAAATAAACATTCTTCATTCATTTCTTACCCCCTTGTCATTCCAAATCTGTATGTTTTTCTAACAACATTGACTTCCATGGACACAAAACCACTGCCGCATTTCTCAAAATATCTTCTTTTGTGTTCCGGAGACTTTCATACAGGTTTTGAATGACATGAGGGTGAATAAAGGAATTTTACTTTTGGGAGAACTGTCTCTTTAACATCGTCATACTTGACAGTCATTCTTTTGTAAATTTAATGGCCGAATAGCGAATACTAAGCCATTCGATAAAATCATACATTATTGATTTTATAGAGCTGCAAATATAGTATATTTGCTATATTCCCCAACCCTACTATACTGTCATTTTTTCACGTTGAATCTGAATTTTCACTTTCTCATATTCTTCTCAGCCGCATTGATTAGTGCTGTTGGTGGTGTAGCTCATTAAAAGACGCCAGGTCTGTCTGTCATTCGGGGATCAGCATACATTTGTTGTTCACATTCTTTGTGGGATTTGCTCATGGGATTAAACTCACAATTATTCTGAGGGACTCGACTCGACCGAGCTCTGGGGAACGAGACGCTTTGATCAATCATCTGTCTCCTGGCTTGCTACAGTACTTTATCCATTACCAGCATAAGAAGGAAAAGCTTGTTTTCCCCCTCAGCTGAAGGGTGAAGTGGCTATTTTTCCGATGACGAAATTTACGTTTCAGGTTGTCATTATGATTTGGATTCAACCGTTGAAGGTAACGGTTGACAGGGAGGGCATGTCTAGACAACTGTGTGAACGCTCAGTTAGACCGGTATCTGCTTGCCTCTGAATACATACACCTCTGCTGCCATTATATTGCCTGCGAGGCCCACCCTGAAGGCTTGGGTGTCAATATTTGTTCAATACAATCTTCAATACTCGAACAAGATGTTGAGATGTAAATGATCATAACCCATATTAAAAAGAAGTGGAGCAAACTGTGTTTAGTTTCAGATTGTATGTCTGAGAGCTCCAAGTTGCCTATTTAACTAAACGCCCACCAAAATGCAGAATTGCTAAAACAATTTGTTTGTTTGTTTATAATTCAGTACACCAGCTATCATCTCTCAAATGCCCCAAAAGTTTTAGACACACTAGCGCCCTCTTATGGAGGATAGTCCAGTAACCATTGATGTTCATGTTTGCATTTTGTAAATTTGACACCCATCAGATAACTCTGTGTAAAAGTAGATGTTGTCTTACATCTCTAGATCTGTTGCAGTGCATGTTTTTGATGAATTAGTTTAGCAGATGTTTGTAAAAAGATATGTAAAGAAATATGACAGTAACACTTAACATAAACTAAAATAACTAACATAAACATGTCAATACAATTATTCATGTTAGTTCTTGGTGCATTAATTAATGTTAACACATCCGATGTTTCAGAGCTAGATGCCGCTAAAATCTCCACATTGCTCATTTAAGGATGTATTTGTAAATGCTGAAATTGACAAGCAGTGAGATTATAAATGCTGTAGAAGTATTGCTTATTGTCAGTTCATTTTAGCTCATGCATTTACTAATGTTAAGAAATACAACCAAACCTTATTGTAAAGTGTTACCAATATGGCCATGAACTTATCCTCATGTTTCCAAACTGGTTTCGTCTTTCTGTGGAAAACAAGAGCATGTTTTGGACTAACAGGCTTAGTCTCCATTCACTTTTATTGTATTGAAGAAATACTGTGGAAGTTCATATAGTGACTGAGGCTGTTAGTCCCTATTTAACATCTTGTCTTTTGTGTTTCACACAACCTGATTGGATTGAGAGAAAATAATGACAACATTGTCATTTTGGGCAAACTATCCATTTAAAACAATTTATGAACTAAGAGGATTAATATGGTAATAAATCTACAGACATCCGGCAGTTGAAGGTTTTAATAAGGAACATTTTGGTTTTATCAAGGTTTGAACTAAGCTGACAGATGGCGCACCAGTGGAAAAGCGTCATTCTCTCTGACAATGAATAAAACCTTGAATTCACCTTTGCGCTTGGTAAAAGCCTCGCTCTTCATGCAACAAAACCAGAATAATAAATAGATTATTTAGGCTCTTTTGACACTTTGCCTGATTATGCAGATGGTGGTTCGCGCAGAACAGGGTGTGTTGTTTGAAACCTGTTTATTTATAATAAGGAGCCTCAAAGACGGGCAAGAAAATGTTTCTGCTGCATTGTCACAAATGGAATGTCAGACTTTGCAATTTCTTTGGGAAAGAAACGTTCATGCGTCCCCAGGGACATCATTGGCTGCCTGCTCAAGAGGAAGTGACATTTAGGAAATGGATGATATTGCCATTAGAAACAGGTTATTAATGACATTAGGTTTTAATGAGGGGCCGTACCATAAGAGAATCATTTGTTTTTGCTGCGTTTCTTCATTGTGTTCTACCGTTCGTGTGAATATTTATGTTCTTCATGCATTATAAGTAGGGCTGCGTGATATACAGTTGCTAAAACTTTATGGCTCTGTTGATGTTATTCTGTATATATTTCTTGATTTTTATGTACTGTATATATGCTGAAATAGTATTAAAGAGGGATATTTTTCTGTTTAGAAGAACTATGATTTCAAACAAATTGCTTTCGTTGTCTGATTGGTTCAGATAACATGACGAGACTGAAAACAAATTCCTAAGTTCATAAGAACTATTTCAAAGCTGTGTGGCCTAAGAAAGTGTATTATTTTTACTATTATAGCTTTCCTGTGGCTCAGTGGTTAGAGCATGGCGCTAGCAATGCCAAGGTCATGGGTTCGATCCCAGGCGATTGCACATAGTCAAAAACAAAATGTATAATACAATGCAATGTAAGTCGCTTTGGATAAAAGCGTCGGCCAAATGCATAAATGTAAATTATTGACAGACACTTTAAAGCCAGAAGATCATCATTTTTTATAGTTAAATTAAAATTATTATTATTATTTTTTCCAAGTGAAGAATTGTCAACATCTTTTTTTCTGTCTCTTTGTGTAATTCATGTAATGATCTAAAAAACAATTTTGTCGAAGCATCTAATGGGACTTTTGCACAGTATTGTATCAGGGTTTTTCCTGCATAGAGAAATTGGAGGCGGCCGCCTCCGTCAAATGTCATGCCGCCTCAGGCTCTCACCAAAATTATGTTGCGAGTCTTCACAAGAAATGCTGCGTGCATTTAACAGACTGTCATTTGTAACTGCAGTTGCGGCATTACGCCACAGTGGAGGCGCTGTTTCGTTATCAGCACACTGAGGCGCTAAAAAGAGTTGCAGAACAAGAGCCAGCCTGTGTTTCGCGGCTGTTTGTTTTGCATCCAAGTACGTTTAATTTCTTGAAATTTATTAAATTAACATGACGTACATCATTGTAATGTCTTTAGCTGTGCAGTTGGATCGTTGAATCAGCGTATACTGTACACAGCGAGTTCGCCAGTATGAACGCACATTGCGTTCAGAACGACCCGCACACGAATGACTCATTTGAACCGATTCATTTAAACTATTGAACTTTTCAGTCACTAACGAATATAAGAGATCATTGAATCATTTAAAGTGAACCACAGAGAATGCAAGATGTGAATGAGCTTTGCTCATTTAGAAAGACTGGTTAATTCAGTTGGCTATTGTGGGCTGAAAAGTTAGTTGAAAATGATAAAAATGCTTTATTTGATTAAAAAAACATTTCTGTTTGGTTGAATAAAAATAATGTTTTATATAATTTAATAATTGTCATTTTTATCTAATTTTCTTAGTTTTT
Source organism: Triplophysa rosa (assembly GCF_024868665.1). Classification (NCBI taxonomy): domain Eukaryota; kingdom Metazoa; phylum Chordata; class Actinopteri; order Cypriniformes; family Nemacheilidae; genus Triplophysa; species Triplophysa rosa. The sequence continues at coordinate 24,600,936 of NC_079897.1, read as the reverse complement.
TTAATATGTCAAACTCAAAGTCACTTTGGTTAAGCTACTTAAAGGTACGGTAGGCCTATGTGTGTGTGTACAAGATCAGGATGGCACCACCTCCGCCTCATTTTGAGCCAGGAAAAACCCTGTGTATGCACAGACAAAACTAATCTTTCCATAATGATCATATACCCATTTTGTATAATTTTTTTTCACCTTTTTGTTTATTTTCTTTTCATATAGGCTCTCCCACCATCTGTTGTTCAGCGTTACATCTGCCATAGACCACAGTGCGGTAGTGACATGCACACCTGGGTTGTTTTAGACCATCCAGTCAATTCCGGTCCATTGTCACCCTTGTTGTGCTACGGTCGACACCCCCGACCCCACCTTTCCTGTTACTCTCCAAAGTCACGCTTGATGTGGAGGTGACCTCTCGGCTCCAGATTAAGTTATGAATCGTGTCCTTAATAATTCCAGACTGAGAGTCACCCTGCAAACAGGGAGATGGACTTCTGTGGCGTGTCATCGGCTAACAGATGGCATAAATCTTACTCTTAAATGCAACGTTAAGTATTAATCATTCATGGCCGTGTCGCTGTCACGCCACCACGCAAAAAGCCGTGGGCGTGCAAAGTGTGATTAATGGACTCTGGGATTGGAGGAGTCACGTTCTGAACACGCCCCGCCCTCTTTGCGCCCTCTTTACTGAGCCACCTACAAACAGGAAACTGACCTGCGAGAGAGAGGCAGATGGATCATTGTGGGTAATTAGCTCAGGGGAGGTGACACGAGCTATCGCCCTCTCACTCTCCAAAGGGCTCCTGGATTTAGCTCCTGTCATCTCACGAGCAGCACTCCTCTCCACATTTGTCCTACGGTAGCGGAGGCAAAGAAACGGAAGGTCGCGGGTTAGCATCACGGTGACATGCGTGGGCAACTCTCTGAGTCAGAAGATGCTTTTTATCACTTTGTCAGACACTCTGTGCTGTATACGGCTCTTGAAGTCACTTAACTAGCACATTTTCACGGGCTAGTTTGTTGTATTTAAAATTTCCTGTAGCTCTGTTGGTAGCCCTTACGAAAAAAATGTTTTTTTTGTGGTACAAGTGTAGTAACCATGGTTTTTTGGTGCAATGATTACTTAGGGTAAAACCATGGTTTACTATGGTTTTTACAAAAAACATGGTTTTCAAAACCATGGTTATTTTGTGATAACCATTGTTTTACTACAGTTACTATGTTTTTTGGTTTTAACTGTAGTAAAACCATGTTTTTTCAATTTTAACTGTAGTAAAACCATGGTACATTTTCGTAAGTTTCATTAGCAGTGGGTTTGTGGGTTTGATTCCCAGGGAACACAGCCACGGATATAAAATGTGGTGAAATTGTACTTTGAGTGCACTGTAAGTCACTTTGGATGAAAGTTTCTGCCAAATATATGAATGTAAATACAGAACTTATGCTGTGATCAAAGCTCTAAACTAGCTCTCTAATACCACTAGTGAACAGAATATTTTTGTTCAGATTTTTAACAACCCAGAGTGTTACTTCCAAACCACACTGAGTGAATTTAATTCTTACCTGTAATTTTGCATAGGTGGTTTAATGAATTGAGTTATTATATTGGCTGGTTGGTTCTTGTCAGATGACCTGTGGTGCGCGTGTGGCATTCTGAAATGTTGAAATATTTTAATCTCGATAAGGCACCTATGCGCCTAGAAAAGCAGGAGCATTGCGACCGCGTCGCTGTCTATTTGAGTGCTTGTCTACATTTAAAATAAGGAATATGCGTGCGCAAAAGACGCCCCTGAGAAGGTAGAACAACTCTGTAATGTTTGTAAATGTTATGCTTTCATTTGCATTTGGCAGGTGCCTTTATCTAAGGTCATTTACATTATATTTGATTCAGTTTAGATTAGATGTTTTTATTTGCCATTGGTACACGCACAGGCAGCACAGGAGTGCATGGGATTTTTTTACATTTCTTGGAAACCCCATGACCCTGACGTTGCTAACACCATGATGAGAAGTCTTGTTAGTGACTCATTGTGCATTTGACTTTACTGATGTGTGAATCAGACCTGAAGAGACAAGCAATGTTCTTTTGCAAATGCTCATTAGATTCAACAATTCCGCTGTTGCTCGGCACATACTGTATATATTATCAAATTCAAGTGGTTTATTTAGAACAGTAATTATCATGAACTGTGCATAACCTTAATAGCAGTGTTGGGTAAGTTACTCTCAAAAAGTAATTAATTACTAGTTACTAATTACATATTCAATAATGTAATTAGATTACTGTACAAATTACTCTCTCCAAAAAGTATTTAGTTACGTATTACTAATTACTTTCTATATCCTATATCAACCTTGATTAGTTAAGTGATTCAAGGATAGGCATGAAAGGGCTCTTTTAATTCATTCAAATAAATAATATTAAACTACATAAAGTACTCTTATTAACTGACCAAAGTATTACAAATGTGAGATTTATACATTAAAGCATTGATTTTAAAGTTAGACTCTGAATTTTGATGTCAGTTCCACTATTGCACACACATATATTACACAAAGTATTTAGTTTAATTACATCAAAAGTAACTGTAATTAAATTACAGAAAAAATAAGAGTAATCCCTTACTTTACTTTTTCAAGGGAAAAGTAATTAAATTACAGTAACTAATTACTTAGTAACTAGTTACACCCAACACTGCTTAATAGTTAAGTATCAAAAATTCAAAACGGTTGAAATAAAAGTCTTTCTGCTGTTTTTGGAGCTTTTTTGTCGTTTCTTTCTTGTTTGAAAGTGTAACGCCAGCTGAAGTGGTGAATTTGGTTCTGTAAAGTACATTATTCGTTCACATTTCTGATTCCTCATGCAGAATCCACATCGAGGCCGTGCTGTACATGCTGTTTTGGAGTAGAGAGAGACAGTCGGCTCCATCCAATTTCTGGAGTCTGACTAGGTTTTCTGTTGTGGCGGAACACTGTGTGCTGTGTCACAGCCTCTCATCTCAGCATCGCGGCGTGAGCACCCTTGAGTGCCTCTCCTCCCTCTGAGAAGAACAGGCTGGCGCCATTTACATAATCAATGCTGGATTGAGTTTACATAAGCTCCTTTCTACCACTGCGAGACTTACCTGGCAGAATCAGACATCTTTGAACTTAAATCTGTCCTGCTCTTGCCACATCGATTCAGAGGCTTAAAATGGCCCGTTCCTTCATTACTACCCTACAAATCAGAAAAAGAATAAAAGCTCAAACACCCTTAGGAAGCCATTTGTCTTCGGTCCTTGCAAAATGGTCTTCATTGTACTAAAAGAACAACGTCGCTGTCGCATTGAGTTTGCTTTGCTTATGCAAACGCACATCAAATCACTTGGAGTAACATGATGTCAGTTGTTTTTAATATGTAAATGTGCCATTCTCGTACGACTGCATCGTAGCAATGTTGTTGTGATGTGTGTTTTTGTGTAGTGGTGTACTCTGTGCTCCTGCGCTGATGATAATGTAATCTGAAGGGACACTATACCCAGCATGCCCCAGGGCCTCAACCACTCCACTGTCCTACCGCCAACCTTCTGCAACCCTGGACATGACCAGTGTGATGAGAACCACAAGGCATAATTACATTGTCTGAGCAAATCAGGAAGTAGACACTTGGTTCCGCTGAAGCGCCCTGGCTGTGCCACTAGACATTTCTTCCCCGGTGCCATTAGTAAAATCAGCCAAGGCCTTGTCAGATTAAGTGTAGACTCCAGCTCGTGATTAGTTAAGCAACTTTCTTAGCCTTATTTTGCCTGAGCATTTTTTGGGAATGATGTGAACATCTGCAAAGAGGCATTTCTTTGTTGGCAATCCAATAGTTAATACAATTCACAGGAAAACTAACAACCGATGAGCAGAAATGTTTACATCAGAAGATGTTTTTCACTTTTCTTATTGCTCATAGGGTTTAGAAATTGAGGAGGGGCGTGATGTTACTTTAAGGGATCGAACGAAACTTTTATTTCTTTGGATAGCCTTCCACGCTGAACAAAAACGCTTGTTTAGTGAAAAACTAGTCAGGTTTGTTTAGTGTTTTTAGTTTTATTTTATTTTATTATATATATAGTTGGCTTTTATTTTCATATTTCTGATTTTCATGTTTAATTGTGAGTGATTTTGTGCTTTTGTAATTATATTATTTAGTTATCATTTATTTTATTTCAGTTATTTATTTATTTTATAGATAATAATTTTGTGCCTTAACTTATTGAACTTAAACTTATTATTGCTAAGGCAATATTTAATATAAACAAGTAAAATTGTAACATTTAAAATTTTCATTTGGGTTACTTTACATGTGATTTAGGCCTATATTTTTTACGATAAAAACCCTGACAAAAACTTGTTGGCTGGTCTTAGCTGGAAGTAGCTGGTCTAAAATGGTCTTTCCCGCCTGACCAGCAACGACTAGCTTGACCAGCTAAAAACAGGTCAAAACCTGCTTAAAACCAGCTAAAACTGATCCTTTTCAGCGGGGTTATCTTAAATGGGGTAAGAAATCACCCTAGCTAGCAACACTCGAGCAAGCACCCCCCCCCAAAAAAACTCTAGCAACTGCATAGCAGCTTGCTAACATCCATTCAGAACACGTTAGACGGTGTAGATTTATGTTTACTTCAAACAATTACAAAACTTGCCTAAATTGTTAACCTAGGCTGTTTAATAAAAGATGACAAAAATCCTCAAATATTTTCCCTGCACACATTGTTCTTCTCTCTCAGTTGTTATATCATAACAGGCCATGTTTAGGTATGCATGCCTTTCTCAGGTACGCACAGAGTCGGCGCCAGACCACGACTAACAGGAGGGCAAGTGGGAGATCACACACAATTAGCATCATTAATACAAAAAAGTCAAAACTACCACATCTGTGCAAGGGCACACTTGCAACTCGTGCAGGATGCTATTTTCAGAACAAGAATAACACAAATTAAACAATATTACCAAACACAGTCACAACAAAAACAACAGGTTGACAATTATAACCTATGCTGTGATATAATGCTTCTTCACACCAAGGCTTGCTAAAAGTAAATAAAACAGACGTACCTTTTAAAAAAGCTGAAGGCTCCGCGTGTGAACATTGAACCTCATTAAAACTGTCCTTCCATTCGGTTTTCCAAAGCTGAACTCTAACTGAGCCTTTCGTTTGTGAAGCATCGAGTGTCGGTAACTTTGCTAATTGCTAGCGGCTTCCCTCCACACGTATACATTAATACGCTGCGTAATGACGCATCATCACAACAACCGGACTAGATTCATCTTTTTTTTACAAAATAAACATAGGCTAGGCTGCCATTTACATTTCCACTTTGTTTAAAATTCTTTAAACGTTAAAACTTTTTATGAATTATTTTCAGTAGGTATTACATGAATTCAAAACTGTGTCATGTGGGGGCCACAACGACCCCACGAGTGCCCCCCCTTGGCGCCGTCCCTGGTGGGTATGCGAGACAAAAACGTACTGTACAAATGAAGACACTTCACACAGTTGTTACATATGCAGGTTGACAAACCTTTTTTACAGTTACAGTATGTCATGTGATGTCATAGTTTTGTCGTAGTTTTAAAACACCGAATCCTACGGATGTTTAATTTATTTCACTTTATTTTTTTATTAACAAATTGCAAAGCTCAGCAGGCTTATCAGTGTCCTATATTGTTTCTCAATTTGTCAGACGCTCAAACAACGAAATGACTCGCGATTAGAACCGTGAAATGACCAAATCGTTTCAGTTGGAAACGCACACAAATTGTCCTTCTTTGCATTCAAATAAATAGGGACTATTAAAGGCGAAGGGACCTCCCTGTTGAAAACGATTTGCACAAAGAGTTGTTTTAAATGACTGAATGTATGTTTGGTTTAGTTAAAGCCGTGTAATAGTTAGTGTAGAAGCAGGGGGGATTTATTTATTAAGAGAGCCTTTAATAAAGGCACAGAGACAGGCGTAGTTGAAAAACAGCCAGGGGCTAAATTCAGAACATGTCTGTCAATATGATCTTTCAACTTGGCAGCTGTTTTAATGTCTCGTGTTCTTGCATGCTGTTTGAGGTGGAGTCCAGTTGGTGAGCGTGTGTGCTTGGTCTCAGGAAACCTGCTGTGAATCCTGGGCAGCTTTCTGAGGAGAGACCTTGCTGCTTGTAAAACAAGCTGTGATTTGTTCCTTATGTTAACAATAAGAATGGCACCGCTTTGATTTGTTTGCATAAAATGCATACGCAAAGTTACATGATGCAAAGTTCTGTAAGGCACTCCTCCAACATTTTAGACTTTAAAAGGGGTTAGTATTGTTTAATATTGTCTGTGAAACCAAAGGTATGGAACAATTTATAAATTGTTAGGAATTATTTGTCTCAGTGGGAGTTGCACATGCACTTTACAGTTGCAGGAACTTTTGCACAGTGTTTAGTTGGTGGCACAGAAATAGCCAATATGTGACTCGCGCTAATGTGCCGGCAGAGAGAATAAGTGCTCTCGGGATTAAACTACCGCGTTTGGTCTTTGATGCCACCAGGTGTAATTTGCCACGACAGCACAGAGCGTGTTATAATAGACAGGAACATTCAAATTCCAGCTGAGTTCATGGTAGATACCTGGAATGAAGTTAGCTTTGACTTTGTGACGGTGTAATTGGATAAAATATAAAACTGGAGTCTCTGGAGTCATCTCCGATTAGGAAATTCAATTTAAATTGAAAGTCGGGTCTGACTTTGTGGACCTTCTGAAGAGCTAGCAAGAGTCCAATCATTGGCTTTATTATCAGGATAAGATGGATGGGATATGTTGGGACCACAGCTCCGGTTGAGTTGTGGGTATTACTTTGAGCATGTTAGCTGGTCATAAATTGGCGTTCACAAACCACTCGGGTTATTTCGGCGAGAAATGCAAAGGGTAGAGTTCTTGCTAACTATACACTCTGACTGAGTTGGTTAAGTCCATGGTTGGGTACATTTTTACAAGCCAACCGTTAAATTTAATTAGTCTAGAGAATACCCATACTTGACCCAAGCATGGGTTGAAACAACTCTGCAAAAGTTCATTTAAACCCACCATTTCAATTTCTTGAACAATGAACAAGTGCTTAAAACATATATATATATATATATATATATATACTGTATATAAGAAATCAGCATTATGTTGACATTTTTTTATCAAAATGACTTACTCCAGAGAGTGTTGCTGGAAAGATCATGGTTTGTCATCCACTGGATGGTATTTGTGCTTTTCCATTAATGTTCAGATTCTAAATAATTCATGTTCAATTAAAAACGGCATGTAATTAAACTATCTGCCTCACAGCTTGAGATAGGAAGTGACTTTCTCATTATCTCCTTGGCAGGCCATTGCTTTGGTTCATCTGCTGGACTTGTTTTATAAAGTCACGCACACGCTCGGCAGCAGCACGACAGCCGTCAAAAAGAGACCGGCTAAGATTAATCATTTCGGGTTTTCGGAAGAAAGAGAACATGTAATCTTTTCTACCTCTTTTTATAACAGTTTAAGTATAAGAGTATAAGAGTTTATAACACTTACTGGAATGAGGACAATGTGTGAGAAAATATGGCAGAGAGGTTGGACTTTTTAAAAGTCATTCTATAAATCCTCTTGTTTGACACACAGGGTGCTAGACACAACTCCAGTGTGCTGAAATCCAGATTAACACAGCTCGGGAGAAAGTCTGGCTCTAAACTTGAAGTGATTAGCTGTGTCCTTGCTGGAAACTCAGAAGAATTGTATGGATCCCCTGTTGTGCCGGGCTGCTAAAGCCTAACTCGATTCTCTCACTTCTTGTAAAGTTAGCAGCTGTATGTGGTGTACTTAGACAGGCTTGTTACCCGAGTTCTGAGGCACTGAGCATTGGCTTTGACAAGGTTTTTTATTTTCAGACTAGACATACACGTGACTATAAAAATTGAACATTAAAGGAACAGTTCATCAAAAAATTCTGTCTTTATTTACTCACTTTCGAGTCGTTCCAAATCTCGTGTATACATTTCTTAGTTCTGATGAACACAGAGAAAGATATTTGGAAGAATGCTTGTAACCAAACAGATCTTGGTTACCATTGGAAAAATGTCTTTGTAGATTTCTTTGTTCTGTTGAACACATAAGAACATGTTTAGATGAATGTAGGATAGCAAACAGATGTAATTTTTCCTACTATAGTAGTCAACAACTATGTAAGCATTCTTCCAAATATCTTTCTCTGTGTTCATCAGAACTAAGAAATGTATACAGAATTGGAACAACTCGAGGATGAGGAAATGATGACAGATTCCTTTAAATAGTCATGCGCATATTTATTCAAATATATTCTTTTGTATACAGTACTGTACACATTGTATATATGTTCTTTCTCACTATTTTGTTTTATTGTTGAATTCTTTAGATTTTTTTTTTTTTTCTCAAAATCGTACGTTTTTTTAGATGTCTTGCTATTTTGTAAATAATGTTTTATTGAGCATATCATTTTATTCAGCACAGCAGGAAGAGTGTCGTACAAAGCATTTTACTATATTATGCTGTTTATGCATTATGCAAGGAACTAAAAATGTAGCTTAGGCCAAAATATGTAAAGGTTGACAAACAGATTGATGTCAACTTTTAACCAACAAGCTCGATGTTAGTTGATGTGTTCAAGCGTATGCATGACTGCATTGAGGATTTTTTTCTCTTTTTCATTGTTTTCAGGGAATTTTTTTTTTAAAAAGGATGCATAATTAAAGGGATAAAATAGAAAATTCTGTCATTATTTACTCTTCATCTTGTTATTTCAAACCTGTATGACTTTCTGTCTTTCGTCAATCACAAAGTAAATATTTAAAAACAAAAGTTGGTAACCGAACAGCGCCGTTACCCATTCACTTATATTGTGTGGATGGGTGCCAGATTCCAACATTTTTCAAAATATCTTATTTGGTGTTCTGCAGTCATACAGGTTTGAAATGACAAGAGGGTGAGTAAACGATGACCATTTTTTATATTTTTGGGTGAACTAGCACTTTAATGCTTCTATGTGGAGAATTTTGGGAAATGATTTTCCTACAGTAATGACATTTGTGATGGAATTTATGTGTGTTTACCTCGTACACACTGTACAGTCATTCTGATGTAACTTTAAATGATCATTTCCTAACCAAGATTAAACAGTAATCAGGCATTACTCGAACATACAATAAACTTGGCAAGAGCGTGATGATAACTTTGTCCATGCCAAAGCCACGTATGGGTATTATCATTTACAACAAGTAGCAGATGGTGGGCAACATATTCAGCGAGTCAGTCTGTTCTCCTTCACCTGTTTCTCCGTCAAGGTTTGTAGCAGAGCCATCGCCACTCACAGAGCATATGGCTACTGCTCAAACTTTAATTACCCAATAAACCCCAGAAATACAGCCCCAGAAATGCCAGGCCGCTGATGTTTGCTTTTCTCACATTTTATTTGAGCTCACCGCTTCCGACATAATGTCCAATTCGCCGATTCCGTGGCTTGGTTTACACGTTTTGCTTGCTGTGATTTGTTGGCTTTGGATGGTAGAGAGCAATAGGGGAAGCTACTGTAGAAATTTGAAGTGCAGGGGAGGGAAATGTGGAATTGCTTTTTAGTTCAGCGTCAGTGGAGAGTTGACTTTCTACTTTCTAACACGGGCCACTTTGAAGTTGTAGCGTATCCTGGAGCGAGTCGAGGCCCGTGTCTCACCTCTCACGTTGGTGGTGTTTTTAATTAGCATCTTAACAGTGAGGCACTGAGCTCTCACACTGTGTTCTGCTCTACAGGTGCAGTAGACCTAAAACACCGCCCCCTGCTGGAAGCCTGACATCAGGGTTGACAGAGCATCGCTTTTTAAATTTCTTCGCTTTCTCTGCTTGTCCTTTGTGGGCCCATAGCACAGAGGAATGACAAATGAGATCTCTTAAATATCGGAATAGTTTCTCCTAAACATCAAAAAAGTGAAAGTATGGAGATTTTTCTTAAAACTAAAGTGTGTAACGCAACACAAAGCAATGTTTTGATAACGTTACAGAGCCATGCGAAAAAACTGTTTACACTTTTCAGAGAGATCCACCTTGAATTGGTTTATTTATAGGTGTCTCTGCAGATTAAGCTGGGTAGAAAAAGTAATTTAAGAGCAAAACAATGGTACACTTCACTTTTAAGTCTTAGAACCCAGTAATCTCACAGGTGTCGTTGCTAGAGTTTCAGAAGAGATCTCAACAGTGTCACAAAATGTGAGTCATTACTTTGGAATCTTGGGAAATCTGAGCAGACTTCAATATGAACTAAAATATCACATTTTCCCAAGAGCAGGTTAATTCAATCCACATTAACTCATCGTATGTAAATAATTGTCTCGTCTGTGTATATTTTTATTTCTCCAAAGAAATTTTAGAAGAAACAAAGTGGACACCAAGCTATAAAAGAGCGATTAAATATTCCTCTGTGATACAGAAATGTCCCAGTTTGGCTCAATTTGGCCTCACTTTGCTAAGAGTTAAGGTTTAATTTGAAGAAGGCTGTCTGGTTTCATCATTAAAGCATTATGAGACTGTATTTAAGACAATACATTAAAGGCATAGTTCACCCAAAAATGAAAATTCTTTCATCATTTACTCACTCTCTTGTAATTTCAAACCTGTGCGGCTTTCTTTCTTCTGCAGAACACAAAAGAAGGTATTTTAAAGAATGTTGATAACCGAACAATGTCGGCATCCGTTCACTTGCATTTGTTTTGTGTCTTTACAATAGAAGTGAACTGTTTGGTTACCAACATTCTTTAAAATATCTTCTTTTGTGTTCTGCAGAAGAAAGAAAGTCATACAAGTTGATGATAAGAGGGAAAGTAAATGATGACAGAATTTTCATTTTTGGCTAAACTATCCCTCTAAGCCGTATAGCAAAGTTCCCTTCTTAGCCCTCATGGGGGGGTGGTCGAAGATGCGGCCCTGCGCATGACGTATTTTACTTTCAGTTTTAAAATAGCGGCAATTTGGGAATAGCAATTGCTTGAATTAATGGTGGGTTCAATATCTTTCTTAATAAAAACACACAAACCTATTAAAAAGTACAATGACATTTGCTTATATTAAACACGGATCTTACAAAAACGAGTAATCACGGCAGACATCAAGCAAAAAATAAATAAGAAACGAATAAGAAGGGAATACAAAACAAAAAACAGCAGCAGCCACGCAACTGTAGTGATTTATTACAATAAAAATGACGATGGGGGTCGGTGCCGCGGTGGACAAGTGATGTAATCGGTAGGCGAGAGGACACCGTGTAAGACCGGCAGTGTTGGGTGTAACTAGTTACTAAGTAATTAGTTACTGTCATTTAATTACTTTTCCCTTGAAAAAGTAAAAAAGGGTTACTCTTATTTTTCTGTAATTTAATTACAGTTACTTCTGATGTAATTAAACTAAATCCTTTGTGTAATACGTGTGCGCAATATTAGAATTGACATCAAAATTCAAAGTCTAACTTTAAAATCCATGCTTTAATGTATAATTCTCACATTTGTAATACTTTGGTCAGTTAATAAGAGTACTTTATGTAGTTTTATAGTATTTATTTGAATGAATTAAAAGAGCCGTTTCATGTCTATCCTTGAATCACTTAAATAATCAAGGTTGATATAGGATATAGAAAGTAATTAGTAATAAGGAACTAAATACTTTTTGGAGAGAGTAATTTGTACAGTAATCCAATTACACCATTGAATATGTAATTAGTAACTAGTAATTCATTACTTTTTCAGAGTAACTTACCCAACACTGATCACCGGTGACACTGACTATCGCAAGTTCGCAACAAGCCTACTCTCAGTTCAATGCTTGTAGTATTTTGAGATCAGTGATTCACCACAAGTATCCTTAGCAACGGATTTGTACTTCGAGCGTAACATTTTCACATGACATTCGGGACAGCCAATGTTCACCCAGTCAAAGGTGAAATGCTCTATAAAACAACAGAAAAACAACTAAAATAAACAATTTCTCAGTTGAGCGAAGCGTAATCGGGGCACATGACTCCCAGAGCAGTTACGCTTTCAGATACCGTGCGTGCAAAGTAGCAAATCATGCTAAATTTGCCCTTTAGTGAGGTCCGCTAGCGCCCAGAATCTAGTTGGCCTCTCTTTGTTCCCCTCATTCATCACAGACACGTAACTGTGTTGTCCGCATCTCGCTCTATTTGGCTCTCATTTACTTGCAGAGACGGCAGTCGGACCTGTCACAATCCCGGTCTGATGAGACCTCAAGAGAATCCTGCTTAGCGTTATGCCCGTCTCTCATTATGCAGTAAAATCTTGTCATGTAAACATTAGCTGCGTTTGTATCTTTGGCCATTTTCAGATGGCTACGTGTTCTCTCCCTCAATTCTTCCCCCATTCTTTCCTTGCCATTGTTGCTTCGTGAGTTTCATAGAATGTTTTTTTTTCTTATTCAGAAGTGTGATTTGTCATTTTTTTTGGTGGTGACGTTCCGTTAGTCTTTCTGCGATTGTGACAATAACAGCAATCTCATATGCGTCACCGTGCATGATGGGAGTTGGAAACAAAAAGGTTTCTAGTGTGTGAGAATCGAATGAATTATGCTTTATTGCTGTGAAAACACTGAAAGATTGTGTGTGTGTGTGTGTGTGTGTGTGTGTGTGTGTATTTAGCTAGCGGCTGCTTATTTGGTTTAGCTGTGAGTGATTTTCCAGCGAGGGAGCATATGTAAACAGATATGTGCGATTTTAGATTGCCAGTCTGCATACCTCCATCTGTCCATCTCTTTGGTTCAGTTTTCGATTCTTCAGAGTGTTGCTAGCGATTTTCTCTTGTTGTGCGTGGTCGTTCTGTGAATGCATTCCTAAAAATATCTTTAATAATTTATTGAATTTCAAACACCATCTTGTTAACATCCACTCTCAAAGACGACTTGTGATGACTTGCGTGTAAAATGTGAATGTATGGAGATTTGAGTGTAGGTAAATTAGATATTAAGACCTAAAATAGACGAGATGCGGAATAGAAAGAAAATTCTAATGAATGAAAATTCTTTCATCCTTTACTCATCTTCATGTTATTCCATTCCTGAATGACTTTCTTTTATCTGTAGAACACAAAAAAGAAAAGATTGAAGAACAATCATTGACTTCCATTGTATGGGCACAGAAACACAGAGACATTCTTCAAAATATCTTCTTTTGTGCACCTTAGAAGAAAGAGTCATACGCATGTTTCATATGACTCGAGGGTGAATAAATGATGACAGAATTGTTAGTTTTGGGTGAACTATCCCTTTAAGAAATATCTCTTAATTGCAACAAAGGCCAGTGTATACAGATGTTGTGCATGTTTGCAAAGTCTCAAGCTAAGTTTCTAGTTTGATAGCAAGTGCCACTTGACTCCAGTCCCTACGGAGATGGGAGATCGGCTAATTAAACAAGGATCAGACCAAACTTAATACTCCTCCAGTTTAATAATCCTGCTGTTGCCAGCTACCTATGCCAAAAATTCAAGCCATGGGAATCTGGCTAGCTTCTACTGTAAGTAAAATTAAAGTCCCTCTACTCTAAAATAAGCATCACTATATTACCATTGCTCATAAATGTATGTACATGATTGATACCTCATACCCCATTGATGTTTTGTCATGATGCTGTTACTGTAACTGTTTTGTCATTCGATCAATGGATTTTATGTGACAGATGCCAGATATTGAAACCAGATGAAATCCAATAAATGTACATTGAGCCAAGGACCTTGCATCATATTATGCATCAAAATGTGATAAAGATTTGAGAATGGGCTCTTTTGACTTCATCGACTTTGAAAATCCCCAGAAGGCGCTCATGACCACATAGCAACACCATGGCAACCGCAGACAACATCCTAGCATCATAGTTGCCACATTTTCTTCAAAAAAGCGTAAAAACGACGGTATAGAATCTGCTGTAACGGGAATTGAATGAAACCCCTGTTGGGCTGATCTAGGATCAGAAATTGCACTTTAAAGAAACGCTGGAGTTTCCTCTGCCTTGTGTTAATGAAACTGACCCCAGATCAGTGTTTACGACTTTCTGCCGCATTCATTCACCAAGGTACGCTTTGAGACGTTCTCTACCTTCTCAAAAGACTATTCTCTCCCTCCCTCTCTCCGTTTCTGGCTCTTTCGCCGTCTCTAATTAGTTAAATTTTCCACTGAGACGCCCTGAGGTTTTTCTCATCCTCCAGGCAGAAACAGATAGATTGAATACTGCGGCCCCTACTGACGTGAAGATTGCTGTGATCCACCACAGGTGCTCACAGTGACACCATCTCTCCACACACGCACACTGTAAATGTCTCATTAAAAGTCATTTCCTCATACTCGCTCCACTAAGATGGATGCAGTTGAGTCGCTATTATGCAGACCTAACTTACACATAGTAATAAAGTCAGCGCTTTGGTCTGTTTGAACAATCGTTTCAACTCTGAACTCAGTCTGACCCAGGAGATATTCATCTTTTGGGTTTCTATCATAAATCAGGAAATTAGGCTGGTGATGCACATCCCTTGAGCTCCTTTAAGATTTATGTATTCTCTTGCAATAGTGCTTGCGTGCATTGTGGAGACAAATATGAACCTTTACGTTCGGAAACAGGCATCATTCACTTCAGTTAAGATGAATTTTTAACTGAACTAGTCATTGACTCCCATGTTTTTGTTGTAATTCAGTGTTTTTAATAATATGAGGTTATTCAACCCTGGATGGTATAGGCAACACATCAAGTTTAAAGTGATAGTTCACCCAAAAATGAACATTCTGTCATCGTTTACTCACCCTCTTGACATTTCAAACCTGTATGGCTTTCCCATTTCTACAGAACACAGAAGATATTTTGAAGAATGTTGGTGACCGAACAACGGAGGTGCTCATTGAATTGCATTCTTAAATGATGACAGAATTTTCATTTTTGGGTGAACTATCCCTTTAAATCTGTCCTGAATTTTGTCCATTTTGTCCAAGAAACGGTTGTTGTAGGGGTCTTCAACTACTTTTCTTCGAGGGACAGGTTCCAAAAGTATAAATAGGATGCGGGCCAGTTTTTTCTCATATCGTAATTTCTTGTTATTTTGTATTTCCGTTATTAATGGGATTTTGTTCCTTTTATACTGGTTTTGTTGCTGTTACTTACAGGTCATATATTAAAGCATGCACACAAATATTGCATCCGGTATATAACTATTCATGATATTTAATTTAAAGGGATATTGTCTTTTTAATTGTATTTTATATTCCTAATAAGCTGAATGAAATTCAGCCACAGTCCCCCAGTACTTCCAAGATGTGGGTGGTATTGTTTTTTTTCCAAGAATATATTTAAGAAGATATTGAATTAATGAAAGTCAAATAAAAAAAAGTAAAAAACGCAGTACATTCAGCACAAAAGTAATCCCTGCCCCTTGACGTTAAACTGGCGTCTAATAAAGCGATTCAATCGGTCTGTGCAAGACACTGAACGCTATTATCGAATCATCTCTCCACTTATTTGAAATGTTAAGGCGGGCCGGGTAAAGATGATTGGCGGGCCGCATTTGGCCCGCTGGCCGCCAGTTGACTAGCCCTGTTATAGATGATATAATCCTCTGTTGTAGATTGCATACTCCAGGTAGTGCAAAATGCATTATTGACTGTAACATATGATTTTAAAGAAGTGCTTCTCAACTGTGCTTCTTAGGGCCCTGCACATTTTAGGCGTCTGACTAATATGAAACACCCACCTTAGGTCATGGAGAACTCAACTAACGAGCTGCGGAGTTGAATCATGTCTATTATATATAAGAGACGTCCACAGTGTGCATTTATAAACCCTTTTCTGAAGGATTCATAATGCTTGAAACTTCATAAATCACATCTTGGCATTAAAACTGTTTTGGCGTACAGTGTTTGTCTGCCTGTGTTTTAAGAGAAAGCGTTTTGGCAGAGCGTTGAAATCTGCAGCTTCACGCACTGTGGTGTGTTAAACAATGCGTTATCATTCATCAAAGTCACTATCATTTCATTCAAGGGTACCTGGGTGGAGTGGAGTATAGAGACAAAAGATTAGCATAGTGGGGGGCGGAAGAGAATAAATACACTAGGGTCTGCGTGATATGGGCATAATTTGGTGCCAGTTCACATACCTGTGGATGCTCTTTAGGTGGAGCTGCGTTGAATGCGAAATGACATTCACGCTTGACAAAATAGCTTTTAAGAGGATGTTTTTGCGCCAAGAAATTTTGGAAATATGAGAATGCCACATGTAGTCTGCTGATTTGAAAATCGGTTTTGTGCAAAACATGTTTTTGCAGTTATTCCAAATAAAAGTCTATTAACCTTAGGACTATTTCACCGCTTGCAAAACTTGCTGTGAATTGTCTTTCCTGTTGACCTGCTGTTTAGTTTAACTTTTTTGTATCTTTTGTACCTTTCCATGGCTGTGATTTGTTCTGCTCCCTAAGTGTTGTTGTCGTATTCTGATAACTCAAAAGACTTAATCCCCCCCGGAAATTCTGTCATCATTTACTCACCCTCATGTCATTCCAAACCTGTATGACTTTCATTCTTCTGCAGAACATTGGAAACCAAACAAGATTGGACCCCATTGACTTCTACTGTATAGACACAAAACTACCAAGACATTTTTCAAAATATCTTCTTTTGTGTTCCACAGGAGAAAGAGTCTTGGTGTAACATGTTTGGCAATGGGATTGCCCTTGAAATGGCTGACTCCCTAGTCAGGGATACACTACTAGTACACTACTTAGTGCACCTGCCAGGGTGTTTGAGAGACCGCTGAACTCCTTTAGACTATGAAGCCTCACAGAAAGGGGCGTTTTTAATTCAATTCAGTTCCTTTGACCTTCAGAAGTTACATTGACAGTAGCAGTGTAGCAGGTGCAAGGATGGGCTCTTTATACTGTATTCTCAGCCAATCAGAGCTCAATCCTCTGTCGTCGTATTTAGCATTCCATTGGTTTGTCTGGCCAGTTACTTTATGAAGTCTCTGAATGGGAATGTGCTTCCAGACAGGCTTCTCATTTGGATTTGGCGATGACTGTCTCGGGAGTACCTGCTGCCACTTAGCCTCAGGTGCTAACATGCTTCTCAACCCCACCGAGAACGAGCCGAGTGAATACATAACAGGGCCCCGGAATGTTTCCTTTTAAACTTTAGATGGTGACCTTGGAAATGATTTTATTTAAAGTTTATATCCGTCGTTAAAAGTTAGACAGGGTGTCAGTCTGTGTTTTAATGAGGTAAAATGGCCTCATCATTCTTTAATTATGTAGTGATCGTTCTGTAATGAATTCATTTGTGTTTGTTCTAGCGTTCCTCATGACGGGAACTAACAATATATGGCATTACTGGGGCGACATATGCTTTGTGCTTTTGGGAAAATAATTATTGCTTTTCACAGATGCTTGTCTCAAGGGAATAGTTTAAGTGAATAGTTCTGTCATTGTTCAATCACCCTCTTGTCATTCCAAATCTTTTGAGTATTGAACACGTCGCTCTGTTTCTTGCAATTACAATGAATAAGACCTGAAGCGTTGAAACATCAGAAGGGACGTAAATGATGACAGAATTTTCATTTTCATCTTAACCAATACTTACAACCAGTACATGTAATCTGAAGCTTGTTTTCACATTTGGTGTGTATAGATATGCCTGTTTGAGATTGACAATATGGTACCCTTTGGTGAAATCCAGGCTTGTCTCATAACATCATCTTGAGATTTGGAGCATCAAAGTCGTTATAGTTATAAAAATGAAAAAAAGTTTTAAAGATTGATTATATTATAATTTCGAGATACAGTACTCAGATTTTCATTTATAATATGCCAAATATTCTTGGGTTCGATACAATATCATGGGTTCGATCCCAGGGGATTGCACATAGTCAGAAACAAAATGTATAGTACAATGCAGTGTAAGTCGCTTTGGATAAAAGCGTCTGCCAAATGCTTAAATGTAAATATTGAAACAAATGCTTGTTATTTCGCATTAAAAATAATGGACGTTGGCTACTCAAAATATTGTTTTTAAATTTAGAAGACTTAAGCTGTTTTTTTACAGACAGTAAGCGGGTTTCCATCACTCTGGTTTTATTCGCATTTTGAAGTTTCGCATCAGAAACGAGTGATGGAAGCGCCAAATTTCGAATTAAAAACCCTTAATTCGCAAAAAGTTTTTACGCTCGCTTGAGGTGGTTTTTCATTTTTGCGAAAAAGGGTTAATGCGAATAATGGGAGATGGAAACGCATTTGCTGAATAAATTCCTCCAAAAAGTCACGTAACTGCACTATGAGACGGCGTAACCTGACTAACCAGAGTTCTGATCTTGTTACACAGCATCAGAAATGTTGTGATGGTCATTCTTAAATGCCTGAGCAAAGTCGTCAAGTATTTCTGTAATTGCCTCTTAGAACTGTCGTTTCCCAAACAGCAGACATCCACAAAAGCACCGCATTTATTGTGTTTCGTAATCGTCTGCTTGCGCAAGTATTATTCTATATGAAAAGCATTATATTCAGTGGCTTCTCTTACTTTTCTTACTGATATTTAGTGGCAGTTTATTAGGAAGTGACGGTTGACTATTTGGATGGAAACGGTGCTTATTCGAAAATGTTTTATGCGATATTCCAATTTTGCGCATAAGCTAAATTCGCAACTTTGTATGGAAACCCGGCTAGTGTCACATTTATGTAGACTCATTTGTTTGTGTCATTTAATTTTAATTTAATTTTTAATGTTAATGTTTTGAATATGGACCAAGTACAATCGCACAGATTTTTTCCTTTTTTCTTCTTTTATATTTTTCCTTTTTTTTACTTCTATATTGATTGTATTTTCTTTAAAGCTGCTTGGGCACAGTGCATCATTTTGAAAAGCACTATAGAAATAAGTGAAATTAAATAAATAAAATGTAATATATAGATTTTATTGATGTATTTATTTTTTATAAATTGATGTTTCATTCTTACATCCCAACTATTTCAGATCTTCTGTCAAAGTTTTAAAACAGTGAAGCATACTGTGTTTCCGAATTTACTGCAATCATGGGTGTTGCCTGGTGGTACTATGGTACCAACTAATAATGATTTTTTTTCTTTTTAATGCTGAAAAGTCCACGGTAGTGCATCCATCTTTTGACCAGTGTTGCATGCATTATTGAAAAAAATCCATGATACTTCCTCCACTCTGTTTGGCTGCCACTATGCAGGTTTGGGCTCCCTCATTAAAAGCAGGAGTAGGAAATGAAATGCATTCATTGTGAGTGCTAAGAATGGATGAATAGCCTTGCAGTAGAGTGCTGAGGAGAGACTTCCCTGCTCAACACAAATAGGGCTGGTCTTTGTCTTGATGGTCGAGGCTGTGTGCCAGGATGCTAATGAGGCCAGCAGAGGAGCTAGTGTTCGGGCGGCTGCGGCACATTCCAGCCGCGTGCCTGGGCGGTGAGGAAATGTCTGATTAGTATACGAGCGGGTCTAAAGGCCTGCAAAGGAATTAAAGGAACAGAGTAATTAAAAGGTGGTTTGTATGAGGTGTAGCGATGGAGAGTCGGAATAATTTTGGTGAATCAATCATTTTAATCAGTGTGTTTTAAAGCAACTGCTGAGTCGAAGATGATTCAGCAGATCATTTACGTGATCGCATGGTCTTCTGGTGTGGCGTATTATGGCGTAAAAGAAATTTAAATCAAAAACATATACTGTACACAGTAGGTATTTCGCTTTTTAAAGGAATAGTTGCCAAAAATACAAATTCTGTCATTATTTATTCATCCTCACCTTACTTGTATATGGCTATATTTTATACTATGATATTTTGAGAAATGTCTTAGTGGGTTTTGTGTGCATAAAATGGAAGTCAATGGGGGCCAATGGCTACCAACTTTTTTCAAAATAGCTTCTTTTGTGTTCTTTTGAGTAAATGATGAAGAATTTTAATTCTAGGTTTCATTCTTGGGTCGTTGACTCGATGTTGGGTTGAGTTGACTTGAGTCACTCAGATCGATTCAGTCTATTTTGCGAATGAATCTTTCGCATCAGTTTTGTGACCTGCTTCAAACGATTCATTGATCCAACCCAAAGATCGATTCCTTACCGATTCATTTCTCAGAGCTTACTAGACACCGCCATTCAATGAGATGTAAATCAAAGGGCGAGTGCTCTTAGAGCGAGGAAGAGAAACCGCAATTAATTTCAAATACTGTAAATGAATTAGGCTCCGTTAAAAGAGTTATCTCTGCGAGAGGCCAGCATGTATGCCTGTTAATGACAACAAATCTTTCGCACATTTTGAACCTCAGAGGTCTGTTGTGTGAGGGCAGCTGCTCCTGTAAATCCTGGGTGTAAAATGAAGGGCCGTGGGAGGCTTTTAATGACTGTGGGATTCTGTGGTGAGGAGTAAACGCTTGCGTGTCTTTGATTATGTTTGCTTGAGAGAGGGACACATGGTGCGGGGGGCTGCGATGTGAGCCAATTATATTACGGTCAGATCTAGAGTTATTTTTACAAAACACTTCCTGGAGCTTGCTGCATTTGGTAAATCTAGTTTAGAACGAAATTTGAGGAAAAGTAAGAGATTATTTTTTTCCGGACATTAAACCTGACTGGGAGATCAAGAAGCGGACGGGTCTTGTAACACCCTAAAGGGTTCGTTTTTGAGATATGTGACTTCATTACTTTCCATTCTCTTGTTGAAGAGTTGATTCGAAGTAAAAAGTGAGTAAAGTTCTGCGTCATTCAGTATGAAAAGAAAGCAATTGTCTGTTTTTCATGTCCAGGGATTTCATCCCAGTGGTGACTCTGAACCGCTCAATTAAAAGACCAGGTGGCGAGGAAAGTCACAAACCTCACGAGAACCGAAGAGGGGAATCTCATTTATGAGGAAATAAGTCTCCCAGGAAAAAAAGTTGAAGTTCAGATGGAATGCACATTTCAAAGTGGGACATACTTTAAATATCTCTTGGCAAGGTAGAGCTAACCTGCAAGCATTGTTAAACAAATTGCCTCTCTCTACCATTACTGCTCTAGATAAATCTGATTTATTCCTCTGACAACATCCTATTTGTCTTGTCCCCACTCTCCCTGTCGCAGAGCCCTTCGTGGCTAGCTAGAAGTTGCGATATTTGGTGGTTCTTAGATCTGTACGGTTTGTAACAGATCCATGGCATTAGATTTAGTTCTTGGATCTGTATCTTCGCTTCTGGGCTTCACTGTCTGTTTGATGCTATACCACTGCTTTCTCAAGCAGATTCTCATTTCTGTGGCTTTGAAATATTTCTTTCCCTATGTTGATTAATTAAGCAATAAGGAATGAAGCCGTGCGCTCTTGCAGGTGTACTTAAAGCTGGAGGGCTTTATGCACACAGTAGATTGCCTGCGACCGTTTTGGCATTGACTATATTCAGTAAATCATGACCTTGGGTGCCTTAATAAGATATTTTGAAAATGTTTTTATAATGAAAACAATATTTCATTATAATTAATTATGTGCCATCTTTTCAGTGCAAGGTATAGTGTATACTGTAAACCCTCAGAAAATGTGTTCATTATGGGTGTTATACAAGGAAATCAGCTCAATTTGTGTTTCACGTCGATAATGACTAGTTTTGTGGTGAACAATTGATCCTTATTCTAATCCTAACAACTATAATTATTTTATTATCTTTGTAATGAAAATTTGAAAATGTACTCCTGCTCCGCAGTGGCTATTTCAGATGACGTCAGTTTGACAGCTTGGTCAGAACATTTGTTTACCCCTCTCCTCCATCTGTTAGGCTCCAGATCCACCGAGGTGCTTTTACGCGGCTGTAAACGGCAGGCGCTGGTTGAAAACGCCGGTTGCGGACACTTGAACCATAGATATAAATAACTAGATCCCGCATTAGCATCTGTTTCTATGGGCCGCTATACAAAGGTCGTCCGCCATATTGGAACGGTGCGAGCCGGTCCGTTAACAATCAATATCAAGCTGGCTGTGTATGATTATGAAAACATATTTATTGTTGTGTGAACTCAAAGATGATATCTGCTACACTAACCATGACAACAACAAATGGTTATCCCATTTTTCAGGAAATTAAATCCCCGTGGTTTTCACAGCCATGGCAGCGCAGTGTTGGGGCATTCTAGTCAACTGTGAGTGACGTCAGTGGACCGTTCCAAGATGGCGGACACATCTACGTGCCTGGAGTGCTTGAATGCGGCATCTAGTTATATATATATCTATATCGTTTTTAAATGCTTCACTGGACACAGACCCTTCGTCTGCTGTGAAACACCTGCTTTTCTAGATTCAGTCTATTTGCAGTGGAAGAAACAAGCCACACCCTCTGTTTAATTTTGAAATATGTCACGATATTGAAGTAATGTCAGTCGCAACTTCTGGTTAATTCACAACTGCAGCATTTTATGCACTTGCACAGTAACTGATTGTTGTTTATTTTAAACTTTGTTAAATTCTGTCATTATTTACTCACTCTCATGTCATCTGTATGATTTTCACAAAAGAAGATATTTTGAAGATTGTTGGTAACCAAACAATGGCAGTACCAAATTGGGTATTCGCTTTACAAAAGAATATCAATTACACTCACAATTAATACACATGAATCACAAACTATATATAAAACCAAGCGGTACATTGGTTAATAGAACATCCCCACCAAAAAATACTAGAAAGCAGAGATGAATAAAAATCTTCTATCCGCAGTCTTATAGCTGTATTGATAGCCCGACTGCAGTAGGCTTCAACGGAATGTCCTTAGAGGCCTCAGACAGACCATTCTTCAAAATGTTAATGAAGGCTAATAACACACTGACTCTCTAAAGGGAACTTGTTCACATGAATAAACAAAACAAGTGGATGGGCTTGCGCACACAAAAGCCTTCCTGGTCCAGCCAGGGGGCTTTAAACCCTGGCATTGGCTCAGGCCTGGTGTTTTCTCTGTTTTCTGTGCCAAATTATATTGTAATTATTTGTTGGAGACGGTCATGACAGTGGGCTCGGGGGCGGGTGGGCTCTGCCGTGCAGTTGTGATGGTAACTCGCGTGTGCTTGGCCTTAAGAAGATGTTTACCAATGGAAAGAAAAGCTGGGCTCTCCAAGTCTCACTCTGGATCTCTTGAGAACGTCTCGAATGTCTTTTCTCTGTTAGGAGAGGAGCATTTGACCAAATTAGGTCTTAGTTTGTTAGCTTTGGTATCTTTTGTGGCTCTTATAGAAACGGATCTCTGTTCTGCACGATTAGGGAATGTTGTAATTTAGACCTCTCGGGACAGATTCTTTCCTTTCTTCTGGATACGCCAGCTAGCCATTACTGATGTGAGTGACAGGGGTGGGTATCAGAACTAAACGATTTGGGGGGTTCAAATGGGACTCCACTTTTTGATGTTTTGGGTTCCTGTATGCTAAATATACAAAAACAAAATAATAAAAAAATGCAAGTGAAAAAGTCATTTACTGTATGTTTTGTATTCGTTTTATTTTTACATATGTCACATAGTTATTGTGGTAATAAAATCAGTTATTGAGCAAAAACATAAAAATCTGTATTTTCCAGATTTGCAATTGTAATAAAAATGTTTTATATTTGAGTTGTTGGGTATGATTTCTTTTTTTTTCTACAAAAATTGTGAAAACCTTTAAGTATTTTAAATATTGTTTTAATTTGTGTTTTAGTAAAGTAGCCTGAACACGTCATCAGAAGAATGCAAGAACAAAACATTCCGTATTTAATATTCCACAAAAAACTGATTTGTACTATGCAAACACTGATGCTTTCAAAATGAAAATCCAGAAGCAGCCCAAAAGTAGTACCAGATGTACATCATTCCCGTTTGTCCATAGTAGAGACATGCCCAGAGGTGGCAGTAATGAGGCAGTCAGCTATGAGGGTCACCTTGATGGCATAGTTATTGTCACGGCTGTTGCCAGCGTGGTTCCTCTCCTCTCTGCCCTCTTCTGCTTTGAGCTGGCACAAATCAGCAGCACGTGACTGGGATTAGCCGACTGCCCACTACTGCCTGCTCTTTCTCACCCTGTGAGGCTAATGTGAGGGACCGCAGCAGATGTGGTGAGTTGCGCGGGCCGTAGCGCATTAAGCCGCTGCCCCGGGTCATGAATGTGTTGCGTATTAAATGTAATTTGGAGTTTAAATTAGTTGCAGGCTCAGTTTAAGAAGTCTCTGGGGGATTATAATAATAGTTTGGAATTAAAAGCTCAGAGAGCTGGTTGGCCCCAAGCACGACCTAACAGGAAGCATTGAAATGTACATTTTGTGACCATTCATAAATTGGTTGTGAACATTTTTTGAGTAGACTTGTGTAGTGGTCTATTTCATTTTTTCTTTAACCAGTGATATGTATAGAGTTGGAGTGTACTATATTGGAAAAAAAATCCTGCAATAAATAATGCGATATGTGATACCATAATGCTTATTGTTTTGTAAAATCAATTTAAATGATATGAAAATATTTTATATCAAAAAGTTATACACATTCTTTCTGGAATAGACAGCACATCTCTCTGTCCTTCTCTCTCTCTCTCTCTCTCTCTCTCTCTCTCTCTGTCTGTCCATTTTCTGTGCTATCTGTATCAACCTAAAACTTTGACTATTCCTAACCTTTTCAGGTATTATCATAATTTAGTTATTGCAAAGTATTGCGATATGCAAATGTGCAGACAGTGGGATGATCATTGGTTGATATATTTGTATTAATTATACATATGATACAGCTTATATACACCATTTTGCAAGATGTAAACAACGTTGGTCCAGAAGCATTTCATTTTTCAGTCTTTTTAACACTACACAAAGGTTTGCGCAAAATGCAACCAATAGAACATTTACTAACTGGATTGAAATGTTAAAGGAACATTTTTTTTAAGTAAATCAGGAAAACTAAAACAGGAAGTGCTTCTATTGTTTACGTCTTGGAAAATGGTCTGCCAATTGTGAAAATCTCAAAATAGCATTAGCATTTAGCTAATAAATTAGCAATTAGCTATAAACGTGTGTGGTTTGCTTGACATCAGAATCGCATCAAAAGATGAGTTAATACAATAAAATGTGTCTTTTGAGTAAGTATAATAGATTGTGTGTAGATGAAGTGGTAGTGTTGGAAATGGATGTGGGAGTGCTGTCTGGCACCTTTATCCTTCTGCAGAGACAGAAATGAGATCAGAGGGGATTGCATGATGAAACGCAGCCCCAAATAACACACTGCTGCTTAATTAGAAGGCTTTCAGGCCAGGGGGTCTCAGTACGTCTGCCTGCAGCAATATAAACCTCCCGAGAGAGACTAGGAGTCAGATGTATTGTCGGCTAATGTACGTTTTGGTGTCAACAAATCGGGGATCAAATGGCGCCCAAATGACATATTCTCACCCTGAAGTTTTTCTGTAGGGCCTGTATGTTTGAAATAATTCATGAACATATAGGCTGAAATTCCCCCAGCCATATAAGGTTATGACGGACACGAATAAAAGACTCCTCTTTTTCTCTTCCAACAGCGGGCTGTACGTTTGACGATGATGCGGACCCCAGCCTCTGCGAGTTCAGCCAAGGGGATGAGGATGATTTTGATTGGCAGCTGTACCGTGCCCATGCCTCGCCATACCCGTCCTCTGATCTCCTGCGCGGTAAGCTCACCGCCGTCGACCATTCTCATTCCACAGGTTTATTTCACACTGTGTCGCAAACCATTTCACACCGTGTGCCCGTCCAACCAGGATGCCCCCCGACTGGGCTCATCAGTGCAGAGGCTGAAATGACGGCCCCCAACACGGCATGCTCTCTTTTTGTCCTTGCTTTAGTCTTTTTTACATGTAGTTTTGTAAAATTTAAGCAAAGTTTCATACAGGTCAGAGGAAAATGTGCCGGTATTATTAATGATTAATCAAAGTTATGGACATTTTCTGACTACCTGTTTCTGAATATATAGATAGAAAATAGGGTAACCGAAGGGATATATTGATAAATGAAATTTTTAACACTTACTCACAATCATATCATCCAAACCTGTAGTGGGGTGGGCGATGGAATGCATACGTGTCTTTTGCATTTACGTTGCGTGCATTCGCATTTATAATGCGTCTGTATGATCGGCCAAAGTGTCCGTTCCGGCCCCAAACGATAGCTGCCCACCGGGAAAACGCCAGCTGGCCAGTCCGTCCCTGTCTTCCGATGTCTTATTTTGTCCAAGCCAAGCCTTGAACCGTGTTTAGACAGTTGCTGCTGCCTGTAATAAATCAGTCCTGACAATCAATGGGTGTTTCTTTGAAACGTAGCCCATCCCAAACGGGAAGCATCAGAAAGATGTACATGACCTGCTGGGAAGGGCCTTTTATTGATAGCCATTGTGAATCGAGATCAAAACAAGCAGAAGGAGACAATATGGTGGAGAACAGGTAATTGGACGCATGCATTGTAGGGACGTCAATGCAAGGAAAGATAGGACACAGATGAGACAGGTAAAAACTGGGTAAGGTTCTCAGCAAGGAGATAAAACACAGGGGAGCTGCACAGAAACACGGATCTCAGAAGAATGCGAGCCAAGCTCTACACAAGTCTGTATGGAAGGTCAAAGAGAAAATTGCAGAGGGGGACGGCTGTCTTTGAGGAGACAGATAGCACTACTTTTTTGGAGCGCTATGAGAATATAGGAACATATATGCATACACTCTCACTCCCCAAAACATACACTTTCATTGTCAATTTTATGTGTTTTAAAAAGGCTAGTTGTGGAAATCAAGAACACTTGTTTTTGGGGACACCAGTGGCCATTAAGTGAACTGCAACCAGCAACTACTGCTGCTTATGCACAAAACCCATAGAAATGCCTTGACCATCGGTGGCTGGTCGTAATTCACTAACACCATGCATACAGATCAGATCCTTTGGATTGAGTTTTTTACATAAACATTAGTCAACTTTCATAGACAAACAAAGAAGTTAGAAGAAGGATATTTTATTGTAAATTTCATTACAAGCTGTTCACATATTGGCAATTAAAAATATAAATGAATACATGAAAAATCTTACATATACACCCTTTAAAGTGATAGTTCACCCAAAAATGAATTGACAGTTCATAGCAAACCTTTATGACTTACTTTCTTTTTCAGAACACAAAAGAAGATATTTTGAAGAATGTTTGTAACTGAACAATGGCGGTACCCATTCACTTGCATTGGTTTTGTGTCCATACAATAGAAGTCAATAGGTACCGCTGTTGTTCGATGACTAACATTCTTCAAAATATCTTCTTTTGTGTTTTGCAGAAGAAAATAAGTCATAGAGGTTTGAAATGACAAGAATGATGACAGAATTTTGATTTTTGGGTGAACTATCCCTTTAATGGCATGACAAATTTGATTACCGGGAAGTATAAGGAACATTTTTAAGTATAAAATATTTTATAATATATATTTTAAAATATTTAAAAAGTAATAAATCAGAAGGACCTTGAAGCTAAAATGAAATCCAGAGCAAGTGCAGCGTAAATAAAATGACAATCAAGAGATCATCTCATTGTAAATGTATGAATGAGTCATTAGAAGTATTAAGTAGGATGGAATCCTCCACAGTACATCATAATCAGCATTTTAATCACATGCAGAACCTAGACAGTTTACCCGCAGTCTCAGGCGCTGTGCAGTCATTAATACATCTCCCTCTGGCTTTAATTAAAGCTGACTGTCTGTCGTGTGACATTCACGTTGCTCTGAGACCAACAGTTGAGTCTAGGCATGCAAAGTTTAAATAGGCGAGAATGATGTCACACCTCGAAAACACAGTGGGGAACTATTTAAATGTTGAATGTAAACACATTGTCATCACACTGTCTTTATCTATATATAGCTATCTGTCTATATATCTGTCCATCTGTTTGTGTGTGTGTCAGAAACCTTCAAATCCTTGACCTCTTGGCAATAAGACTTTTTTCAAAACTAGTACCTTTCCTTGCGAAAGATTTTGATCATCATAGCATGGGGTGCATTGTTATTGGGGAAACTAGGTCAGGACCTGCCACGCTTGGTGTGCCGAGTGGTTAAACGGCTCCGTTCATGTTGTTTCTGGGTTGATGTGCGCTGCAAACATTGTGCTCACACATCCTAAACTGGGCCAGCTGTTGTTTGCGCAGACTTGCATATTGCACCAATCCTGTCACTGTCCTCCACCTTAAAGGTGCTGTGTGTAATTTTTTGGAGGATCTATTGATAGAAATGCAATATAATATACATAACTATGTCTTCAGATGTGTATAAAGAGCTTACATAAAATTAAAATTTTTCAAAAATCATGTTTTTTTTACTGTGCGTTCCAATTAATATCAAACAAACTGCAGTTGGTTGGTTTTGATTTAAGCCATAATAACTAAAGAAATGCAGCTAACTAACACAATAAAACGCAACAAAAGCATGATAACATAATAAAACACATGTTTTTTGAAAATTCCTAAAAATGGAGTTATCTTGTTTTGGAACCAAACTCTTCATTTGTATCTTGATTGCTGGAGACAAACGAAGATTTGCTATCTGAGCAGGTGTCGAATATATACATATGCATTATAGAGAAGAAAAATGTAGGTGTTGTGGATAAAGTTATGAAAGTAAGTTGTTAGCAAATGTGTCAGTTACAGTGACAGATGTTTTCTTTCGATGTTGTTTGTTTGAAATTACTTTTGCAAGGATTATACATAGTTAGCCTTAAAGCAATGTTTCTGAAATGTTTTTGCATCAGAACACAGATTTTACATTCAATGTAAAGTGGTGCCCAAGTCACACATCCTTGGTCAAATTTTAACGTCAGCATCAAAAGATACAGCTCTTTTAAGAGTTTACAACAATTACATGTCTAGGTTCGATTTATCTTGCCGTCTGGAGCCCGAAACCGACCTGTGACCCATTTTTAGGTTGTGATTCCCCAGCTCTCAGAACCAAGTACAGTAATATACACTTCATAATAAAGTTACCAGCCAGCTGGTGTGTAACTTCACAGCCAGTTGTCAAATTGTACAGTCGAGACACAATTTTGAGGTCTGACAGCGTGAACATTCATTTGCAAGGTAATTATTTCTTTATCGTATTGTTTGCTTGAAATAAACCGCACTACGCCTGGGCGTGTTCGTGCTTCGAGGTGAAATACGCACATTTGAATTCATTGGTTCGGTTATGGCGCAGGAAGTGTGCAGCGCTTGGTCCTAATTGATCCCTTCTCACCATAATCCAGACATCTGGGTCTGACACAGATCCGCGGTAATCTTCTCACAGGAACTCGGTTCCCACAGATATTAGTGCTAAAGCCAGGCAATTCTCTGGGTCCGTTGTATCTTATTATGTCCCTCCTTAGTCACAGAAGCACAGAGGCACGCGGCGCAGATCTGAGACCTGTAGGTCTTTATTACCAGCTGCCCTTCACCTTTCTCAAACAGCAGGCTTGTGTCCCATCTGCACATTATCCACACTCTGATGCCCAGGCCTTATTCATCACCAACATGAGAGACCACAGGGGCGCCTGACAGTGGAAGTTGGTGGGGAGACACATCTGGTGGAGTTGTAGGGTCATTATCGGACCTGGCTGTCTTCCCTGAATGATCTAATAAAGTTTCCTGCCGCCTGGCGCCGCTTGCCTCGATGCTCCGTCTCTCAATCACAGACTCTGCTCTGGCACTCGACGCGTACGTATGGAGTTTTTGCACTGAAACTATTTGGAAACGGACAGAATGCCCATGTTCTGGGCTTATTTGTTTATGAGTAGGTTTGCGTAGAATGAGTGTTTATCTCACTACGGTGTCATTGCACCATCATCATGTTGAGGTCAAAAACCTTCCCTCTTAAAGGGATAATTCACCCCAAAATGAAAGTTCTCTCTTCATATCACCTTCATGTCATTCAAAACTTGTATATGTCGCTTGCTTCTGTGGAGCACAAAAGAAGATATTTTGAGAAATAGTATAGTGGTTTTGTGTCCGTGCAATGGAAGTCAACGGGGGAAAATGTTGTTAGGTTACTAACGTTCTTCGAAATATCATCTTTTGTTTTCTACAGAAGAAAAAAGTCAAATACAGGTTTGGAATGACATGAGGTCGAGCAAATTTTTATTTTTGGGTGAACTATCCCTTTAAGCTCATTTTCTTAGAAGTCAAGAATCAACAGTTTTCATTTTTTGGTGAACTATCCGTTTAACTCAACGACCAGGGCTGCCAATTCATGAAAAATGATCTGCGTTATATGCCGATTTATTAATCAAATGAATTGCAAAGGCTTTTTTAATATCTGCTGATAAAAGCCCCTCAAATACATCTTTCGAAATAATTTAATTATTGCGACAGACAAGTAATTGATTAGACGTCTTTCGAAAACAATTTAATTTGTATTTCCGTATCATTACACACATGCCTATCAATGGCCTAGATTGCATTTTACAATCAGCTTAGAAAGTGTTCTCTTTCGTGCCCGTCTGTTTTTTGTGTAGTTGTCTGTGTAAACATGCGCTTTATTGATGTTTTGGTCTTTGCGGTTACGTTGCATCCCACTTTTTTGTGCACTGTTCTTTAAGCCGCACTTTATTCTGGGTGTTCATAAATATCGCTTCCTGCTCATTACAGGCGCATTACAAAGACCAATGCAAATAAATGGATATAGGCACCCCGACAATAATGAATTGTCCATTTTAACACATTTTAGAAGCACATTGCATGTGACAAAATGCCAGCTGCATTATAAAATTCCTCATGGAGTGGAAAGCGGAACATTTTCAGAACACCCAAGTTCTGTTGCAGACAGAAATGGGCTAAAAGTGTGTTATTCTGCAGGTATATGAAGCCTCATGTGAGGCACAATCTCAGCAGCAGCACTCGACCCGGCGCAGACAATTGATTAATCACGCCTCTCTCGCATTTAATTTTTCAGAAACTTTCAGATTAATGCAATGATTCACTGCTTCTCTTTGAACTTTCGTCTGATTTTAGAGGCGTTCGTCTTTTTTAAGCGTCTCGAGTTATTCATTTAGCACCCCGTAATAGAATCAGCTCACGACAAAGGTCCCAAACAAAGACCTTACCATCCGTTTGATTGAAATTCCTCCATCAAAGTGTGCATGAGATCAAAGCTCGATGAGTATGGCAGCAGACCTAACACAGCTTTATATTTGACCACTGAAGGCACAATGGAGAATCGCAAAGTTAATTGCAAAGTTTATGTGTGATGATAGCGAGATATCAAATGTATTTTATTAATCTAAACACACAAACTTGTGTGTCATCTCACTATTTGTAAAGCTTTTCATGCTTTGGTAGCGCTAAATCCAGGTGAAAAGTTTGATGATTATTATTTATGAACTTGGGATTTACCTCACAGTTAAGTGTACAAAGAGTGCATTAGAAATCTGTCATGCTTGTCCTGGCAGAGATTTGGAGCGTGTGTGCAAATGTTTAAGCACTCGAGTAAGATGGAAGGTGAAAAGAGGAAGTGAATTACTATATCAATCTTAACAAGCTGCACTAAATTAAATTGTATCAGAAGACAGATATCATAAACACTGACACTAGACCGCTTCTCATTCAAGAGAGTTCATATTTACAAAATGTGCACAATAAATAAGTAGCAAGATGCATTTTCACATCAACTGAAAGCTATAATAAAACACAATATATGTCTCTGTGGTACGAAGCTGTTTATTTAGGAGACATTAATGTCAAATGAGGTGATGTTAAGGATTTAAAGGCTCCCTGTGGAGAACCATAAAATGAACGTTGTTATTGTAGATCATATTATGCCTTTACAATTAGGCAGCTTAATGCTCAAAATTCTGATTTCCAAATGTCTGTTGGAGTAAATAAACGTTTAACTATACCAAATTTGATATATAAAGGAAAGAAAGGATTTAAAATTCAGTGTGTGACTTGATTGACAGATTGAAGCTTTTACTTTGAGGGTCCCTCCCTCCAGCAGCATTTAAACCTAATTTAGATCATCACAATATAAACAAATTGTCTATCATTTGTCTAATTAGAAAGCTATATAGCAAAAAGAAATCGAGCATCAAGGGTGATGTATGTACATGCTGAAATGTAATTCACAGCTGGGGTTTGATTAAACAATGACGTGATTTAATGACACTTAACAGTGAAGATTTAATTACACTTAATTGTGTTTACTTTACGAATGAGGGCATATATTGTTCATAAGTAAAATAAGTTCACACTTAGATTTTTAGAGTACGGTAAACTTACTTTACAGTAACGTTTGTTTTATAGATATAAGTATATAATATAAATACTTTCTATATATATAGATATATAAGTGAAAATTATATGGTTGTTTTATGGTAGTTTTATATTGTGAATTTATATTGTAAATATTGTGAATATGTATTTGTATTTATATTGTGAATTAGGTTTTATTTTTATATTTTTAACAATATTTTATGTGCTTCTGTCATTTTATTAGTTGCTATATAAGTTGAATTTATTTTAGTTGTAGATTTGGATGATCTATTGATAGAAATGCAATATAATATAACTGCAATATAATAAAACACAACTATGTCTTGAGAGGTGTATAAAGACCTTACATGATGAAGCGTTATGTTTTTATTACCTTAGAATGAGCTATTTCTATCTACATATACTGCGGGTCCCCTTACATGTAATTTGCCATGTTGTTTCTACAGTAGCCCTAAAGGGACAAACTTCTCTACAAGAGCCTGTTTCGTAAATTTGTTATCTCCTTCAGCAAATAAGTGAAAACATGCCGCTATCTTAGTGCTGTGTCAGCCACCGTAGTGCTTCGAAAGGGAGGGGTGGAGTGAGCCGTTGGTTGCAATTCCATACACTGGACCTTTAAATAATACATAATTTTAGTGTCTCATCATTATAAACTTTATTATTTTAGTTTAGTTTATAAAATAATATTTAGTTCAAGCATTTGTTTGATTTCACTAAAAAACAGTGTGCAAAACTAAAAAACTAGTTTTAGTTAACTATAATAACTTGCTATCAACTAGTGGTTTTGTGCGGTTATATTGTAAGGTCTTATATTATAAGATTTTGTAAGGTCTTATAGGATTTTTCTCATATCTAGTTGTCAATTTTGCAAACATGTTGTGCATATCCATAGTTTGTTGCTGCCTATAGTCCCTGTCAAATTATAAGTGAACGTTAAGAATGTTTTTCCTCTCGAATATGATAAAAACAGGTATTTTTGATTAAATTTTTCTTAGTTTGAAGTTAAAACAGAAATCACCCATGGGGACTTGACATTAAGAAATGAGATTATAGCTGCGTGTACTATGCTAATGTTAGCCCCCCCAACAGCGTTCTTGTAATTAACATTATTTTGTGGCTAGCGTGCAAGACCTTTCAGAGCAAAGAAGTCTGATAGTTGAGATTGAACAGCGTGTGTGTACGTCCATACACTCTTCAAACAGCTTGTGGTGCTGGTCACCTTGACACAGGTAATTGCGACTACGGCGTCTTAAAGATGGTTCACACAATCAAAAGACTGCTTTCAGCGATGTTAAGGTGACAAAGATGGTATAATGCGTACAATGGTTCAGGCCCAGTGCTGTGTTTTATCCGCAGGCGTAATGGATGCTAATGTTTATGTTGTCACGCTTGCTTAGCTGTTGTGCTAAACAACAGGGGGCTTTGGGAAAACCCCCTTGATGGTGCCTGTGCCACTTTTTTTTCACCTGCTCTCATTTTCTGTGTCACTGACATGGAGCCAGCGATGTTGAAAATGGTCTTTCTCAGAGCTGCACTTAAAGCCATTATAGATGTGGTATTAGATGAGCACTGTGAAAATCGTAATCCACATAAAGGTCTGCCTACGTCTTTCCAGGCTAATTTCAACCTAGCCTCACAGCACGACATGAATTAGCCTGTGACATGACAGACAGACACACTGCGTGAACTAATGCAAGACGTTCATTATCTAATGTGGAATATACATCGATTATGCTTTTATAATTTAGGTTCCACATAGCAACACGTTGAAATTGTAATCTCAGAATTAACTGCTTGAAAATTATTTTTTTACTAAAAGGTCTATCTAAAAATCTTACGTCATTTACTCATGCAGTTGTATGACTTCTATTGAATACAAAAGGAGATTAAGTTGATGTCCAGACTATAAAAGTGGATGGGGACCTGGAGCCATCAGTCTCCAAAAGGACAAAAGGAACCATAAAAGTAATCCTTCCTACGGAGCAACTATTTTCCAAACGTTTCGAGGTTGTGTTGATAGCTTTGTGCAAGGAAAAGCCTGAAATTGAAGTTATTAAATAAGACGTTTTCCCGGACGTTTCTCTTTGACACCTGGGTCACCATTCATTTTCACTGTTCAGCAAAGAGCATCTTGGACACACTGCTATAAATCGACCCTTTTGCATCGCATTTAAAAAGAAGGAATGCTTTCGTAAAGACGTAAACAACAACACAATGTTTACTGTTCGTTTAACTTCATAGCAAAATCGTTTTATGAAACGCACACCTGCCGGCCGTGAGTGCCTGCACTTATGCTGTGACATTCTATAACTTGACCCAAGCACGAACTTGGAGAATTTATTTGGATTTACACTGATTCAAAGGACGCCAGACCTCCATAAATGGTCTGGGTTTCTTTTTGCTGCAGGTGAAGAGTGGGGCATATATTAGGAGATTTGCTGACTTGGCATCATTTCAGCTGTAGAAATGCTGGTGTTTTACTGCCGGGAGGCTGGGTTTTAATCAGGGCTTTAGAAAAGTGCCCTGGGGGATGCTGGAACCATCCGTGGTTGGCGTAGCCGCTGCCTAATGCGTTCAGAGTCGAAGGCATCAGTAAATTCAGTGTCCTCATCCTCATTCATCCGCTGACGACGGCATTAGGCCTGAAGGCAATGCATGTAGTGCATGAACACATCGTCCTTTATCGCAGTATATGGGGTGGAGTTTGGAAAATCGCCTTTTTATAATCGAGATATTTTAAGCTCAATTTTGTTTGGACGTCGTTCAAAGAAATAAACTTGAGAATGTGCAGAAACGTCTGCCTGACAGTTGTGTGGGTGCGATAAATGATGCGTCACGCCTGCTTACCTGCCTTTAAAGGAATAGTTCACCCAAAAATGAAAATGTTGTCATCATTTTCTCACCCCCTTTTCATTTTAAACCTGTATGACTTTCTTTCTTCTGCAGAACACAAAAGAAGATGTTTTAAAGAATGTCGGTAACCGAACAATGGCGGTACCCATTCCCGTGCATTGGTACTGTGTCTGTACAATAAAACTGAATAGATGCCATCGCTGTTCGGTTACCGACATTCTTCAGAATATCTTATTGTGTTCTGCAGCGAGGGCGAGTAAGCGATGATAGAATTTTCATTTTTTGGTGAACTATCCCTTTAAGCATCCCTTTAATCAGTGGATGAGGACTGCTGGGTGAACATTAAATGATCTAATTAATATTCATGAGCCATGTGTATAAGTTTTACAATGTGTGCACTGCATTTTGCACACATGAGCACACACACGCACGCACGTGACGTGACAAGGGATAGTTCATCCAAAAATAAAAATCCTGGCATCAATTATTCATCCTCATGTCGTTTTAATTTTGGGGTGCACTATCCTTTTAAGAATCATGCGTGTCAAGATTTAGTTCAACCATAAAATCTGCGTTGTTATAGATATTATAAAAAAGAAGTTCTAGAGCCCATAAAAAACTAGTAATTAGCTCTCAAGGTATCCGCAAGCCCCGTGCCTGGTTACAAACATCATCGTTCCCTCAGCTCCCTTAAAAGTTGTTTGTGCGTCTAAGCTCCCCTTTGGTGACAACAACAACATTGAGAGGAAATAACTCAAATGACGGTCGGTTGGTTATTTCTGTCTCCCGAGACGGAATTCGAGATAAAAAGTAAGACTTCCAAGTCAGAAATGCTGGTTAGCTCGTACTGGAACTCTCGCAGTCGAAGTCTTTCATCGTTTGGCACGCTCTCTTTTTCTCTTGTTCGTCTTCGCTGTTCTTCTCAGGTGCGGTCTATTTCGGGAGGAATTACCATGAGAACGGGCATCGCTCGAGACCGGGGCTGTCATTGTTATTGATATGCCGACGTGACCGCTGGGCGGAGCTATTTGCATATAATCACTTTAACTGATATGATAATGAATGTGGTGGGTCTGATGCAAGCAAAAAGGCTCTCTGAAGACGGATGGCTATTTGAATTGTACTCAATAAGCAATATATTATCCAAGGCACAGAGAGAGAGAGAGAGAGAGAGAGAGAGAGAGAGGAGAGAGAGAGAGAGAGAGAGAGAGAGAGAGTCCTCCCCCTGCACACCTGGATGGATTTAACAAAGGTTATGTAAGCAGCCCTCTCGGTGTTTGTACACGTTGTCTCGTAACCTTAATTGCTTGGCCTTGTTCTCTGAGATCTCTCTTGAGCGAGTTGTGTCTCTTGTCCTTGTAACCATCTGGAGTTTGTTTTTTATTTACGGGGCAGGTAAACGCTCTCACAACTGCTGTTGCGCAGGGGTAGGAAGGGAAGGGCTGTTATTTCTTAATTTAGAGTGGCTTTCAGAAAGCCTGAAATGTTTGTTTAAGCACTCGCGCATGAAGACTAGTGCTAATGAAGGTGCTTACTCGTAAATCAGAGATAATTAGGCGCAGTTTGTAAGTCTTTGGTGTAGCTATCCCGTAGAACGGAACCTAAAAATGGCTGGCCTGCTTTTTAAACACCCAAACTTGTAAAATGCTATAATGCAACCACAGTCCCTTTTTTTCAGATTTTTTGAATTCATTATTATGAACCTAGTACGTTCTTCCAAGAATTAA
This sequence comes from Triplophysa rosa, assembly GCF_024868665.1. Taxonomy (NCBI): domain Eukaryota; kingdom Metazoa; phylum Chordata; class Actinopteri; order Cypriniformes; family Nemacheilidae; genus Triplophysa; species Triplophysa rosa. Next base: position 24,564,071 of record NC_079897.1, on the reverse strand, counting down.
CATTTTGGCTTCATTTAATCACCCTCGTGTCATCCAAACCAAATAACTCTTCTATGCAGCACAAAAGGAGACTAGATGCAATTACAGTGAATTGAGATTGAGCCTGTTAAGCTTTAAAATTCTGGCAGGATGCGAAAAGAAAGATGTGCCACAGGATACAGTAAGAGAAATTTTAGGGAACATTAATATAAAGAGGCACGATGTTTCTGATGCAAACGGTTGCTCCTGCTGTTTGTGTAATTGACTTTCTCTCCTCCACCTTCCACCAGTAAAAGCACTCAGTAGTCAGTCAGCATCTTCTCTCAGTGCCCTCATTCTCCAAAACAACACAGACATGCTGCTATCATATGAGCAGAGACAGAAGCACAACCACCTGCAATTAACCCGAGAGAGAGAGAGAGAGTGTGAATTAGAATGAGAGAGAGAGAGAGAATTAGAATGAGAGAGAGAGAGACTTGAATGAACTAAATGGAGTGAGATGTAAACCTAGGTACTTTCCATGAATACGATATGCTCACAGTTTTTTTTTTCAAGTTAGAGATGCACCAATGTTTTTGATTGGGTGTTTTTATTGGGTGAGGTAATAAACATATTCAGTCTTTTTGGCTTCACCCATATCAGAGTTCTTGTGATATTTAGTTGATTGTAAACTAAATGCATTCTTAGCTAACAGATTTATCTATTATTAGCCATTGTATCGATCGATTTTTCTTTTATGCCAAAAATCAGTAGGATATTAAGTAAAGATCGTGTTTAGGGATGCACGATACCATTTTTTAAAGACCGAGTACGAGTACCGATATTTTTTTCTGGTACTCGCCGATACCTATAACCGATGCCTGTATAATGTACAATTATGTCAATAAACCAGTATCTTACTGGTATATTTTCTTTTTTTCTTTTGTTTTTAGGTCTACTTAAATTTAAGTACTATTTTTTAATTAAGTTTATTTTTTATGATAAGTAGCACAATTTTACTAGCACATTTACTTCAGAATTATAAAAAATTCAAGGGGGTGTGTATTATAACTTGTTCGAGTCAACCGGACTTTTATTTTGACGGGACGCCTTAAAGAGCGTTTGTTTAAGTAAACCGGACTTTTATTTTGACGGATCGCCCCAAATGGTGTTTGTTTATGTGTTAAGGTCTTTGCACATACAGTCCGAAATTTTCGTATGCCTTTTTTCGTATTTGGCTCTCGTTTGTACGATGTCTCTGAATTGTTAAAAAAGGCCACTCAAAATGCTTGACGGATGTGAAAAACGCAGAAAATCAAACCCGGTCCGAATTTTTTTATGACGGACGAAAATATCGACACAACGTGAGGTCGTATTTATTTTTAAGCGTGCAGAAATTTCCGACGAAAATTCTGTTTTCATGCCTGGATTCCTCAATTCCGTACGTGTTTTCCGCATTGCGGAAATCATAGGGTTCTATGTCACGTGAGGTATCGGTCTTTGGTATCGGTGTGTCATGACGAGTACGAGTACATGAGCTTGGTATCTGGCCGATACCGATACTGGTATCGGAGCATCCCTAGTTCCATGAATATATGTAGTACATTTCTTTTGTAAATTTATCAAAACTTTATTTTTGTGAGTGGATGCAGCAAAATTGCGAAACAAAAGACACCTACAGACACCTACAGACACCTACAGACTATGGCATAAAATGTCACATTGTCACTCTGTTACCTTTTTATAACAAAACCCCGCTATTTTAATTATTTAAAAATAGTCATTTAATAGTCTCCTTAAGGTTTGCAAATCAACCTTTTTTCAAAGGTTAGGCTCCTCATCTCACCACCATTTGTTGAATACTTATCCAGGCCCTATTTTGTATCCTATTCATGAAAAGTGCCAATAAAGAAATAAGAAGTGTAAGAAGGTTGAGAAGAGTGAGAGAGTGAGAAGGGGGATTAGAGAAAGTCTATAGATACGACACATGGAGGAACAGTGGATGATGAGAAGAGAAGACGCTGAGCTTCAAGACAAAAGAGAGGAGAGATAACACTGCAGAGAAAGAGAGTGTGAGAGAGAGAGAGAGAGAGAAGAAATCAAAGTCTCAAGGATTGGGGAAAGGAAAACTGAAAGTAAAGTAAAAAAAAGTGAAACAGTAGAAAACATGAAAGTGAATATTTTTCAACAATGTGGCAAACACAAGCCTTTATGTTAAGAAAACGCTGTGATTGTATTGAGGGGCGAGACTTAGCTGAACTGTCTATTTTTTAAGTCAAAGTTTCTGCGTTTGTGCTGATACATCAGATTTCTTTCATTCTGTGTATAAGTCGCAGCAAAAGAAAGAAAGGTTGTCTTATGAGATTCGTTTGATTTAGTTTTTCAGCTGGAACTCCGTGCCAAGCAGTCTGGCCCCATTTGAAAATCACTGAATTAATGCTCACGGGTAAAAAAGTTACGCAAAAAGTTTCCGGAAGTTTTGTTGACCATAGCTTTAAGCTAGTCTCAAAGTCTAGTGCGACTGCCACGACGCACACACACAACCCGTGTGGTGTTTTACGTACAACGGGGCTCTCCATCAAACACTCCGGCTGTCACTACAAATGACTGCTGGGAGTCATCCAGCGGGAGCTGTCTAAAGTGATCTGCTCAGGCTGAAACGCCACTAACACGGGCGCACGTGAACTCGAGCGTGGAATTGTAATAATGCCATGCGTCTAGCTCCAGTCCGGCAGCAGCGAGACGTTCACGCGGCATAATGAGAAACATGGTCACGGACGTATGCGCTCGTGTTTACAAGCACACAAATACAGGCACACGCGCAGTGTATAGTGCTCCTGGAGCGGCAGACAGAGATTTATGAGTTGCATATATCCATTGCAATGCCTGCTGTAATGAAATGTGCATTTACAGAAGGTGCAGCTGCCTGCACCCAAAAAACATTTATTGACTTGCCCTCATGTAATTTCAAACCGCTTCGAGTTTCTTTCTTATGCAGAACACAAAAGAAGATATTTGGAAGAACGTTGGTAACCAAACAGCACTGGCCCCCATTGACTTCCATTATGGACACAAAACCCCATTTCTCAAAATATCTTCTTTTGTGTTTCACAGAAGAACGAGTCATATACAGGTTTTGAAAGACATATGAGGGTGAATAAATGTTGTCAGACTTTGCCTTTACCAAAACGGTTCATTGCATTCAACATCGCTGTAATCATACATAACATAGACACAAGCCTTTCCTACACTCGTTTGGGTCATCCTGTTCATCCATGCACATGCCCTGCTCGCCATGGCTTGAAGACTGACAGCACCAGATTTAGCTCTACACCAGCGGTTCTGTTCCCTCTGTACTCCCAGGTCTATTAATCCCAGCCCAGCGCTTTCGGTCTCCGGCGCACGCCCCCAGAGAGAGAGTGGAACCTCAGTGGCTTCTGTCCTTAATCCAGGGTCAGTTTCCTCTACTACCAGCTCAAACTCTCATTAGAGCTTCTGTCCGGGTCTCTTCGGGACTGCAGTCTGCCATTCTAGAGTGACCAAAGGACACAAGCTTCTATCAGGGGATGTGATGTGCTAATAAAAAGTGATTTTGCCAAATCAGCCCAGATCAGTCAAATTACTGTGTGTTAGAAAAACACGTTTCTTCAGTTTCTTTTGTATTTTTTGGAAAAACAAATACCTGTAAAAGAAAGAAATTTACTTATAATTACTTATATTTACATTTTTAGACAAATTATGCTTGAAAACCTTCCTTTTTTATACATTCTAAAAATGTGTTTGGTCAGAAAGAGACAAATTCTGTTGGGTATATTAACCAAAAAAATTGTAAATTTGTAAAAAGCAGCAATGGGTTAAAAACATCCCAGCAAAGGTTAATTTTATAACCCAACGGTTGGGTTTAAAATATAGCATTTTTAGAATATATATATATATATATATGAATATACAGTATTCTTCGTAAACAATTTTTTTGCAAGAATGAATACCTTAAAAAGTTCACTTCAAAAGCAAAACTGTGTACTATTTTTAAGATGAATTCAATGTATCTTTTTAGAATTTATATTTACATTTTATATTATATTTATGTATATTGTCATGCAATACTCTGCAACACTTTATAGCTTAAATGGCATTTTTTCTTTCTTTTCCACATTTTGTTTTCTCGTTTTAGGTATAAACGTAATTTTTTTAATCTGTGCTTAAAACAAGTAACAGGAATACTAGTGGGAAAAAAATATTTTAATATAATTAAGATTTCTTTTTTGAAAGAAAGTCTTAATATCTTTTCCAGTCTTGTTTCTGAGGTAAATTCATCTTAAGGAATTTTTCGTGCACAAAATACTGATTAAGAATTGTTTTTCCCCAGTGTAATCTCTGACATCCGGTCGTTGTAATTGTATTATCCTGAGATCAACAGAAACCGATATAGGAACACATTACTCATTACATTACAGCCTTCAGCTGCCTCCCCAGCCTGGTTTTGATTTCAGAGGTGGTAATGTGGCTGTGCTATCTCTTGTGACGATTAGAGCGCACGATAACCAGGATTTATTGGCCCAATAAGGATAACAATTCATTACCAGGAAAGGACTGTTGTAATCCTATTTCCGCAGGCCATAATTGGGTCTAAAACCCACCATCCACCACCCCAGCTCACCCACCATTGACACAGCCGCCACCCAACCCAACATCCGCCGGTGCTCCACCTACCTTGAAGAGTGCATTCAAGAAGCTTAAGATAATCCTTATGTATTGTGTGTTTGTGCGTGCTGAGACTGAGACGTTTGGGAGTAGATGCACACGCTAGTCTTGCACCGCGGCGAGTCTCGGTTTGCGAGGCTTAAAACGGGCTCAGCAGTTCAAAGACTTTGCTTTAATGTTGCCGTTCTCCGCCTCGCACGCACCTTCATGCTCGCTGCCTTTTACTTTTCCCCTGTCTTTCTCTGTGCGTCAACCCACAAGCAATCTCTCCGCCACCATCTGTGTGTTCAGAAAAGAACAGCTCTTAACACAGGCAAGAATGGGTTGCTACACGATTACATGAAGCAAAGGAATAAGCCAGTCATTATTCACAGAAAGAAGATGCAGTTTTCATAGTTAACAGACGGAGGAAGGTAATATCCTGTTCTTTTCTTGTCAATCCACCTTGTCTGCAGTGAGCCAATGACATATCAAATGACAGCTAGACAAAAGATCCATATTCAGCATCTGCAAATGAGTGCTTTGACAAATACGCCACATCTGTTTATTTTTCACTTTTTTAGTGTAATTTTCGAATTAGTGGAGTTTCATTTATCTGTTTTCGAGCGCAGAGAACCATTAAGTGTTGAACAACAGAATAGCCAAGTTTCTTCGGTGCAATATTAGCCATCCTAAACCCGCTGTCATACCTAGATCCGTATCCTAAAAGCCCAGTAAAACGTATCCTCAGATTGTGTCAAAAGCAGAAATATCATCCTGCTCAAAGCTACACCAAGGAAAACATTCTAGGCAATTTGTAGGCATAAAGCAGGGCGTAGGAGGGGAAAAACATTACGCTTGAGGGATTGTGGGAAATACTCCAGGATATTAAGCACTGCTCGTCTCTTATGTCTGTGATCTTCAATGACCCTTTTACCATTTCCGTGTGGAAGAGCTATTGTCATTCTAGGATACAATCACGCTTACGCAGATGGGCTTCGAATTAAAATCTCCACCTCGTGCCTCTGGGAGCACTAAAGACATCACAGGATGGTGTATATCAGAGATGTTTGTGATGTGCCAATTTAACCGCAGCTTCCATTAAAGGTGCTCGTGTCCTTTGGAATGTTGGCACTAATGGTTGTAAGTCTAAAAGTAACGTATACGTCTATCACATTGTACTACGCCTGGTTTTGAATTTCGGTGTGATTTGAAGCCCTTGGTTTTGTATATAGCATTTCTCTGTCATCTTAAAGTGAAAAAGTCAGATAGGGTACGTACACTCTTGGTTTAATAAATCGAGACAGGGATGTTTTACATTTTAATAATTGAAATGATTAGTTATTTGACTGTAAAAAAAAAACATCAAAAATGGTAATTTTCCGGCAGCTGGGGTGCCAAAAAAAGAAAAATAACGTTTTTTCCAAAAGTAAAATGGCATGTTTTTAAAATTTCATTGCATGAAATTTTAGCTACGTATATCAGTTATCTGTTATTTATTACATTTATTATTCCAAGAAATTTTCCCAACACTGTCTGTCTGTGCGAGATAAGTGTAGTCTGAGTTAGAGCATCTCCTTCACATGTCATTTGGTTTATTCTGATCACGTTCTGTGGTTGTGGTAATGTGAAGCAGCAGCAAATTTTCTGTCTCTGTGGGTATTTAATAAAAAAAACCACACAACAACATTGCATTGATGAAGCCAAGCTGCCATTATTGATGTGCCAAATATCTCACAGCATCCATTTTTAGTGAGATGAATAGCTTGATGAAGAGAGTGACGGAGGACTATGACGGAAAAGAGTTTATTTGTGTCTCGATTTGTGCACGCATGTTGAGATAAACTCAGAAATACTCTTCAGATTTCGGCTCATAATTTGGCCCCAAAAGCTCCAAAGGAAGCCAATTGGATTATTATTAAAAGACTTAGGTTTCATAATAGCAATTCAAGACCAAACATTCCACAACGTTTTCAAGTGGTTTTCCATGCGTTTCATTTTCTTTGGAGGACAGATTTGAAGTCAGGTACATGTCAAAGTCATAGACACATGACAACACCCTCCTCTGGTATGTGCATTAAGAGTTCTGCTTAACCACAATGAAGGAAAGAACGTCTCGGTGCTTTTTCACATTGGAAGAAACGTGGAGAAGTTTGGATGTTTTTTGCCTTATTGTTCGCCTCTCAATCTTAAAGGGATAGTTCACCCAAAAATGTAACTTCTGCCATTTACTTACCCTCTTGTCAAACCTGTATGACTTTCCTCTGCAAAACACAAAAGAAGATATTTTGAAGAAGAACAGTGGTGGTACCCGTTTTATATTAGAGCATGTAGTGAAAATATCCAGTTGCACAGACAAATCCCATCATGCACTTGTGTTTGAAACTGACGTTAGGCATTTTACTGGAACGCAGTTGATTATGCTAATGTTAGTGTATTATAGGTGCTATGAGGCTGAATAACAGCACATTGAATTATGGGATTTTGGTGACCCAATTATTTTGTTGCGCTGTGGGCGCAGAAGTAACTCAATATGCTCAAGCAAAACCAGAAGGGGAAAAAATCTATAAATCACATTCCAGTACATTTTGCATAAACCCACACTTTTCTAATGTAATATGTATGAGAGTTTGAGCTCCAATGGAAAATGAAACCTGCATCTAATCGTCTGCCCAAGTTATTTCCTGCTTCAATATTAGCCAGCTTCTTATCTAGTCCGAACCCTGGCGTGAAAGATATGACCTGCTCTCTCACTTTCTATTTCTTCTCATTTTCCTCTTTTTCTACCTCATTCTCTCTTTCCTTTTCCATCTCCCTTGATCTCTGCACTTCTATGTGTTACTTCCTCTCGTCCATCTGGCTTTTTACCATCTTCCATGGCAGATCTAAGAGAGGATAGAAAAACCCCGAGCTCCCGAAAGCCTCCTGCAAGGCACAATCTGCCCATCTACTCCATAATGTCCTTATGAATCCAGACATGATAAACTATCCATATTTTGCAGTATGCCATTTCTGCTGGTTTGGACAAAGTGCTATGCTTGCATTTGCATGTTACGTGAACAAGCGACACTAAACCAAATTAAACTGTATTGATTATTTTAAAGCTTACGCACGGGATACAAAATGGCGTCAGGGTAAAGTGGTTTGGAGCGGAGGTGACGTTCTGTTGATTTATCGTCCTATCATAATGATAAGTGAAGGTGCTTGCGTATGGTTTTGCTGACAGCGGTGGATTATATATGGACTGAACGACGCTGTAGTTTTTTTCACAGGTGCTCTCTCTGGAAGACCGTATTTCATTGCATAAGCCAGTGTCCAGATTCTCATGAAACATAACCTACAACTGAAACCAAACCGCTACAAATCTCTTTCTGGATATGTTGTTGACAGTGTAAAATATGAACTTTCACTATAACAAAACCTTTCTTGGCTAAAATTTTAGACCAAGTTGTAGCTTTAAAATGGCGTAATCATCTTTCTGTTAATAATCTTTTTGAGCAACTACAGTCTGGTTTTTATAGAGCTGAAACAGCCCTGGTTAAAGTGTCCAACAACTTACTTTTGGCCTCTGATGCTGGATCTCCCTCTGTTCTTATTCTCCTAGACATAAGTGACGCCCTTCGACACCATAGATCAGAGTTTTTGGTATTTATTGCACCGTCTTTAACTGGTTTAGATTTATTTGACCGGTCAGAAACCGTTTGTTGCTTTAGGGGAATGCAGGTCTGATATTGTTCAGTCACTACTGGCATCCCTCAGGGTTCAATTTTAGGGCCTCTATTTATTTTCACTTGATCAACTATTACAGAATTTGGGTATCAAGTACGACACACAAATTTATATTCACTGTAAACATAGTCGGATCTATCGATCTATTGTGTAAAACTGACCCTTATGTACCACCTTAAAGCATTTAGTACAATGGCTGTTTTGTGTTCCTCTAACTTTGGTCTCATTCTTTCAGCGATGATGGAAAGGTTACTGTTGGTGTCCCACGCTTGTGTTGCGGTGTTTTGCCATTTGACACCTAACAGAGGGAGCTGCTTTCATACAGCACTGCTGCATGTAGCCTGCCATACCCAGACTTCTCTAATTAATTCCCATGAGACACCCGTGGTCTCTGGGACTAGCGCTGAGCTGTATCGTGCAAGACTTGGAGAATGAGACAGAAAGATGTAGTCTTTCCTCCGCACCATGTGTTTAGATCACATGGAGGTCTCCAGCTGGACCTGTGTGTGGAGTATTAAGATGCAGGTGAGATTCAGCCGCAGTTTGATCTTCTGGCACGGTCGAGATTGCAACGCTAGATGGAGGCGTAGTTCAAAAAGGCCCACAAATAATTTACAGAAACATCAGAGTTTAAACAAAAACACCATCTGCAGAGCTCTGGTACTGCAAAACGCCTGAGAAAAACAAGAGAAATGGACGAGACATTTCAAAATTCTTTTCTGGCCACATTTCAGCGAGATTTCAACCTGCTGCTTTATTCCCATTGGTTATGTAAAGTTTATGTATAGAAAAAACAACAGATAAAGATGAATGATGAGGCATCATCCTCACAGGCCGTCTGTTTTTCATTTCTATGTTTTTAAAGCCAACATTGGTTGAAACTAGGGATGCACAATAAATTATCGGCCATATCGGTATCGGCCGATAAATGGTCATTTTTAATGTTATCGTATCAGCCGATAATAAAATGAATGCCGATATATTAAAGCCGATTAAATCATTTCCTCTGGTTAAACTACTTCATCTGCACGCTGCTCGCAGTTAAAATACAGTACAGTACTGTCTTTCTGTCGTGATCATTCACTTACTGCTATTATCAAAACATTGCTGATGTAGGTACAGTATTTAGATACAGTATTTATGAATGTGTAAATTATAGGAACAAAAGCATATTGTTTGAATCAGACTCTGTCTGTATGCTTTCTGTCTTGAGACCTGTTAGACATGTGGCTATTGAAAACATTTTTCTGGATCTATAATTTGTTTATTAAATATACCAGAGAAGTTTGAAGGGTAAAGAATCGTTAACTAGTGTAAAGTAGGCTTGGTACATGATTTTCAGGGAAATCTTAGGGAATTTTATATTAATATTTAGATACTGTATATCGGCGGTTATCGGCTTCCAACGTTAAAGAATTATCGGTTATCGTTATCGGACAAATTTTACATATCGGTGCATCCCTAGTTGAAACCAAAGATATTTTCAAGATATTAACAAGATGCGTCACTGCCATTGACATGAATGGGGAGGAATGCAATGCTCAATATGGCCGCCATAGCGAAGCTTTTCGCATGCGTAGTATCTAAAGCAACATGACAAATAATGTTTTTAAGCGCAGTTTGATCATAGGAAACAAACCATCATTTATGCAACTTCATGTTGTTCAAAACTTGTGTACCTGTATGACTCTTTTGTGGAACACAACATAAGATATTTTGAGAAGAGTTTTAGTGGTTTTGTATCCATACAATAGAAGTCAGTGGGGTCCGGCGCTGTTTGGTTACCAACATTCTTTCAAATATCTTTTTTAATATTTTCTTAATGTTCAGTATTTTTGTCTTGTTTTCCACTGTGAATATCTAAACAGATTAAGATAAACATTTTTAAAGAAAAGTTATTAAACTTTTTCTTGCAGTTAGATTTTCACAGTTTTAAGCATTAACTTAACCTTTTTTTTTAAATAAACCATGCTTTGATGAATCTCAACCATATAATTAGAAATATTTTTTGTTACTTTTTTTATGTTTAGGTATAAGTAGCTATACAGTTTTTTTCTGAACGTATACCGTCTCTTAACAGCTCTGGTTAATGATACAGTCGAGATTTCGAAACCTTAATTTAGTGAGGTCAAACAAACAGCGTCACAGGTTCTTTTGTAGCATGTCCTATATTTTATGAGTCGCCGTCTGAGCCCGTCTGTCTGGTCTCCAGCCTGGCCTCAAGGCTGAGAGCATGCGGCCTGTCAGGATGATGAGTGTGTCTAATTGAGACGGAGCACTCCTGGCTGAGCCCAGGGATTGACAGTTAATCACAGACACGTTAAACTCTTCAGCACACAAAAAACATCTCCTCCTGCGCCGGCTCGTCTCCTGCTCACCTCCGCACCGCGTGATCTGCGGCCCACCGCTAGCTGTGCCAGATTTATGTCATCTTTGCGACAGCTCGGTTTGGCGTCCATCCATCAGGGTCTTAAGGCCCCTCCGGTGGTGTTTTGGTTACCGGCCCGCTCGCTCAAGCCGACTTACACACGACTTAACGGTTTGTCGTGTACAAGGTACACGCCCAGGATTTTACAGACTTAAGTGCTTCCGTTTGATTCAGTGTTGCAGACACGGATGCCGAATATAGAAAATAAATAACTTGTTTGTCAGTTTAGTTTCTGTAGGACACTTTAAACCCCTAATGTGCTGTCTACCTTTAATTCTTATACTGAAATGTGTTTCCGAATCTTGCTCGAGGATTATTATTGTGGGTGGGCGAGGGAACTGCGGATGAAGACGTCTGGTTTTAATTGTCGATAGAGTGACAGAATCAACAAGCACAGTAATAATACCCTTTTGACAGTTTTTTCACTTGGGGTCTTGATAGTATATTGATGTAGATTGTTTGTGGGCGTGTCATCCACTGGATAATCGAATGCTATTGGTGGAGAAAAAGTACACATTTAAAATAACTCAGAATTTCTGACAAACTGTTAAAAAAGAAGAATGAAGAAGAATGTTGGTAATCGAATAGCAGCAGAACCCATTAACTTCTATTGCCCGGACACAATGAGTGTACGGCATTGTTTGGTCACCAACATTCTTCAAAATATCTTCTTTTGTGTTGTGCAGAAGAAAGAAGGCCATACAGGTTTGAAATGACAAGAAGGTGAGTAAATGATGACAAAATTAAAATTTTTGGGTAAATTATCCCTTTAATTCGTTGTGAACTTTTTCAGCTTTATCGAGTCGCTAGACATGCCCACCTCATCATCTGTCAAACAAAATCGCTGACTTTGATTAAAAAGTAAATTTTCTTTGTTTGCCTTATGAGTCGCTGTCAGTATGTGTTCCTTCACCATTCTGTCATTTTTTTCCTTCTTTCGGGCACTGAAAGGAGAGGAAACAGCAGCTGGCCGCATTTACCGTCGGCTTTTTGTTGAATACCTTATTACGCTGATTTCTCACTATTGATTTTGATTCCAATAGTTGCCTCGAGCTACATAATTAAAAGACTGCAATGCTGAGCTTCAGCGGTCCCTCACGACTGCGGATAACTTGTAAATTTGTCGTTTTTTCTTTAATAAATAATGCCTAGTGAGCATTCGGGGGCCTGAAAGGGCAAAAAGCAATGACCACTGGGATGGAGCCGTGGCTTAGTTAGACATTGTTTAGCTCGATGAAAGATGTCCCCTGACTTCAGGACCTGGAGTTTATATTTAGTACCTGGAGTGTCAGCGGTGCCGTTGAAGTCAGCCCAGATTTCCACCATCCTTTTGGTTCTCTGCCCCAAGGGCTCTTTGAAAGGTGCGCTGGGAGATCAGTGTTGGGCCGCTGTTGTTATAAGGTAAGCAAAGAAAAAAGTTCCCTCCCAGTTACGCTCATTTCTGACACCCCTGCCGTTTGTTCCTCTTGGGTCCCGATGAGCCGCTGCCCCAAATAGTGCAAATTAAATGAGGAAGTTTGCAAACGGTAACAAAACTGTGTTGGCACTCATGTGCCTCTCGCCTAGTCAGGTCAGGTGGTTATTGAAAGCACCACACCAGCAAAACAGATGCTTTTAAGTATTGTTTGAAGGAAGAGTTACAAGTTTGCCATTTTCGCTCACATGTACATTGTTTTAGACCTGTAGGACTTTTCTATGTGTGGAATTTTGAGAAGAATATCACTTTCCATTTGCTTTGTGCTTCTGAATCAATGCATTAGCTCCATGCAGAGGTGACCGTGCCTTCTCAGTAATTGGGCCTCGCCTTTGGAATGACTTGCCGATGGAGGTCAGAATGGCCCGTAGCCTAGCCATCACAACACTTGGAATAAAGTCTTTATACTTTTTGAAAAAAGTCTTTCTTGTTTCATGGAAAAAAACTAGTACCGGGTTTGAAACAACGTTAGGATGAGTAAATGATGCTCATTTTTTGGAGGAACTAAAAGCCGACGATTGTGTTTCTTCATTGGCATTATGTTCCTCTCAGCTCTCTGCTGGATCCATCAGATGAGAATTTGATAAATGAGGTTTTCTCGTAATTGAATACAGTAGCTGATACATACAAAGAAAAACACCGTGCAGACTATGCAGCAGTCCCTTTTGCAGTCATTTTCGAAAGGTACGGAGTAGGTTTTCCCCAACGTCTCTGGCGACAGATACAGGGACCCCTGATACGGGCTTATCTCCCCCCGCTCCAGAGGCCACTAGGAAACTCGGCTGAGCTCCGTTTCCACTGTCATTGATTCCTTATCGAAGTTGTTATTTTGTTTTGCCCGCTCTCTTTTGCTTTCCTTTCGCTGTTTAGCTTCTCTCCCAAGGCACGAGATAATATGAACTTGTCTTTCTCTTTCTTTCACTTTCTTTGGATCACCTGAAGCCTGTATGTGTTTTGTCCCCGGAGAGACTGAGGTAATTGCGGCCCGGCCCTCTCATTCCCGGTTTAAACAGCTGGATCTCTGCCAGTGGCTCGACCTGCGAAGCTGCGCCTTGTTTGGTTTAGGAGGTTTTGTTTGCGCCGAGAGGAACCGAGGGGCTGAATTGGGAATACACAGCTATCAGTTAGCTCCCTCCGAGGCGATACTTTTCAAGTCGAGTGTTCTTTCTTTCATTACTAAGTTCTCAAGCAGGAAATTTATTTTTAATATGCCTCCGCTGACAGATTAATATGGGAAAACGCAGGCAAACGTGTTTTATTAAGATATTTGCCTGGTTATATAACAAGACTTAGACAAATAGCGATGCGAAACTACATTTGTTTGATGTTTTTCCCAACCAAGTAGTTTGTTTTTACAGTAATTGCTGACAGACTGGACATGATCACACTTACTATACTGCCGTTTATCAAATAAATAAATAAATAAATAAGCGGACATGAAATATTAATTGGAGCTAAAATTGCTTTATTATTTAAGTAGACACAACCGAGTGCTACACAAGATATGAAACTAGAATAACTATGTAGGAAATCAGTTGCCATGAAATATTGATTATACATTTTTGCGTGTGATTATATGAAACATTTTTTGATCACAGAATGCTGCAATTGGCCAATCAAAATCAAACATTCCAAAAAAAATGCCATGTGATAAAGTAGAATAGCTACATTTATATATATATATTGTTACTGTGAAATAAAATTACTTGTATTTTTAGGCTTATCTTCCACCCCTAGTGACCAACTGCAGGATTGATGTAAGATAAACAAAACAAGGTGACCAAAAACATATTTATTACTAGACAAGCTGTATTGATGGATGTGTAGGCATCATGTGATCCGAGGGGATAAGGGAAAGACACGAATCAAATGGTGAGGAATTGTGAGTACAGATTAAGTCCCACTTGTCACACGCAGGAATAGGACACTTGTCATGAGATGCTACACTGACTTTCATGGTAGAGATAGAAAATGGATTTTTGCCGCTGAGGCGGTTTCACGCTGTTAATCGCGGCTCTTGGGTCTTTTTTGAGTATTTCACATGCTTTTACACACTTCAGACAGTTTTAATGCGAAACATATGTATAAACACATACACTGTTTGTTTTAAATGTAGCAGTAGATCGCAAATGTACAAACGTCCATGAGAGCAAGGACTTTGGATTTTGTTGTGAAAACACGTTCGTTACAAATTGTGCATGAAAAATATTGTCTTAAACCACCTGGACTTTTATTGGCAGTGATTAATGAATTGTATATTCCATCAATTGGGGTCATTCCAAGAAATAGCTTTCTCAAACTGTCATGCTCCGCGTACCAGTACATTAAAAGGACCTGTGGTAATTGCATTTCGATACAAAAACATAGCCTATTAATGAATTCCAATTAAATGTTTCCCCGTTGAACTAATGAGACATTTAATTTGATGATAGAGACGCATTATTTAATGAAGTTTATGATGGAACAAATTACTTGGGTTACTTGCATTGTGATGGCAAATAGATGTTGATGCTCAAGATGTCAAAACGGTTTACTGTGTATATAAATTGCTTGGATACTACTTTAAACAAGTTGATTTGCTCATTTGCATATTATAATATAAATATTATATTGATCATATCTGTTGAACAATTTATCATTTAAAAAACGTTGTGTTAAAAAGATCACAGAGTGTAACTGTTGTAATAGTCACCACTATACGTTATGGCTGGGCTATTTATCACAATTAATCTCAATATTTTTCCTAATTTTGACAATGCTCTATACACTATGGACAAAAGGATTGGGACGCCCCCTTCTAATGAGTTTTCATTTCCGTGAGCCGAAGTCTTGTTGCTACAGCATATAATGATATTCTAGAGAATTGTGTGCTTCTAATTTTTTGGCAACACTTTGGGCAGGATCCCTTTTCTATCCCAGCATGACAATAAAGCCCAGATCTGAACACCTTTGAGCCAAACGTTCATCACCCAATCTCATCAATGACTTCTACACAGGGGTACTGTCATTTCAGAACAGATAAAGGCCCTTCAAAAACTGTTGCAACAAAGATGGAAACACCTTTTTTATTTGATGATGTTATAGCATTCGTTTATTTTGATTGGAATTATTGGATATATAAACATGTTTATTTGAAGATTTTTGTATTGTAATGTCTTGAACATGTTTGAAAACCTGTTTGAAGTGATGAAGGAATGTCATTACACAACAGGTTTTGAAATATTAATTTGGGATTAAATATTCATTTGTATGTGTTCATTTCAGCGCGCATTCTTGCACAGTAATTGTGTCTAGGGGGAAAGACAGTTGTCACTTTTAGCATGGAAATGACACAAGATGTTGTCATCATTGAGTTTTTGTAGGAAGTCTTATATTGTGGATTGAATATGAATGATGTTAGAAGGATGCGATTTATAAAAATCTTATTTTAGTTTCTGTTTTTATAGGGTACAGTAGAGAAATTAAACTGTGATGTGAAAGAAAGAAAGCAACAGATCTCTGTAGAATCACAGAATGACTTCGATGTTGTTTATAATGTGATATTATATATTTCAACACAGAAAAGGAAAAATAAAATGTTTTAAAAACATCACCTTTTTTTATTACTGCCAATACAAACGCTGCATGATGCAACCGCTTGTGCCAACGTAGCCCTGTATTGTTTTTCCCACAAGATGTTATGTGTCTGATCTCTTGTGCTGTCAAATTTAAGCTCTTAAACCAATGCTTTTTGTCACATTATGAAATACAAAAGTAGTATCGTCTGCTTTTGTGGTTGCACTCTAATGCATGACCGAGTCAGAAGAAATGCTTTCATTAATTGGCTTTCCTGCTTGACGCTCATATTGTGGCATTATAGGTCCTGTGAGACAAATTGAGACATGACAGCATAACTTGACCCTGCATTCCCACTTTTATCTGTGCACGTGAAAAAGAAAGCCATTGGAGACTGCTTGAAATCTGACCTCATATGAAAGGTTGAGAAAGATGAGAACAAATGAGCATCAGGGCTGGAAGGACAGAAAGGAGGCGATGTAATGAAATCCGCTTCTAAAATTGAAGTGGGAAGAGAATCCATTGATTCCACTGCATTCAGCACAGCACCCCACTCACCCCTCTTTTTAATTCTCAAACACACCTTTGAAGCCTCTTGGTGTCAGGGGTGAACAAAGCCCTGTTAATGGGGTCAAACGGTGGGAAAAAGCTCTTAAAAGTTCTGAGAAATGCCTAGTATGGTTTTTCTATTCTTACTTAATGTAAACCATAAACAGTCCTGCTTTTCACTTTTAAATTCATTTGACTGTTTCAAAGATTATAGGAGCAATGTGGAGATTTTAGCGACATCTAGCGGCGAGGTTGCGAATTGCAACCAATGGCTCACTCCTCCCTTTCGAAGCATTTCGGTGGCTGACACAGGACAAAGATGTCGTCACGTTTTCGCTTCTTTGCCGATAGGCGATAACATATTTACAAAAATCGCTCTCTAGAGCAGTTTGTCCATTTAGAAGACATACAGTAGTAATATATATTTTGCATGTATTGCATTTCTGTCAATAGATCCTTCTAAATATCACACACTGGACCTTTAACTTTCAAGTTCATTATAACTTTTTTGTGATTGCATCTCTCAGCTCCTCGCTTATACGCATCAGTTCTGTCCTTGGTCATTTCTTAACTCTCTACCTCCCCTCTCTCTCTTTATCTTTATCTCTATCTCTATCTCTCTCTCCTCCGCGATAGCATCTCTGTGAGCCGGCGATCGCTTCAAATCTCGTTATGTATGTTCCTGCGCCCTTGGGAGGGTTAGCAGTGAATGGGCGGGACTTTATCAGATTTCACCAGCCTTAGAGGCATTATTCACCAAAGGTCACCTTATGCTTGATATTTCAGGTTATGTGAACAGAATGTCTGCGGCGGTGAGTAACAGTGTGTCTGCGATAGGGTGAATAGTCAAAGGTTAACAGGAGACGACTCTCAGTGTAAATATCAAAAAGGCAAGAGGGACGTCTGACCTTATTGAGCGGTTGAGCGGCAGGTTCTCGTCCTAGTTTCCCTTTAACATTATGCCTTGAAAGTACACAAAAACAACCTTGTCTGGTATTTGGTACATGAGAACTTTTTGTAGCCTTAATTATATTTTATATCGTAAACAAGTATATTTTCTTGATGTTGATGTTTTATCACTTGTTGATTTAATGTTAATGCAATTCGCATATACAGGAAATTAGATATTTCAGTAGGTGAGACATTGACGTCAATAATAATAAAGAGGACAAACATATATTTTTAGACAACACAAAGCTCTCTTGGATATTATACTGACAGACAGCTATTAGAATATTACGCAGAAAAAAAAAAACATAGTGTCTTGCCTTGATGTATGACCACTAATGCACAAATTAATGTATATTGTCTTTAACAAACTTGGACGCATGATACATCATCTCTGAAATTTCACTACAAAACATTTGGATTGTTTTATGAATGACACAAATTACTGTGAATCATGGAAATGGCACTACAAGAGTTGTTTTATTGTCTGCTTTCTTTTGAGAGTTGCTTTGTTATACAGTTAACCTTTTTCGAGAGAGATAGAAGGCTACATTGAACATCCCTCAAATTATTTTCCGTCAAATAATCTCTCAGCTAGAATTAGTTTGCACTCATATTTTCATTTTCACAGGTGACACCTTCGTGAAAGTACCTGCGTTTGACAGTAAACAGGATGCAGCTCGCAAGGTTTAGTGGAAAGACCTTGACAACTGTAATGAACTAAGTGTCGAATAAACACACGATCACGGGAGGTTTGTAAAAACCCGTCTTCGTTCTGTCATTGCAGAGTTTCTTTAGAGAAAAATCAATGTTTATTCTGTCACACGGGTGGAATTGAAATGCATTGCTACTGTGTACCCAGAGCTCCCATCATATCGAATTTATTCATCAACATGTAACGGCAATATACTGTATTTTTACGAATTTCACGTGAAACTCATTTGAATCTCATTTTTAAAGGGGTGATATGACACGGCTAAAACAAATATTATGGTTTGTTTTAGATGTAATGCAATGCATATACACAATGTAAGCTTCAAAAATGCTGTATTTTCCACATACCGTGCATGTTTGTATCTCCTCTTTGCCCCGCCTCTCTGAAACGGGCTGATTTTTTACAAAGCTCATGGCTCTGAAAAGCGAGCTGTGCTATGATTGGCCAGTTAACCAGTGCGTAGTGATTGGGCAACTTATAACACACCAAAGACACAGAAAAACACGTGTTCGCGCCATATGACCCCTTTAAGTTTTATTTTAAGCTTTGGAGCTAATGGGCCTTTATTATTGCGTTTTTATGCTATTTATCCTTTTCTGCATGATTCACGTCGTACAAATTCATTCATTTGTATTCATGCATTTAAATTAGCCACGTCGTAAAATACATATGAATTCCTCTGAGAACCAGCAGGTTAATTTCTATAAACGCGATTTTTACAAACTGAAAGTCGAATCAAAAGAACTTTCTTTGGTACCTGAAAGCTATATAAAGTGTAAGTCATACAGCATTTCTTTTCAATCTCGTGGTGTTAAGGAAATGAAATTGAGTATAATGAACACCGTAGTCCTCCAGGTGTATAGAGGCTGCCCTGGCTTTCTGAGATTTCAGACCGGCTCTGGGATATTACATTCTGAAACGGGAGACGAAGATGGTGAAAAACAGAATGTCAGCGCCAATATATAGAGCTCTGTGCCCTGGTCGCACCTGTGAGAGAAACAGGAACACAGGGGTTGTCGCCGTACTCGGATGGTTTCAGGCCCTCAGACTGAGATATGTGGTCAGCGCTCTTGTTTGGGTTCAGATTCAATATGATATGATGAACCTTAGACTCTCCGCTGGGAATTCAATCAGTGTCTCTTTGAGAGAGTCCTGGTGTGTGCTGTCAAATGTCAGAATGTGTGTTTTTTTACTCTTTTGGATGTGGTGGTTATACGAAATGTCTGAATAGGGAGTGAACAGATCTGTTTCTGGTTCTGCCCGTCTCAAACAATGCATACATCTGTCTTTAAATCTTACACTGATATGATGACTGATCTTCTCATCCTTGGTTTTTTTTTCTTTGGGAGACAGGAAACAAAATGGAGTTAAGCTTTTTGGAATATGGCCAGTTTAAGAGAATACAGTACCATATGAACTTCAATATCATTCTTGCGGTGACAGATCTTTTATGGAATATGATGCGTGTTTCTATGTAGATAGAGCCGTCTTCCACCATTTCCCTTTCTTTCTCTCTGTATGATGTGCTCAGTACGAGGAAGCTTTCAGAAATCTAACTAACCACAATGCCTTGAGAGAGCAGGGATTTTCACACTTCCATTTGTTCATATATGTTTCATTAGCTGTTATAATACAGAAGACCGTAAATGAAAGACTGTAAAGACTCCACAACGCAAGCTTCCGCCCACCGGATTCACACAGGTTTGTTTGTATCAGATGTGACTGAATCTCAGCTTGACTGTCGGGCCATTCTCTTTGCTTTATAATTCATAGCTGTTAACCTTCAGCCCGACAAAATAGCTTTGCACTTTTAATGAAGGTTTTTCTGTCCATCTCTATGATAATCTGAGCTCTGTCAGCCTGTAGAAAAACTCTTTTGACACCAAGGCAACCAGGACCGTCTGGTCTTGTCTGGTATTTTTCAAATAAATAAGCAGAGACCTTGGAGGAGAGTGGTGGGGGGCTGGGTTGGGATGTAGGTGGGCAGCTGAAGTGTAATATTTTTGATTGACATGCTATGTGGTGTAGCATGCATCAGAAATGTTAAATAGCATTGTGATCATTCATTTCTGACTGTTAAGAAGTTCTTTGTTCCGATGAACACAGAGAAAGATATTTGAAAGAATACATCTGAACAAACAGTTCTTGGCCACTATTGACCGCCATAACATTGCAATGGTAGTCAAAAGCGCCCCCAGATCTGTTTGCTTTCATACATTCTTCAAAATATCTTCATTTACGTTCAACAGAACAAATAAATTGATAAAGCCATTTTTCCTACTATGGTAGTCAACGGTGGCCGAGAACTGTTTGGTTACAAGCATTCTTCCAAATATCTTTGTTCATCAGAACAAAGAGATTTATACTTTCCTTTTAACATTCCTATAAATTTTAAACAAAATTCTTGATACTGATATTGAGCTTGTGCTTCAGCAACACCGGGTTTGGTCACTTAACCAAAGTATGAAGGGCGTTTGGGTTGTCCTGTCTCAAGTCAAATAATCAAAGTTAAAGATCCATTCTCATGAGTGTATATTTATGTTATTCATGTCGCAGATGAAGCCTCTAACCCCACCGTCCTCTGTGTCTTATCAGCATGTCTGGATGATTAATAACAAGCAAGCAGACTCTCGTGCGCGTGTGGGTAAAAAGATTGGGGCTAGTTGTCACAAAAGATTGTACGTTCTGAGGCCGTGCACACGCTTAGCGTGTTTATTTAAAGTAACATTTTTGGGTATATTGTCAGAAAAGGTCAACATGTGTTTAGAATGTGAACTGTATCTTTTACATGGGCAGGCAATAACTGCAGTCATGTTCAATAGCTGTTTTTTCAATAGCCGTATGGTGCATGCCTACACAGAAATTGACTTTGAGAAACGAAACCCATCCTTGGAAATGCCCACTGGAGTATCAAATGTGACAACTAGCCCCGGTCTTTCTTCTGCCTGTATTTAATATTTGTGCCTGTTTCTATACCAACATCATACAAAGAATTTTCACAATCGTCACACTCCGGAGACGGAACGCCTCAAGGCAAAAAAAAGAGCATAAAAGGCTTTTTCGGTATTTTGTGCTGTGTTTTCTCTCTCCTCGCTCCGCTCTGCATTGAGAGAGTAATGCCAAAATTGTCATCTTTTGTGAATTCACCAAGGGGGGAGATACAGAAAGAGACAAATAGACAAACAAGAGCTTTTGAAAAGTAGGAACAGGAAAACTACACAGAAGTTT
Organism: Triplophysa rosa; assembly: GCF_024868665.1. Taxonomy (NCBI): domain Eukaryota; kingdom Metazoa; phylum Chordata; class Actinopteri; order Cypriniformes; family Nemacheilidae; genus Triplophysa; species Triplophysa rosa. Next base: position 24,542,804 of record NC_079897.1, on the reverse strand, counting down.
CAGAGGAGCCTGTAATACACAGATATGCTCCGTAGAGAAGCTTGGTTTCGCTGGATTTTTTCTCTGTTATTCTCTCTGAGCTTAGTGTGCGTGCTTGTCTGTTTATGGAGACGTGCACCAAAGCCTTCCACAAAGGTTTTTACCTACACGAGGATGACAACTGTTTGAGAAAATACTCTGTCCTTCTTTTAACTGATTCTGTTTTCTCTGCCGTGTTGGCTTTCTCCTGCAGGCTCCTACATGATGGTCAACTCCTCCCAGCATGCAGCGGGGCAGAGGGCTCAGCTTCTGCTGCAGACATTAAGTGAAAATGACACGCACTGCGTTCAGTTCAGCTACTTTCTGTACAGCAGAGACGGCCACAGCCCCGGGGCGCTGCGCGTTTATGTGCGGGTCAACGGTGGGCCGCTTGGCATCCCCGTATGGAACGTCTCTGGCTCGCGTGGACGACAATGGCACCAAGTGGAACTGGCGGTCAGCACATTCTGGCCAAATGAGTACCAGGTAACATTACGAGTCACCTCATATTCAGGGAGATTCATCGATTGATTTATCAAGTAATGCTCCACATACAAAAACATTTAATGATCTTATATGTTTTATACCTGATGTCATGGAAATGAGCCATGATCATTCCATGGTTTTTGGACTGGTAATAATAGTCTTTACTAATTTAGTTTAAATGTACTATTTGTTCAAATGTTCACCCAAATATCCCCTCATAATGTACTCATCCGGATGCCATACCAGATGTATACAACTTATTCTTAAGTTGAATACAAACAATTTTATATTAAAATGCCTTCATGCTATCTTCTTATATGGGGGTAAATATGATGAAACTCTTGAAAGCACACACATACAGTAATCCAAATGATATGGCGGCGCATTGATAATGTTGAATCCGGTTGGTTCTTCTTTGTCTTGTGATGAAACATGCAAATCACAACGGGTTACGAGATATACAGGAACCAATGAGAATCAACGTTGTTGACCTGCCGCCATATTTGAACTTAGCCTGTTGATATTTAAAGTATGTCGCTATAGATATACAGTGCAATGTATTGCTAATTAAGCTCAAAATATTATTTGTTTTCTCTCAAAAATATATCATTTTAATTCAGGAGAAATATGCGAGTTATGTAGCCTAAACTTCCATTAGACCTCTGCAAAGTATCAATAACTGCTGAGTAGTTTTAATTTAATTTAATACAATGAATATACAGTAAAATATAATTGTTATATTATAACCAAACACAGACAGGAAGTTAACTTCGGGCCAGGCGTGTGTGTCCGATGAAGCCGTCTATAGTCCATTTAGATTCCTTTAATGATCGATGTATGCACTTTTTTGAGCTTCACCATGTTGATTTTTAATAAAAAAATGTTCTACTTTATGAAGTCATACACATCTGATTCTTTCTTTCTTTCTTTCTTTCTTTCTTTCTTTCTTTCTTTCTTTCTTTCTTTCTTTCTTTCTTTCTTTCTTTCTTTCTTATCATTTACAAATTTATATTTAGGCATTTATAAACATACCTGGAAAGGGAGAAAAAGTATCACATTTCTTTGTGATACAGGATGTTATTGTTTAAATATTATTTCAAATGTATTAGTCATGCCTCTTGCTCTCTTTAATTAGCATTGATCTCTATCTGAATGTAGGTTAGCGCTATAGGGCTTGGACGTACCCACAATATGAACCAAGTCAATAGGGTTGACGCGGTCCTCCTTATCTAGTAACCAAATTTCCCCGCAGTGGCACCACATACGAGACGCAATCTACCAAATCAACGCTTACGAAATGTCCGTCTATGACAGCTCGTTCACACCCCCTTACGTCGGTCGATCGCTGTCGGCGGGCGGTTTGGGTTTGGGCCGCCGCTTTAGAGGTGCAAGCGGGCAAACACGGGGGACTTCATCCATAAATTCAATTTCTCCTTTCTGCAAACTCTGCGCATCTGTCAGAAAGCAATTTAGTTGAGTAGTGTTCGCTTTATCGAGAATTGTCAATCTCGCCAACCTAATTAACTTTCACATGCGGCTGAAAAGACCTGGCCTTCGTGTGTAAATAACAGTCCTCCTGTCAGCCAATCAGACGTGAAGGTGGAGGTCACATGACAATTCATTCCAACTTTTTTATACAAGTTGTGAATAATACAGTCAACGTGAAGTCACTACTGACCCGATTTACTTTCTAAATAAAGGTTATTGATATTGTGCAGCACGATTAAGCAATGCACGTTATTCCCATTACAAATGTAAACTGATATTAAATATCCTGTTTTACTCACATCATGGTAGTTAAATTGGTTATGAATGTTGTTTTATGTTGACTTGTTACTTTTATGAACATCCCTGTTGTTTCTCTCTGAAAACAAAACAAAGCAAAATGTTGTTATTCTAATACCAGTGCAGTCATTTACAGGCTTCAATCATTATAATGGCACCGCAGACTTCTTGCATGAGTATTTTGGCGCTGAACGACCGCCGTAATAGTTTGAGATGATGGCACAGTTTTCTCACAGCGGGATTCAGCGTGGTAAATCGTGCTTTGGTCCTGGAATATGGCACGCTGGTCAATGATGACACTTGAGCTGTGTCGCAGTCCTGGTGGGTACAACGTGTAGGCTAATGTGCTAACGCTGAGCCAGAAAGAGGGATCATTAAAGCTCCGTTCTAACAATTGTCACATTTTGAGACCAAATGATCTCCTGCGGCAACATTTTGGCCGCCTTAGTAATTGATCTTAATTTGATGGTCTGTTTATGTTTACTGAAGCGCCTTGTGATCTTTCTTGTCTTTGTAATGGCACATTGCGGGTAAATACAGTCTGTGTTAAATTCAGTTTTTCAAGGGAGTGGCGTACTGTGTTCTGAAACAAATTCTTCTTTACAGAATGAGGATGTCATTGTTTAAATATTATTATTATTTTATTATATTATTGGCTGAACATAAAATGTACTTTTTTGATCAATTGATTTCTAATTCTTGTCATAAACCAACATTATTCATAATAACCAGATGCTATTAAGCTCATTAAAGGACAGTCAAATGGAAAACATATCATTTTTGGGTGTACTGTACCTAGTTTCCTGCATGTGTGTTGATAGTTTGTCTATCTCACTGGTGGGCGTTTTTTCTGGTCTGATAGAAATGAAAAAGGTAAAGGGTCTTTTCCTGGAACTCAAAGACAATTCCACAAACTCAGAATATGCCATAAGGCTGAATTTACCAGTTCCAGGAAAATGACCTTTGCTCTTTGACTCATCTCAGTCCTGCCAGTCTTTTTGTTCCTGTGTGGCTTCCTCCCTCCTGAGATGCAACTGACCTTCCAACCTTTAAGACCTCTAACACGTCTTGAGCTAGTAATAAGACTCATTCAACCTTAAACTCGCCCGACAACTGCAGAAACGCAAGCATAATCAACATCGTACACAATCGTAAATTCATACAAATGAATGCATACCGTTTCTTACCTTCCAGCTTATGCTGTTGATGCCCACAAGAGGCTTTTAGCATTAAAGCATCTGACTTACAACAATATCCAGTGTTTTGTATTGGTATCCTGGCTGACCGTCATCTCTCCGGATGATAGTTTTAGTTAAAGAGCTCCACTTCTTTTGAGGGCATAAGAGCTTTGCTTTTACAGCGTGAAGTGAATGGCAGACAGCAAACTGGCAAAACCATGCTTTCCCTGAGCTAATATCATTAAACTGATTACATTTATAAAGTAAAATCCTCCCACTTCATTCAAGACCACCCAGGTTGGATTGGTGTTTAGACGGAGCTAATAGCCCGTTTGTTGGGCTCCTGCTTTTGCCGCATAATTAAAGGCTTTCGTACAAAATAACGTTTTCTTTCCACATAACCATGATAAGTGGATTGAGCTCTTAATAGATTTCTGACAAACAAGCCGAAAGGCTCATTATTTTTATCCACATTGTTTCCTCATTGCCTAAATTGAATTCTTCATAATGAAGTGCTCTGTTTAAAAAACACTTGATGTAGACAAAATGTAAACACAGTAACTTTAGGATTCTGTGGCTTTTGTACATGGTAAATTGAGGAGTGTTTTTTTTTTGTAGGGTCTAGTCATCTTGCTGACGGTACGCCGCGGCGGTGTGCTTAACTAGTAGAGCATGTTTCCAGCAATGCCAAAGTCATAGGTTCGATTTCCAGGGAATGTAGCTTGAATGCACTGTACGTCTCTTTGGATTTAGATACTAAGGGCCAGATTTACTAACAGTTTGCGGCAGCGCAAACGTGTCTTTGGCGTAAAAAAACTGCTGTCAGTGTCGGTATTTACTAAAGACACGCAGTGAAAATAAGCGCTGAAAGGGCGTGGACACAGATGTATGTATGACCTTATTGCATATGCATTTGTAGGAGTTTCCTCTTCAGACGCAAACTTTATGGGAGAAGAGTATTTTAATGAAGCTCACAAGGCGATTTACTAAGGTTTGCGCTTGTCATTGTACTGGTATTTGCAGCTTTGTTTAACGCCCAAAAAAGCTCGTCTTAAACCCTGCACTAGTGATGCGCGGATGAGCTCTAACGTCACCCGATTTTGCTTTTTAAAATAAATCACCCTCTCCATCTGAGCTGCTCGCATGGAGAGATGGGGATCTGTGGCAGTTTGCATTCCGTTATTTTAAATAGATTTTAGATTAATGAGAAAACCTCTTCTAGAAGACAGCAAACAGACGGGGACTCCCCAGGAAGGCGACCGCGAATGGACGCAAGGGTCTCTGTAACCCAAATGTTGACAGGTATGGTTAAAAACAGATAAACAGCCATTGCGCTTTATTTAACCTGAAAAGAGGACAGCATGATGTCATTCCCCTCACAAGTTCACACAGTTTGACGAGAGTTTTAAACGCATTTATTACACGGCTCATTTGAATGCTTGATTCTGATTGGCCAGTCGCGACATTCCAAGGGTTGTTCTTTTCAAATAACAACCGTTCAAAACTAATAACACCCTGTAACCCGGATGCTGCCAATCATTTTGAGAGGGGCAGTTTAATATTTCACAAAAATGAATTATAAATATGTCTTTTACTAACGTATATGATATTATATTTACAAATGATTAAACCAATTTGCCTGTTCGTGACGTTTGAACGTCGTTTCTTACTTTAAAACCCAAACTAAACGGCTTTTCCTCGCGGAAGGTCTGCATTCGGTAAAAATGAGCTAATAAAATATTTCAAATTCACATTTCATGTCCTGTTTTTTTCTCATGCGGCAAGTAGCTGTGTAATAAGCGGGATAATGTACAAGCAGCCGGCTGTTATCGCCAAATAAGTGCTTCGCGTCGGGTCCTGATCACACTGCCGTGGCTTATTTCTGCGATAACAACCGGCTGCTTGTACATTATCCCTTACTTGCATTTCAGATAGTGTTGATATTTTCATCATTGATCATTTATCTTATCCGCCCGCGACCCACCCGCAATTAATCACAATGTTCATTTTTATCAATTGGTCCTCCTGACCCGTGGATTATCTGCATTACTACCCTGCGCTAATTTGCGCAACGTTTAGTAGATTGCGTTGGTCATTATGGGAATGAGATATTGCGCCTGTGTTTTTTAATGTGCGCCTTGTTAGTAAATCACCCGCAGAAGTTTCCACTCCCATCGGCTCTTTTTTTAAATTGCGCTGTCGCGCTATTTCGCCCTGTTTTGTAAATCTGGCCCTAAAAGTTGGTTTAAATACCGTTAATGTTTTGAAGTTCTAGTTACAACTTTATTGATTATTGTGTTTTTCTGTCCATGTAATAAAACTCGATGCTCTTCTCTGCGTTTATGTGACACGAGATACCATATTTCTTCCCGTCAGCTGAACATCAATGCAGGAAAGGAAGGAACATCGAAGAAAGAGAGAAAAATAGAAGGCTTTGAGTTTAATATTTGAGTTGAAACCTCTACCGTCTGCCATGCTCGCTCATATATTCCTGCTGTTATTGGCGAAGGTGTAAGAGATAGTGGGAACTTGTTATCAAATATTAAAGATGTTATCGGGCCTGCCAGGACTGCCAAAAAAGAATCTAGCTTCAGCCCGTTGGTACGTCTCCCTCTTTCTCGTTCTCCCTTTCTATCGACCCACCAATTAAATTCACATCACATCAACAAATCTGCGTCCGTGTATTTTTCTCTCCGCCACATTGAGCAACACAGCTGAAGCTACGAAAGAGTAATTGAACTTGACACATTCTTGAGAAAAGGCACGAGAGTGTAAATAATAGAAATTGATGATGGGTGAATACAGAAATGTGAGGCATAAGAAGACATCATAGGTCGGATTCATTAATAACAGCGCAGATGAATAAAATGCTTTGCTAGAGAAGGAATTCATGGCGTGTGCAGTCAGGATAGAAGACATTTGAGGTGGTGCTTCTGATTTTCATTATTGTCGTTTTTTAATCTGTCGTCTGAAAAGGCTTTGGTTGTCAAAATCAAGGAAGTTTGTAATACCTGGTGAAGCTCTCCCTTAACATTCATAGTAAACTCAGTGGAAGAAGATTTTGAGCCGTGAAGACCCTGTCACTATTCTAATCTAAACAATGGTAAAACATTTGCTACATAAAGTTTAAAGAAATTTTGTTTCTTGCAATAATTATTATATTAACAAAATAATATCATCTAAAATAATATCGAAATAGTTATTTCTGAGTCGCTGTTGATAGAATTGACCAGCAGGGGTTAACTGAGCCATTCTAACCATTTAAACGTTGACCTTTATCTAAATTATTTTCAGTATTGATGCAATTTTTTGTTAAACAACACATTGGACACAGATTTATTGTACCCTACAGGTCAAATGTTTTAGAACACTTAAATGTTTGTCAGTATCTTAATAAGGTTTTGATCTGAAGGTGCATGCTTAGATGTCTGATGTTAATTTTGTAGACAAAAATATAATTGTGCAAATCTATTTTTTTTATTCAAACTATTTTTTTCTAATAACAATGGATTACTTTGAGTAGCCAATCAGAGCACAGAATGAATTCCTTTATTATTGTTTAAAGGGGTCATATGACACGGCTAAATCGAATATTATGGTTTGTTTTAGATGTGATGCAATGTGTATACACGATTTAAGGTTCAAAAACGCTGTATTTTCCACATACCGTGCATGTTTGTATCTTCTCTTTGCCCCGCCTCTCTGAAAGGCGCAGATTTATTACAAAGCTCATCACTTTGAAAAGCGAGGTGTGCTACGATTGGCCAGTTAACCAGTGCGTAGTGATTGGTCGAATACTGCAAGCGTGTGATGGAAAGTAACGCCTCTTACCATATTTGGAACATCAGGTTCCTCTTCAATTGCACTGACAGGTACGCCCACCTTACTTGCGTATACATTTGGGCGGTCTTAGTCAAATCATACCACCAACTGATGTAGATTTGTGGGGGTGTGGCTACACGAGGCGTTTCAGGCAGGTCTAGGTGAGCATTCACTTTTAGATAGAATGCATCTTTTGTTCCGACACTTTAATTTTTGCAATTTTATGTGTCTAATACATGATTAGGCAACATATAACACACAGAAAGACATGTTATTCGCGCCATATGACCCCTTTAAAAAGCATATCAGGGTCAAACCCGAATAACATGCCGTATACGAATCATTTAGGGGCTGTTTACATTTCGTGTCTTTTGCGCATGAAAGTTTATTTTAATTGTAGATGCGTGACAGGTGCACAGAGCACGTCTGCAAGTTTTAGACAAAATATGCACATTTTAGAAGTTTTATTTTTTTGTTTAGATTTTTTTAGTTCCAACATCATTCTCATAGTTCAAAATTTTGATGAGCGTACTATTTTTCTAAAATGTCAAAAAATAGGATTAAGTAATTGTTCTAAACCTTTTCACTGGAAATCTTTATAGATGTTTAAAAGCATAAAGCGTGTTCCCGTGACACCGAAGCATTGTGTCCGTCAGCAGATGTCGCTGTTTCAATGGCATAACTTAAGCATAAAACTGCATTGTTTGCAAATAAACATACATTTTATATTTTAAAAAGTTTTTTTAAATGCTATATATTATATAAACGCTTATATATACTGTATATACAACTTTTTAAATTATAAAATGTATTGTTTATTTGCAAACAGTTTTATGCTTAATTTATGCCATTAAAACAGTGACATCTGCTGACGGACACCACGCTGCGTTGTCCTGGGAACATGCCAGCTGAAGATAATGAGGAAATGACGTCGCTTCCTTTGCCAAGTGCATTCCAAACGTTTACATAATGGCACGCAAATGCCCTGTTCACTCCAAAGTCTAAACTCCAAGGGCTCTGCCCTTCGAAGGGAGTAGTGCATAGGAATGATGACTTCATTTGGAATTTTTCCCGTGACAGCTCGTGACGGTCCGGTACGAATACGCGTACCGTTACACCCCTAGTAGGAAAACAAAGGATTAAACTCTGTCCTAAATTATCATACCCTGAAACCCGAATCCCAAGACAGTTTAAATGGCTCCTTTCCTTTTATTTTTATACCCATCGTAAATCCGGAGCCATTTGTTCCACACGTATTCTCCAGCAGGGAAGGAGCCTTTGATTTGAATAAATGAGATATAGCTGGAGGAATGTAATAGGGTTAGAGCTCCTTTTTTAAAACGTGATTCTCTCTTTTATTTTAGAAGGTTGAAGACATGCGACCCTCTACACAGTGTGCGGAAAGTTGAAAACACATTTTTTAGTAATCTCCCTTACCAAAACCTTGCATTATCATCCTGCAGATCTGGTGTCAGTTTATTGTGGTTTCGTGGCAGTCCTTCCCAACAGGAGATTAAAGTTGGGTTAGAGAGTCTGAGCCAGTGCTGGCTGTGTGTATCCTTCTGTGTGGAGTCACATTCTCCTCTCTTCCGGCAAGCACATTGTGTTTTTTAGATCACAATCTGAAACATCACATCCATCTTCAGGTGTTTCACCGCAGACGGAGGTTAAGGCAGGGTCAGGAGGATGAAATCTTGCTCTGTACCGTGATGAAATAAGAGACTGTGGGAGTCTGGAAGGTCCAGCCGACTGGGTGACGGTGAAATTACACCTGGAAAGAAGCAAGCGTCCCGTGGAGGTTCTGAGAAATACCGTCTGTACGTGTTGGCGGCATTTTAAAGCGGAGACTGCTGCAACTCATACAAATGCAATGGCAGTAGTTTCTGGTCATTTTTCTCGTTTTATTGCTTTAGAAATGAATCCTGCGGCAACAGCTGTGCTGTTTTACCAGATGTAAACGTTTGACAGCGAATTGAGCAATAACCCTCCATTAAAACCACAACAATCAACATTAACCTCCGTTCCGTTTCCTGTTGATGGCCGACCGTAAGATTCATTGTCGCAGTCACAGATGTATTCCCGTAAAAGAAGAAAAACGCAGGCCAGTCATCGCTTCGTTACTAGACAGTAAACAAAATTGTTTCGTTTTGAAAATGGGATTTTCCAAAGAATAATTGAGATTTTAGGCGCGGGCAGCCACCCAGACTAATGCTCGGAAAAAGGAGCATGGCCTCCACCCTCTCCACAACGCGTGACAACATCTCATCGTGTCTGTCGTACGCGCAATATTGATTTGATTTCATTACACTGGGCCGACCGTCCTTTGTGCACCGCCTTTGGCAAGTGTGGAGCTTCTCTCTGGTCCCCGGGGACTCGTGGCCCTTACTCTCACATAATATGAGTCGGTAGCGTGTGTGTGTGTTTGTGTGTGCAGCATGCCAAATGAGAGCCATGTGTCACAGTGCACTCACGCTGCCTGATGAAGCCATTATTTCCTTCAGGCCCCAAGGGCCCTTACTGAAGTCGACATCCATTTTCTCTTCCCTTTTTATTTTATTTCTCTCTTTGGGTCTCTTTCATGTTTTCATTGACTGTCAAAACTTTCGATGCAGAAAACACGTTCAAAGAAAAGATGGAGGCAGATGCAAAAAGATGGATGATGGTCCTTCTTCAATCTTTTAATTGCTTATGATGATGTATCTTTGTTTTTTGTCATCATTTTCTTCTTGTATGTCCTTTCCCTTGTGTTGTTTTAAACCTCTATGACTTTTGTATGCAAGCTAAAAAGAGATATATTTCAAAAACTGCATTCAGTTGTTCATGTATTGAACATGAACGAGGGTCTGCACCGTCAAAATAATAAAAAGCACAATAAAGGGCTCGGCATACTACATTCGAAATCGAACAACGACCGTCTGTGACCTGATTTCGAACAAAATCTGGTCCAAACGACAATTCGTTTCACTAGTTCCTTTCACTCTCCGGGAAAGTTCGTGTTGGCGGGTAGTTGGCCACCATTGGTCCATGGCCATTACGTAATAGGTGGGTGTGTTATGTAGCTCCGCCTGGTCTGTGGGAAATAACGCGTCATTTTATTTACCATCTGCGTTTCCGCTTTTGCTTGTCTCTTTCCTTTAGAAAAAACAAACACACAGCTATGCGCTTGCGATAACGCTCGTTCGTCATTGCAGACATCTTTGTTGTTTGTGTGGCCACGTGCGCAGAGGCTATTTGCATACGTCATGTAAACCCCGCCTCCAGAAACAAAGGGGTGTTGGATTGTTTGAAAACACTGTACCATCTCTCAACATTTTCGAGCTTCGCCCCAAACGCAGAACGAAAGCGCAATTCGCCTGGACTATGCCGAGCCCTTAAAAGTATTCCATCTGTGTGTGGAGCAGACATGAATTTAATTTATAAGCTAAATTTGGATCCCTATGCATTTTCATTATATAACGGAAAATAATTGATGCCAGAATTTTCATTCCTGGCTGAGCTGAACTGAACCTTTGAAATTCTGAGCATAGCTCCAAACTTTTATGATGTTGTTCAATTTACCACTTGAGAATAAACATTTAAAAAATGTGAATAAATAACCCAAGGCATCACTAACCAAAACTCCAAAAATGTATTTCCAGACAAAATGCGACTATTATTTTGAAGGTCGTGGTCATGTTTTTTCTCTTTTTGTATTTTTCAGATATTGCTAGAGGCAACTGTGGACCGTCGAGGTTACATTGCTGTCGATGACATTCTCCTGTTGAACTACCCCTGCTGTGAGTAGCGTGCAGTTGTCATTGCATTGTGTGGGAGTGCTGCTTGAAAATGCAAAGGACTGTGCAAATCCAAGGTTCACGTTAGCCTTTTCATAGATGTAATGTTGTCAATATGCTGGAGCTAAAACATTCAACGGAATATGGTTTGTTTCAGCCATTATTGTGAGTGAAGGTAAAATTAGCATTGCTTAATTGTTTTTTCTGAAAGAGAAGGTTTACCTCACAAAAACACAGGGAACATGAATAAAACAGGGCTTTTATACTTATGAAAGAATGAACTAATGAACTGGCTAACAGTGTTGTTTGTAAATATTTGTAATAAAATAATTGCATTTTTTAAAAATTAGCACACGTCTCATTTGCTAATTTTTATCAACAAAACCTATAAACTAAATGATTTTTGATATTTTTGAAATAGAGGAAAAAGTGTTTTTTTGAAATTTTTTGTGTGTTTTGTCTTTTTATTTTGTTTTGTTTTCTGGACATTTTGTTTTATTTTGTGTTTTGTCTTTTTATTTTGTTTTGTTTTCTGGACATTTTGTTTTATTTATTTTGTATACATTTTGTTTTATTTTATTTTATGGACATTTAATTTTACTATTACTGTTTAATACATGATACTCTTTTATATGGAGATATCTGCATTGGCTGTCGTCCCACCCTTGTCTCTAAATATTTTTATTTTGCTTTGCTTTTCTTTGCTTTGTTTTGTGGACATTTTGTTTTACTTTATTTTGTGGACATTTTATTCTGTTCTATTTTATTTTGTGGACATTTTGTTTTATTTTATTTTGTGGACATTTTTTTATTTTATTTTGTGGACATTTTGTTTAATTTTATTTTGTGGACATTTTGTTTAATTTTATTTTGTGGACATTTTGTTTTATTTTATTTTTACGACATTTTGTTTTATTTTATTTTTAGGACATTTTGTTTTATTTTATTTTGTGGACATTTTATTCTATTTTATTTTGTGGACATTTTGTTTTATTTTATTTTGTGGACATTTTGTTTAATTTTATTTTGTGAACATTTTGTTTTATTTTCTTTGTGGACATTTTGTTTAATTTTATTTTGTGGACATTTTGTTTTATTTTATTTTGTTTTATTTTGTGGACATTTTGTTTTATTTTATTTTGTGGACATTTTGTTTTATTTTATTTTGTGGACATTTTGTTTTATTTTATTTTTAGGACATTTTGTTTAATTTTATTTTGTGGACATTTTGTTCTATTTTATGTTGACGATGACATCGTCCATCGCCGATGGCTGCAGACATCACGGTATTGAGCCGACATCGTGATTCCCCTGCCCATCCGCGTCTGCGTGCGTACAGCACATTCCTGTGACAAATGTTAACAGCCGGAGCAGAGTCCACAGTATGACATATTCTGCACATGTGTCGAGCCCATCCATTCGCGCTTAACCGCGGTTGAGTATGATTTGGAAGTTGCGCAACGTGTATGAGGGCGAGACAGAGACGGACGTAGAAAGTGAGAGCAAACAGTGAATCGTAGTAATGCGCTTACGTTGTGTGCATGTAAACTTGTCAATGACGACCTGAACTTTGCGCATCCGTGACAGCAGCGGGAAACATCAGTGACGCGTGACCTGCGCAGTTGACTAATCACACACACAGCCTACACTGGTGGGCTCACTATACTCGTCTTTCCACATGAAATAACAACTACAAGAAATTCCAAATTTGCAGGTTGTACATGCGCAAGTACTTGTAAAAATGCTCACGCTGTCTTGAAAACTGGTCGCAAAATGCGATTTGGTCGCAGTTTGAAGCCCTGATAAAATTTGGGCAGATGGCCATCTAGCAAACTGATATACCCCCAACCTCGCCCCGATGTCATCGTAATGTTTCACTGTAGGCATCGTCCGATGCCAATTTGGTAGACATCACCCAAACCTAATCTGCATTGGCCATCATCCCACCCTGGTCTCTAAATATTAGTGATTGGCTATTACATAACCTATATTAGTCAAACACTTATTTGTACTACTGTACCTTTGCTAAAAACACTCTGTTCTCTTACAAATGGAGCAGTGCCCTCTAAAAAAAAGTACATGAAGTCCTCAAGTACATCTCATGCAGGTCCGATTCTTCATGCACCTTTCGGAAGGAAATATAAGCACACATAATTTGAATATCAAAGGCACTTTTGTACCCAAATTCACCTTTTATCCCTTGTTCAGTCCCTACGCTAGCTGGAGGTTTTAGCCCAGCAGGAATCGGCTACATTGTTTCTTTGATGATGAAATGATCTAGTTTCTTGTGGCTTGTGATAAACCTCAGCGACAAATCTATTATAAAGCCCCCGAATAGTGAATATGTGTAACAGTGGTGGCCCCCAGGAGATCATTTATCCCAAAATTTAAATGTAAGTTATTAACAGAATAACAGAATTAAATTATTCGGCCACCTGACAGGGTTTGGCCTGTCTAATAGTATAAATTTAACCCAAACCAGCCACATACAGCCAAGTCACTATTAATATTAATATTATGAGAAATAATATTATAATAAACTCTTGTCTTCTGGTTGTAGTGGCATCTAAATCCGAGTACAGTCTGAGACATCTCTTTTGAAACTCTAGAAGTGACACGTGTGAGATTACTAGGGTCTTTTTACAGTGGTGGAAAGACGCTTTTAATCTCACTGCTGTCTATAGCAGAAATTGAGATACTGAGAGGTTTCATTCTTTTTTCTTTAAGAGGCAATATAAAACCTTCACTGTGCAATGTCTGTGTCAGTATGTTGCATATGTATTAGTCTGAGGGAAGTTGAACCCCGCTGGTCGTGGGCATGCTGAGATAGCCTGCTAGCTGCTGGACATGATAGAAAACAAACAAAACAAAGATGTGGCGGATCAGAGAAGGGAGGAGTTGTTGTGAGAGCTTGTGTGATGTGTCGGCCCCTCCAGAAAGGCTCTCTGTGTGCGTGTGGAGCTGTGAAGTCTTTTATTGCTGAGGGGGAAAGTAGAAATCCTTTAAACATTCCTAATCCAACAGAGCCAGACGCTTCATTTTGTATGCTGACCGCAGGCTGGTCGGTCAATTGTAATGTATGACTTACTGAAATGGTAAATGGTATCAAAATAGGATCCGTTTTTTGGTAATTGGTGTATTTTAAAATACGTAAGCACTTTAAAGTCAACATGAAAGTATAATTGACCCTATTGACTTTCTTAATGCATGTTTCACATCTTATTGTGAAGAGTTCAGTAGTGCACGTTATTCCCTTTTTTCATCATCTTTAACTAAAGTATAATAACTTGCTTTTCCTCTGAAACGACTTTCTGTCGAAGTCATTTAGGCTGTGGGCTAACCAATAACCAAATAGCTTTTAGACATTGCTTCACAAAACGTTTTTTAACGGTTTTGCTCATACATTTGTGGAGTTACAAAGTACAATTGTTTGTGAATGCAGATTCACCACTTTACGTTACAAAAGTAAAATAGTTTTTGAACACAGATTAATGACGTTACAATCATTTTTAGCAGAAGTTACAAAACGTTACAAAAGTAAAATTCATTTTAGGTTACAGAAATAAAATTGTTTAAGAATATAATTTGTCGACATTAGGGTTAGGGTTTTACTAAATTCAGTTTTTTAATGTTCCGTCACAAACGTAAAAGTGTTTGAGAATGCAGATTCTTGACATTGTTACAAATGTAAAAGTGTTTGGGAATGCAGATTCTTGACGTTCAGTTCTGTTTTTATTATATTTTGGGGGGCTTTTTACACCTTTTTCAGGACAGGACAGTATAGAGCTGACAGGAAAATATTGGGCATAGAAAGGGGAGCGGGATCGGCAAAGTATTCTCGAGACTGGAAAACGAAGTCGGTACAGCGTTAGCGTGTCGCCGCGCTAACCACAGGGCTATCGGCACCAGACTTGACGTTAAGTTCTTAGCTTCATGTTGTTCCTCAGTCAGGGTTTTATTGAAACAAAATCCTCGTACGACCCTTGGCTCACTTTGGTAACTCAACCCAGTTTATTAAAACAGAATGCTGATTCCTTCGTCCGGTCGGCTCTGACAAGACAATTATTGTCACTGATGTGCTAAAATGCATCTTGGTGTCCAGCCCCCAGCCTACAGGGACCGTTCCAGGGCTGGATATGTGGCACACCGCAGCAATGTGATGCTCGCTCATAGTTAACAATCCCTTTCACAGCCCTTGAGGGACACCCTCATGCTTTTAAGGCTCCATAAAACGGTTGCGATATTTATACATATTTAAACAGAAAAAACTGACAAAGTGCTATTAGATGGCAGTAAAGTGCAATTCTAAACAAGCAAATCAACAGATGCCGCGGTCAAGAAAGCTCATCTCTGCCGAGTCTCTCAACACCCTCTTCCTTCACCCCCCCGCACACGCTTCCTGCAGGCGGCAGATGGCATCATCTAAGCCCCACTGTGCACATTAAATAATTAAAACTCTCATCAGGACCTGGACACACATTGTCGAGAGTGGCATTGCGCCAGACTGCGGAAATCACCATTCGGCAAGACGAGCCAAAGCGGGAAGGAAGGGAGAAGAGGAAAGCGAGAATAAAGATGATGGCAAACAAACATCCACCAACCCTGCTGGTTGGCAACCTAGGCTGGTTTGCTGGTCTAGGCTGGGTTAAGATAGTCTAGATGGTCTTTTAGCCGGCAAGCTCTTGTTCAGACGGTCTAGTTGATTTTCAAATGGTCAAAATAATCTCTAAAACTGGCCAGGTTAGATTTTAAAACCAGTTCAGGTTTTTTAAAGAGGGTAAATTGCATCAGTTTCTAGGGAGGTTGTGCTTTACGCCTATTGTGCAATGGTTTTCATCATGCCGTTGTTGTGGCGAACACGTTATGTATTATTCAAACAAGACTTAAAGATACAAACTGACATATTTAACATCCTGGCTCGGACACATAACAGATTTTCAGTCTCCTTCATCACCCTTTAGTTGGGCGTGATTTATGTTGACTCATAAAAGCATGAATTGGGTGTAACACAGTAGTGTGCCCTCTGTTCGCCCGCTGACTTCAAACTCATAGCCATGGTCTCCGTCTGTTTCACAAAACAAGCTTTCATAGCGCAGTGTGATTGTAGAAACACTACATTTTCTCTTCTATCAGATGGCGTTTCTGTAGGGAATCAAAATTGATTGACAGGTTTCAGATACGAGGTGGGTCGACTGCGTGCGATGACTTTGTATCTAGTGCATCCTCCTTGAGCAAAGCCCTGTGGTAATGGAAGACAAAATGATTTAAAGACTCCTGCGCAGGGTTACAGATCTAACAAGGGCAGTCCTGATTTAAGCCTTTGTGTCTAACCCATACTGCATTGCAGGAATTTAAGGATAAATTAGCCAAATTTACAAATGGTTATACAAACGCACTTGGGATTCGGTGATGGAATTAAGTGACTTTGAGCTTAAAAGCATTGAAAGAGTTCCACTATGAATTTTGCAAATCTCCCTGAAATTAAAGGCTTCCATTAAGGTCCTCCAGGGTATATGATCGCTTTTATTCAGGCACATGAAGTAGAATAGTTTACAAACCACCACCGTCCAAATCCAAATATTATCGGAACCATATCCGCCTTGTTAGCAACAATATACTGTTCATTTTAATTATGTTTAAAAATAAGACTTGCATAATAAATTCCGACTGCAAGCAGTTGCCTGCATTGAAAGTCACTTATTAAAATGATTATTTGCTATTATACAGTATATGATTCTTATATAATATATCAGATGCCCACCTCGCCGCAGCTCTGACAAAAGTCATTTTTATGTTCTTTTGTCACGGCAGAAACAGAAAAACTTTGTATGATTTACTTTTATGAATTATACATGCGCTATTTAAGTAACAAGCCGACAGGGCTGGCTGCGGCTCCCGCAGGACCTCTCCAATCTCAAAGACTAAACACTGTTAACTACCACATGAAACCGTTCGTTCCTGCCTGGGGCCATTTTTCAACTGACACCCATTCAAAGAAATGTTTAAAAGAAAAATATCTGAGAGGTTTTACAGAGCAGCACTGAATAGGCGTTTAGCAGAGTAACATATTGTGTGCTTTTGTTTCTGGGTACGCACCTATAGGATGAGTGACCTCTTGTCTCTTTATGTACCCCTTTTTTTGTTACTTTATCAAAATCCAGAGAATTCTCCTTTGTATATAGTGTATGTCCAATATATAGACCGTTTCATGGGACTCACGTGTGCCTGATCCCCAGTTAACTTCCGGTTTGTATTTGGCTAGTGTCTAATAATGTAACTATTTATATTTGATTTCATTTATGTTAATATTAATTTTTATTATTATTTTACTGTATAATAATTGTATTAAATAAACGATTTGTTGAATGGGTCCTGTAGTTTGGTCGCATTTAAACGAACATCTAGCGGTTGAGCTTGGTATCGGAGTCTAAATTTAAAATATTGGAGAGACAATTTTAGGCAAGTAATGGTTCTTCTCGGTTTCTTTTCATTGTTATCTGAAATAATCTAAAGACACTGTTGTTTGTGAATGTGTACTGGAAGTTCAGATGGAGTCACAAAAGTGTGCACGCGCAGTAACGTTTGTTTATGTTGTTAAGATGAAACCGTCTATACAGTGTAC
This sequence comes from Triplophysa rosa, assembly GCF_024868665.1. NCBI lineage: Eukaryota > Metazoa > Chordata > Actinopteri > Cypriniformes > Nemacheilidae > Triplophysa > Triplophysa rosa. The sequence continues at coordinate 24,525,120 of NC_079897.1, read as the reverse complement.
ATACTATGGATGAAATGCCACTCCATTTCATGTTCCGCCTGTCCTTAAAGGGATAGTTCACGCAAAAATAAAAGTTCTATCATCATTTATCACCTGTTTATGACTTTTCTTCAGTGGAACACAAAAGATATTTAGAGAAATGTGTCAGTAGTTTTGTGTCCATACAATGGAAGTGAGTGGATGCCAATGTTGTTTGGGTACCAACATCCTTCAAAATATTAGCTTTTTTTGTGTTCTGCAGGAGAAAGTCATACAGGTTTGGATTGACATGTGGTCAATAAATTATTTAAAAAAAATGATTTTTTTGGGTGAACTATCACTTAAACTTCACTTTATCTTTCAGTTCGACTTTTGATTCGGTTTGCACCTTTATTGTCTTTCAGAGATCAATAAAGTATCTGTTTCTTATTTCTATCTATCTTATCTAATCCTTGTGTATATATTACGTTACAAAGATGTGTCTGCAAATGAATAGAAGCATCTTTTAAATTCAAAAGGTCAAACAGCAGTGTGGTCGAACCAAGACCTTTTGAAAATCTATCAAGTTTTAAAAGAATGCTGTAAGATTATCTAGGCCATATTTTGTAGGATTATCAAATGTCTCGCGTGGACAAGGAAACAACCCACGTCTCCACAATTTCACAGCTTTTTACTATAAAATCAAGATTTAAGGCCACAAAGATGGAAAATATAGATTCAGTAGGTTGTCTGTTTTTTTTGTTGCCACTTGATCATCTAATTCACATCTTTGCTCTCTGCCTTTAGATAAAGCCCCTCATTTCTCTCGTCTGGGGGATGTGGAGGTTAACGCTGGACAAAACGCCACTTTCCAGTGTGTGGCAGCAGGGCGTCCGTCTGAAGCCGAGAAGTTCTTGTTAGAGGTGAGTGTGCTGTAGACTCACTTTGTTTTGATGAGCGTATGGAATAACAGTCAAATGATACACTGGAAAAGACTGATCATGGCTGGAGACCAGTGTACTAAAGTAGGTTAAAGGGATAATTCACCCCCCCCCAAAAAATGTGTCATTTATTCTCATTCATCCCTCGTGTCGTTCAAAACCTCTTTCTTCTGTGGAACGCAATAGAAAATATTTTGGGAAATGTCTCAGTGGTTTTATGTCCATACAATGGAAGTCAATGGGGGCCAATGTTGTTCGGTTACCAGTGTTTTTTCAAAATATCTTCTTTTGTGTTCTGCAGAAGAAAGAAAGTCAGGTTTGAAATGACAAGAGGATGAGTAAATGATTGAAATGAAAAAAGAATTTTTCGTTTTTCAGAAACCTCTCCTTCGAATGGGCAAAATGCTCGGTGGCACAATGTTAACAGTTTAATGAATCAGCTCTGATTTGATGTGTTGAACTTTGATGTGTTTGTTGTTGTTTACTGCGTAAATCTTCAAACTAAAACCATATAGCGACAAGCTGTTCGCGAGTATTTTTAGCATTCCAGATTACTGCCTTAGAAAGGCGCCTTTCCTTCTGCCATCAGAGGTGGAATTAAATCAAATGAATGATTATGTCACAACTCAAGGTCAAGGTCAAGTCACAGCAGCCCGTGGTTTCAAGCTGTCACCGGGACACAAGATTCTGCTATAACTGATGTTCTCAAGTGCTCCAAAGTGGCCGTTCCTTCCTTAAACACATTGCGAGATACATTACTTTTTTTGTTTTCCGTCTTATTCATATCATCGTGTACCATATTAACAGCTGCAGCCTACTTGTGCCAGACGAATGGATGTCTCTGTCTTCCGTACCTTGTTTAGTCTAGACAGACTGTCTGCAGCTATCTCGTGCTCATCACATGCCATCTGATGCGTTTTCCTGTCTGGCAGTTCTCTGACGTTGATTGCTAGGTTGAATGAAAGGCAGTGCGCCAAGCTCTCCGTGACTGTAAGGTTGGCTATGTTTTTATGTGAACCTCAAAAATGCAGCCGTTTCCAACACATTCAGGTTTGTGTGGTTTCAAGCCACAGTAAAAGGCTCAACACTTTGGTAACCCTATAGTAAACAAAAGTGTGCACTTGTGTGGCAACCACAGATGTCTTTATTAAGTGCCTTCCATTAGAAAGAGAACACTTTGAGCATTCATTTCGTGTCCTGACCACTCACAGTAAGGAGAAAGAAACGCGCTAACATCGTGGATGGATTCCATCCACACAGTATCACTTAAATTACCTGAGTCTCTGTGAAAGGTTGCCGTTATCAAGTGAGGTTTTGTTCGAGATGCGTGTCTGCTTCCTAACAAGTGCCACATTTATTATTTGCGAAAACTCAAGTTATATGCAGGACCTTTAAGAGTTGAAGTTTTTAGTTTTGGGTTGTAGCTTTTTAAATGAAAAAGCTACAACGCAAATATTTTTTTTGCCATTTCTTTAAAATGGATACTCATATGAAACTATGTTCATTTTGTGCTTTCATAATCAATGATTTCTGTTTTGCTCATATTGAAATACAGTCATTAGGCAAATGCAGTTTTGGTTTAGTTTGGACATCTTTATCATTTACATCTAAGCATTTACCAGATGCTTTTTATCCGAAGCGACTTACAAAAATGAGGAAATCAATGAAGCGGTTCTTTATAGGGAGGCAATAATAATAATAAAAGAAGTTCAGAAAGTTTCAACAGTTGCTATAGAGACAATTGCTTTATCATTTTCCTATGCAATAAAAAGTAATTTTTTTTCAGTAGAATACACTAGGAGAACGTTAAACAACATGACGGTCGTTATTTTGTATGTAATACAAGTTAATGGGGATCTAAATGACAAATAAGCATGTCAAGGTCTTTGCACATTAAGTCCGTAAATTAAAAAGTAAATACGACCTCACATTGTGTCAATCACATTTACACACTGCCTCCGATAATTTTGTCCGTCATAAAAAAGGACCGGGTTCGGGAGATTTTGGGAGGTGTTTTGACAATTCAGGGCCACCGTACAAGGGCGCGCCAAAATCCTGGATGGCATCTGTGTCCATTTCATCTCGCAGCACAAAGTGCTGATTACAAAGACATAGCATATAAAGAGAGAGTGTGGCAGATGAGCAGATGATTGCAGAACAGTTTGATGACAGGATAGTATGTGCTGCTTTTCTAGCCACGGTGCCAAATGCAAGAAAAACATACCTCAACATGTGGGTAACGTTACCAAAATCCGGGAGACCCCGGGGGGTTACGGGGTTCCCAGTTCGCGATCGCGTTCACGGGAGAAATAACAAAACGAATGGATGGCGGCAGATGGGTGTGAAAAGCGGGAGACTCCCGGCTAAAACGGAAGTGTTGACAGGTATGCAAGAAAATGCAGGCAGAGAGAGTGAGGACAGCCTGCCTAGCGAGGTACTGTCAATGTAGAGAAGCAAGGGATGAAAGGAGAGATACGGAGAGAAGCAGAGGGACAGCAGCGTCAGGCAGTATTGTTTGCCTTTTTTTTCCACAACAGATTCATTAATACGCATCAGACTCAATGTGCAAGGTTTCTGTGCGTGACAAATTTTTAGGATACGAAAAATACCAATACGAAATACGACCAATACGAAAAAATGCATACAAAAATTTCGCACTGTATGTGCAAAGACCTTTAAAGGGATAGTTCACCCAAAAAGTATCATTTGCATACCCTCAAGTTGTTCCAAACCTTGACTACCATAGTAGGAAAAGAAAAGAATAAAGTAGGAAAGTAAAACTACGATGGTAGTCCACATTTACATTAAGTCATTTAGCAGACGCTTTTATCCAAAGCGACTTACAAATGAGGTAAACAATAGAAGCAATTGGAACAGCATAAGGACAACAAAATGCACAAGTGCAGTAAAAACTGGTCTCATATAGCCTACCACAGTATACAAAGCTAAGGATTATTTTTTAAGTCCGAGGTGCCCTACAACTGTTTGTTTTCCCACATTCTTCAAAATATCTTCTTTTGTGTTCAACAGAACAAAGAAAATCATTTAGATTTGAGGGTGAGAACCTTTGGGCGAACTATCCCTTTAAATATTTTAATCGTCGTGTGACTACAAGTTGTTTTTTACTTGCGTTTGATGAGTGGGCTGTACGCATCATCTTGTTTCCCTTCTCATAGCGGCACAATGGTGAAGTGTCCTCGGGTGGTTCTGTCAAGCACTTGGGCCGCAACCGCTTCTCAGTGTCCTTTCAACTAGAGAATGTCCAGAAGCCAGAGCAGGACCTCAACCGCTGCGTCACGCAGTCCTCCAGAGGTTCCGGTGTCTCCAACTTCGCCGAACTCATCGTCAAAGGTAAAATGCTTGTTTTCATTCCTTCTCTATTAATTTCAGCTCTGTTTCACTGCCCGTAATGTGCACATCTCAAGATAATTGGATTCTGGCTAAGTCCATGTCATTTTCTCCTTATTGTATGCTTTCTCTATTATAGTCTTATGTCTTTTGTCACAAAATTGTCCATTTTAGGGTGTATATTGTACCGATTTAATGGAAGTCTTTTTGTATAAAATGGGTGTCTAGTGAAGTTTAAATTCTTTATAGGGTTTGTTTGCCACGGAATAAAATGTTCTAATGCTGAAGTGTGTAATTTTTATGTTAAAATACTTTCTTCTATTCCAGTTAGATTTTCAGAGACTGCAAGTACTATAATTCAGCTGGTTTGATTCCTAGTTTGAATCAGTGTAAACGCAGTCAGAACTCTGCATTGTCCTCTCGCCCAACTCAACAGAGCAATATTAGCTCAAACAATGGATTGAGTTTGGAGCGGAGCTATGTTTGTCCAACTAATGGAAGACGGAGGGAGTGCTCACACTACAGCTTAAAAAATTGGTGGACTATATTTTGAGCATGCAACGTTCAGAATAAACTAAAAATGTCAAGTTTAAATTAAAAATTACATTTAAAATAATACATTTTAAAGGTGCTTAGTGTATTTTTTTGGCGGATCTATTAACAGAAATGCAATATAATATACATGTCTTCAGAGTTGTGTAAAGACTTTACGTTTGTATTACCTTAGAATGAGCTATTTCTATCTACATACACCACGGGTCCCCTTGCATGGAATTTACCATGTTGTTTCTACAGTAGCCTTAAACTTACAAAGAAGTCAAAACCTAGTGCTTCAGCCTCCGTAATTCTTCAAAAGGGAGGGGTGGATTGAGCCGTTGGTTGCAGTTTGCAACCTCACCACTAGATGCCGCTAAATTTCATACACTGGACCTAAAAGTAAATGGTTTAATTGAATAGGGAACCGATTTTCACATTTGCAAGATCGAATGAGGTTTCATTATCATTTACAAAACACTTGTTTTTATAGCCTCAATTAAATCTGATTTTTGTATTTTATGTTACAACCCAACTGTAATCGGTCTTGATCTTGCGTTGTTTAAAATAAGTATACAACCATATTAAAACTTTTATTTAGAGCAAAATCATTCATTCTTCATTCATGATGAACAATGAACATTTCTCAGATCTCCCCATAGTGCAATATTTCCATTTTATGTGCAGTGTAAATATTACTCTTCTCTTTCCATTTGAATGTAAATGTTATTCTGTGTCCTATGGTGAACTTAATATTTTGCGTCTCTTTGTAATATCCTCTGTGCGCTAGAAACTTAGAAATTTGGATCATTAAGATACATAAGATACATAAGATACAAAATACATTTGAATTATTCAGATCAAAGTTAATTCAATATTTGTGGACCAAAGAAACCCCTACTTCTTTTTTCAATCATGTAATTTGACAGCTGCCAGCTTTTGTGTAAACCTCTGTACCCAGGTCAGATTGATATTCCCTCAAAGACAAAGGAGAAGTCAGGAATGAAATGAGGATAGGGATGGATGGAGCCGCGTGGGGGGTTCGGCATCCCTCCTCAAGGCGTACCGAGAGAGGTTATGAGACAGCGACGTGCTAATCCCGTTGATAGATGTAGCAGCACGGATTAAAGCGAGTTTGGAAATACTTTACTGTATGCCACAATGTGACCCAGAAGCACGGTATTATAAAACCTTCAGGCTGTTTTCTAGAAACGTGGTCTTAACAAAACCTGAAATGAAAAATCACAGGTAATATACTGAAGGGGAGACTTGGCGGTTCATGTGTGTTCGCACACCCACGCTGTTTACTGTTCACACGCAGGAGTCACTGCTGCAAGGCTAAGCGTTTCTTCACACTCCAGTGGTAAAATCCATATTCCCCTCACGTGAAAACAGTTGAAAATACCTCCCAACAAAGTCATTTGATGTTTATTTCGGTTTGGGCGGGGTGGAAAGGGGGTGAATTGTTGAGTTTAAAATTTCCATCACACCTGAGTGGAATTTAATTTATAAGGACTTTGTTGGGAGTGTGAGCGAGTTGTTTTACTTTGTAATTAGGTTGACTCGTTTGTTTCCCTTCAGATATCTTTCTTTCGTTTACATTTATTCATTTAGGAGACACTTTTATCATTATGTTAATTTCTAGGGAATCAATAGGAACTTGCTCATAAAGTGCTAAATGCCTTTAAAGTTGGTGCTGTCAAATCACGATTAATCGATGCCAAAATAAACGTTTGTGTTTATATGTGTAGCATGTGTAATTATATGTATACTGTATATAAATGCACACACATACATGTGTATATATTAGGGATGCACCGATATGTAAATTTTGGACGAGAACGATAACCGATAATTCTTGAACATTGGAAGCCGATATTGGCCGATATACAGTATCTAAATATTAATATTTTACATTAACATTTTCTGAGACTGAAAATTCTTTCCCCCCTGAAAATCATGTACCAAGCCTATACTTTACACTAATTCAAGATTATTTAACTTTTAAACTTTTCTGGTATCATGTTTATTTAATAAACAAATTATAGATGGTCTCCCAGAGCAACCCATGAAAGGTGTTCTCAATTGCCACAGGTCTCAATACAGAAGCATTCAGACAGCAGTCGGCTTGAAACAATATGCTTTTGTTCCTATAATTTACACATATATCTACATTCTACATCAACAATGTTTTGTTAATAGCAGTAAGTGAATGATCATGACAGAAAGACAGTACTGTACTGTATTTTAACTGCGAGCAGCATGAAGCTAAAGTGGTTTAAACAGAGGAAATTATTCATAATTTATCGGCTATAATATATCGGCCTCTTTTTTATTGTATGCCGATACCGATATCATTAAAAATGACCATTTATCGGCCGTAGACCCAGAGATTAGTCATGTGAAAAATCAGTGCTGAGATCTCCGCAGCCACTTTTTTGAATCACGATTAATCGATTTGACAGCACTACTTTACAGTAAATATAAGTAATAATAATGTTAATGCTGTTCAGATCTTTGTCGTCCCCAAATTCAAAACTCAGTTGTCATGCACTGTTTCTTTGGGACTGACTCGTCAATTCTTCCGATATAAAGCTGTTGTGCCACTTGTCACACTGTTTCATTACAACTTCATCATGTTTTCGCCAGAGCTGCAAACATAATGCATTTGGGAACAATATGAAGCACAACTTCAGAAACCCACTCGTACCTCCATGTTTTTGAGCTTTAAAGCCATTTTAGAATATAGCTGCATTCCTGCAGCACAATGTTATCTGCCCTGGGTCTTACATCCTTTTTAAAATGCATTACCGCACCCCAGTTAACCACAGCAGATTGGCCCCGCCGGACGTGTCCATAAAGCTATAGGCCCTCATGCCGGCACGCCATTGATGCAACCTCATTACGTTTACCTTAAGTTACACTCCAATCATCATCTTGTCTTCCGAACTGCCCTCCCGTGCTTGCTCCTCTTGCTAACCAGAGGCTAATCACTCCTTTAATTAGTTTGATCAACTCATTTCACAACTCAGTGTTCCTCATTGGGCTCATAGATTATGGAGCAACAGAGCCGATGCAGAAAAGCTGAAGGGCTAATGAGAATTGTTCCCAGTCACTCAAAAGGGTCCAGGATTGTTTTCTTTCCCCCCCGAGTAATTCTGAAATCTGCTTTGGAAAAAGTGCTTTCCTGGGGTGAAATTATTAATCTGACCTAGCCAAAGCTGGATAGAGGGAGAATTGCATAGAAAGGAATTTCAATGTCGCTTCTCATATGAAAGCGGGCTCTACAGAGTTGACTTTTTATAGTGTCTGAGCCTTTTTCCTGAAAGACAAGATGAGCTTTATTACTCCATGCCATCTCATATCCCTCCCAGGAGAGTCTCTCTGGGTCCCTGGCTGGATGTGCATCTGGCCCTCAGAGGTGTAGCTTGCGGCCACAGCAGACCCAGAGATTAGTCATGGGAAAAATCAGTGCTGAGATCTCTGTTTACATAGCAGCCACTTTTGTGAAGTACTTCGTTATGATACCAACATCTCTGTTGTCGGGTTTCAAAGATATGACAGCAGGAATGTATAGACCATTTTGCAAGATAAAGTCAACAACACTGGTCCAAAAGCACTTCCTGTTTCAGTTTGTTTTATATTTCAATATAATTAAGTCTTAAAGATGTAACTTTAACATTTTGATAAAGTTCTAAATGCTCTGTTGGTTTTATTTTGGTATAAAGTCTGGATATTGTTAAAAAACGAAACAGGAAGTGCTTCTGGAAGTCTTGTTTACGTTTTGAAAATTGGTCATTGTACAATGGGGGGACACATTCTTTACTGAAATATTAAATCTTGTTATAATATACTCTATTATATTATAATATATAAAAATTTTCTGTTGGAAAATGTAAATAAAAAATGGAATGTATTTGTCCATTAAATAAACATAACCCTGCTGAAAAAACAGCCAAAAACACACATGGTTGTAATGGGAATTCATATTGGTTTTACTGGAAATTATAATGGTGTCTACTGGTATGTGATGGATTCTATTGGTGGGGTGTTATCTGTCAGATTATTCCTATTGGAATAATACCGAAAACACACTGAAAAATAATTTTGTATTGGTTTTAATGAAAAAAGCGAATGGTTCATAACGTTATTTTAATAGAAGCCATTTCAATTTCTGTGATGGTTTCCTGTAGTTTTTTCAGCTGGGTTTCAGCAAGTTTTTTTTGGACCAGTGTTATTTACGTACATCTTGAAAAACGGTCTATATACAATGGGGGACACACTCATTGAAACGTTAAATATTGTTGTAACTATGGTTTTTAAATTAAAATAAAACATGTAATGTATTTCTTCATTAAATAAACATAAGAAAACAGTAGTAAAGAAACACAAGCAAGCGTTCAAAACCATCGACTGAAATGCCACTGTTTCTCTAATTGTTTAAAAACTCAAGAGTCAAGAACCTCAAGTTTAGTCAGAAATCAGGCTTTCGATATGAAAAATATTCCCTTGTTAAAAAATGGGAGAATTTCTGTTTCCAACTTATCGTGACTGCTGTGTATCAGGCAGAACAGAGCCTCAGGGGAACAGATATGAAAATCTCCCACTAAGCAGCGTGAGCGCGTATCTGACGTTCCCTCCACAATCTATAGGCATGAACATCTGTTGGTTTACTCGAAGCTCTCCCTGGAGGATATGAAAGCGTTTTCTCTTGCAGGTTTAATATGTGCGGTCAGATTGGTATTTCAACCCTTGAACTTTGCGGTGTTGGTTTTACCATGGTACTAACCCAACTGTGGATGTTCTCTGTGAGGTCTCTGTAGAAGATTTAAAGGGGCTGCCAATGTGAACAGTCGCTGCCAAGATAAGTTTAAAAAACGTCTTGAAAGAGATTAGACAGATTCGGTTCACTCTAAATTAAAGGGTTTATATTTTTTCTGATTAGGCTTAATCTGCTCCTTACGTTTCTTCATTCACTTTACTTGTAACTCTACTGTGCTCTCTGTGTTGTTTTGGTTTGCTTTTTGTAACCTCTACAATAACTCGCCATTTTTCTCCATCACAGTGCCCCCGTCTCCAATTGCTCCGCCCCAGCTGTTGAGAGCCGGCTCCACTTATCTGATTATTCAGCTCAACACCAACTCCATCCTGGGCGACGGCCCCATCATTCGTCGGGAAATCGAATATCGGGCCAGCCAGGCACCCTGGTCGGAGATTCTTGGAGTCAACATGCTCACCTATAAGCTTTGGCACCTGGACCCAGATACAGAGTACCATATCTGTGTGCTGCTCACCCGGCCGGGCGAGGGTGGGACCGGACCACCTGGACCACCCCTCATTAGCAGAACCAAGTGTGCTGGTGAGTGACCAAAGAATTTAATTAAAGTAACTTTAATTACGTGTCTGAGCTCAGTAAATGAAAACCCGACCGTGAAAATTCTTGCATTGTTTACTGCCTCTGATGTCATCGTTTTTTAAGAATACAGCTTTTGTCATACGATAGATCTTAGTGGGCTGTCCACCATGAAAGTAATGTGTGCACTATATTCCACATCTTCTTTAGAGTAAAGAGTAAAACAATTATAAACTAGTTGTTTTGATTCGCGTTTGAATCACGATGCTCTGTTTCACGGAAACCTATCATATGACTTCAGAACATAGAGAACATAGAGCATGAGTCATACCAACTGCAACACGAGGGAGTAAATAATGACAGAATTTTCATTTTTGAGTGAACTGTTGCTTTAATGAGCAGCGTCTGAATTCACGGAGCAAATTCTGAAAATCCTTTCCTAAAAAAGCGAATGAGTAATTTGAATTGAAGTTTTCTGAACCGAAACTGCGGGCATCTCTCCCGTGGTGCCTTCTTGTGCCTGTCAAAACAAACAGCGAGGGGGACGGTAATGCATGGTTCTACCTGCAAATGAGAGTCGCTGCCTCCACCTGCTGCTTCACAACCAGAATAGGTGTGATTAGGTAGATTGATCCTCTTTTTATCCGAGTCCAAACACAGGTTTGGGGAATCTGGCCCCGACCTGGTCAATACGATAATGGTCACCATTTCACAGCGTGTCGTGTTCCAAACACAGACGTGCCCGTTACGCAGGTCACCGCCTGCCACGTTTTATATTCAGGATGACTGTTCCCAAACCAGACTGAAGCGGTTACCGTTCATCTGAAAGCATGAGCCAGAAAAGAACAAAGGGAAGAGAGGGTTGAGAGAGGGAATGTACCGAAGACAACACTGGAACGAAGAGATTTCTGAGTCACCTCGACCGAGAAAAATTCTCTGTAACAAGTGTGTGTCTTAAACGGCTTTTGTCTTCAAAAGAGCAGAGGGAAAAAATGAACAAACGTTCGCGCTAAATATTTCCCACTGTTTCCATTTTGTCCTACACATTAAATTTAGATCGAAATTTGTCTTAAATGACGTATTTGCATCATATTCCCAGCGGTGCGGCCTTCACGTGAATATTGGGGCTGTTCATGCTGCCATCAAATTTGCTGAACTGTTAAAGATGTAATTTGGACTCAATAGAAGCACATCAGTGGGATTGCAAGTAAAATGAGGTTTTTCGTAACTGGTTCGTGCTCAAATCTCCTGCGTATTATTCCGTCAGCCGCGTAGAAGTGGAAGATATAATTGAGTGCTTGGAGGAGTATGCTGGTGGGAACAGCATGTTGTGTCGGAGGCTGTGAAGTTTGGATTTGTTTGACAGGGCTTGTTCACACACTCGCTCACGTGCTCCAAGTGATGACTTATTAATCACAGAGAGACGGGTAAAGTCTACAGTCATGCGACTTGATGCTCTGATAGCTTTCCTGTAGCTCAGTGGTAAGGGCATTGCGTTAACAACGCAAGGTTGTGGGTTCGATCCCAGGGGATTGCACATTCCTATGTATAAATGTATAGGATAATGCAATGTAAGTCACTTTGGATAAAAGCGTCTGCCAAATGCATAAATGTAAATGTAAATGATTTCAGTTCATTGAGTTTCAACGTGAGCAATGTTAGGTCTGCTTAGGGTGGCAATACAGTGTCATTACACAATCATTTTTTATGCAAAATTGAACTTTTCTATAACTTGTATTTTATGAAGGATTTGAGGTTGTTTAATTAAAGGGACAGTTCACCCAAAAAAATAATTCTGTCATCATTTACTCACCCTTGAGTTGTTCCAAATCTGTATAAATTTACGTTTTACCTACTATGGTTGTCAATGGTGGCCAAGAACTGTTTGGTTACAAGCGATCTTCCAAATAATCTTTCTCTGTGTTCATCAGAACAAATCGATACAGATTTGGAACAATTTAAGGGAGAGTAAATGAAGACAGAATTTTCATTTGTGGGTGAACCGTTCCTTTAATTCTTGAATGTCATTCTTTAAGAGAGTAATCAGTTCCTTGCGGCATTTGCTTTCTGTGGTTTGTCTGATGCTGTTGGTGATGGTGATGTGATCTTGACCAAGTGTAAATGGGATTGCTCAGTTCCTCTATGACAACTGTAGAGTCTTAATGGAGTTTCTTTTTCATTCATTTGTCAATTTAATCTCAGATGTGTCATCTAAACTTTTTTGGGAAAAAATGTATCATAGAAAGAGATGAGACAGTGCTTGAGAATGAGTATACAGCTTTTCAATTAATGCGAATAGGATATCTCAGATCATTTTGTCTTAGATTGATGAAGCACAAGAAATGTGAGAATCGTTTTGAACACATTTGTGGTAGATACTGTAGAGAGCCATCATGCATTACGGCAGAAAATCAGCACAGCAATTTAATCAGAATCCATCAAAGAACTATAAAAAATGATTGACTGCAACTGGTGGCAAATGTGCCGAATCCAGACAGTGCCCTGCTCTCGAGAAGACACATTTGTAGAGTCTGTTTCATAAAAGACAAATCTGAGAACCAGCAGCCTTAATCGAACTTTAATCTAATTTTCTTAAGGAGCAATCCAGTACCTCAGAGATGACGTATTTTTGTAGGCTATCCTGGAAGTTAGCGCCGCGCTGGTTCCCTCGACCGAAAGCCTATGCATTTTTCCCACAGACTTTTGGAAGATTGCAAAAAATAAGATCTGTGATTAACGAAGGTTTATGATGTTTACACGTTTTTAATACACAATAAGGCTTTAAAAAAATCACGAGCGGGTTATAATTGGTTTGTTTTATGTCATAGTATAAAACGTGAAAATATTTAGAGGTTTTGTTTACCACAGACCTTATTTCGGGTGATGACTTTGGAGTGATGGAACCGGAAGTCCTAAAATGCTAACTCGCTTCCGGGGTTTGCATACGAATATACGTTATCTCTGCGGCTCCCTATAAATGTGATATACTGTAAAAGGGACAGTTCACCCAAAAACCATCATTTACTCACACTAGAGTTGTGATTGTCTACAATACTAGGAAAAATTACAATGGTTATCAAAAGTGCCCCAGTTCTGTCGGCTTTCAAAACATTTTCTTTTGTGGTCAACAGAACAAAGAAATTTATAAAGCAATTTTTCCTACTATGGTAGTCAATGGTGGCCAAGAACCGTTTGGTTACAAGCATTCTTCCAAATATCTTTCTGTGTGTTCATCAGAACAAAGAAATGATACAGATTTGGAACGACTCGAGTGTGAGTACATGAAGACAGAATTTTCATTTTTGGGTGAACTGTTCCTTTAAATACCACATTAGTGTTTATTTTTTCCTTATCGATTGTTGCACTTTATCTCAACTCTTAACATTATACATCCAAGCATCACAAACCTCCGCATTTTCTCCTTGCCACACTGTATGTTTTTTTTGTCTTTTTTGAGAGAGTGTAGTATCTGCTCATCTGTCTTCATTCAACAGGTGAATCCACATTCTCCATCACACACGTGACTGTAATTATCATCTCTGAATTCATATGAGCTGCTCAAAATAGCCCCCTTAGGTTCATGGGCACAGAGACACCATTAACTCATGTGCACAGACCCACTGACATTCCCATTGTGTTGAAATACCGCTGTCTGGCATCCAAACAGAGCTTATTAGTTTGTATTGTTGTAGGGAATATGTTCACTAGTATGGTTTCTTTCTCTGAGCAGCTAATTCCTTCCAGGACACAGAGTGACTCCTCTTAAAAATTGGAGGAAAATTGAGATGAATGATGAGACGACTGGGTGAGTTTTGGCTTCGGTCGAAGATTGCGTCCTGGTGGGAGCTTCCTGGTAGTGACCTAGATAAAAGATGAAAGTGGGCTCTGGAACTGGTGGACGTTCTGCGGAACGTGGCCAGCCCGGGCCAGGTGTGCTTGACGAGGCGTCGTCGTGATTAGGAGCAGAGCATGATGTGGAGGAACGTTCCTCAGGTTCACAAAGAGAATAAGACGGAAGAGTTAGAGCGACTGTAGGTCTGTTCACAGATGGAACTCCACCTGCTGTTGGGTCTCTTTAGTTGTTCATTGGAGCGATATTTGCTCTGGACTGTAGTTACTTAATGACTTAAAGACGTGACCCAAATACAAGCCGTTTGTCATCATTTAATCCCGGTCAAGACCCGTGTGAATTTCTTATTTCATGGATAATATCCTGGAACAGACAGTTACCCTTGGCTGTCAGTATGTAAAAAGGACATTGAAAGTGTTTGATAGAACTCCTGCTAAGCCTCTTTTGTCTGTCTATAAAAGAGCAAAAGTTTTACAGGATTGGGATGACATGAAAGTGAGTTAATGGTGACAGAATTTCTTTTTTGGATGAGGTGTTCCTTTAATGAGCAAGTAACTTAACAGCAGCCTAATTTTTCATGATTTTTATATTAATGTGAGAGTAATTTTCTTATTTACAACGTTAATTAAACTTTAACCAGCCCATCCATCTCCATTTAACGCATTTTAACCAGAGTACAAAAGTCCTTTAAAGTTTTTCTTCACTCAAAAATGAAAATTCTCTCAGAATTTAACTCCAGATATGTGCTTTATATATATGACTTCCTTTATTCAGCTGCAAAACAACAAAAACACATTTTTTTAAAGTATGTCACCTTCTGTCAGGAACGGTGAGGGAACAAGGACAGAGGACCCAAGCGCAGACAGCGGGTAAGGGGTAAACAAGGATTTTAATAACAAATACAAAACATGAAACAAAAACCCACGAGGGGGTAAAACAACAGAACAGCAAGGGTAGGAACAGGAACATAAACTGACTACACTAAACTAGACCAGACTAAATACAACACTAGACATGACTACAAATAACTAACTAGACTTACGTAGCAATACAGGACAAGGCGGGTGACAAGGACAACATCACAAAATGATCCGGCACAAGACAGAAGACACAGGGGCATTAAGTAAGGGAACAAATCAAGAGGGACAGCTGCAGGG